>NC_067398.1:232671029-232996029 GCF_016432865.1 Antechinus flavipes
GAATCACTTCCATTTGAATTACCTTAGGAAGATTCTAAAGCTCATCTGGCAGGACAAGGTACTAGATACTAAGTATCTTTCTGGAACCAAACTGGCAAGAATTCAAACTCTACTATAGAAAATGTAATTTTGTTGGGCTGGTCACATTGTTTACATCCAAACATATGTTTGCCCAAAAGACTATTTCGTAGAGAACTCACACAGGACAAGTGTTCACGTGATGGTCAAAAGAAGCTATGTAAGGACATTCTCAAGGTTTTTCTGAAGACTTTGGAATTGATTTGTGACATTGGAGATACTTAAACAGAACTACTCAGCAAGTGTGCCTTCAAGTGTCCTATATGCACAAAGCAGAATTTAATTAGCTCAAAAGAAATGCAATATGTGCAAATTTAGAGAATCTACCCTAAATATCCATGTGGCCTATTCTAAACATTCCAAATTCATATTGGTCTGATCAACTATAGTCGAACGCACCATAACTTGGACTTTAGCAAAATGATGTCATTTTTTTTTTCAATGAAAGAAAGACCACAAATAATGTGTACTATATGCGTGTGTGTGTAATAAAGATTATTACTTTACTAAATAATATTAACAATATTAGTTGTCATAATAGTAGTAATATTGGTTAAATAATACTAATTATTAATAAGTAAAGATAACTATTACACTAGGATAGAAAGCTGAAAGAAATTTTTGTGATACAATGAAAAGAATACTGACCTTAGAATTCAGAATCCAGGTTAAAATTCTGGCATTGTCACTTTCTACCTGTGTGATTTTAGGCAAATCACTTGTTTTCCACTGTCCTGAGCTTCCTCATTAAGAAAAAGAAGGGATTAGACTATATGATTTATAAAATTCTTTCAAGGTATAAGCTAAGCTTTTAATTCTCAGCTTTATACAAATAAGTTATCCCCCCCTCCCATTTGGGGCGGAGATCAAAAGACCAATGGCAAAAAAAGAGTCCTAAATATCTGGAGCTGTTTGAGAAGAAAATAGCCAATATATGCAGTGAAATTTCCTCAGTAAAACCTGAAAAAATGTTCTAGAACAAAACAAGATAAACAACCTCCCTTTTGTTGTTTCTTAATTTTTCTTATTATAAACTAATAGATCTTCAACATACACAAACATTTTCAAGTTTGAAGGACAAAATAAAGATTTTATATGAAACTATTACTTATAGCTTACTTTTTCATTAATTTTAAATTTAATATAATAAATACTAACATTACCTATTAGTTTAAGTTCTTTTCTGAACTTCCTTCTGCTCTCTTTAGGAATAAATAAATAGATAAATTTGTGTTTATATGTATTTGTAAAATGTATATATACATATACATAAATAAGTATATATTTGATAAAATGTTGATGCTATTTCTTTCTTATTTTTTGCATCACTATAATCATTCCTTTATTCATCTCCTGCCCCTTTCCCCAAACATTTCTTTTTCTTATAATAACTATATATATATATATATATATATATATATATATATATAGTTATATCTGGAAACTTGTCATTTTGCACCTATATAATCTATCACTTCATTATCAAGAGTTGGAAAGTATATTTTATCATTGTGCTTGAAGTCCTTTCATTAAAGTTCCTAAATCATTCAAAATTGTTTGCCTTTACAATGCTTTGGATAGTTTCCCTAGTTCTTGTTATTTCTGTCACAAACCTTTCTTATTTTTTCCCTTTTGTGATGGAATCACTACATACCAGGGTTCTTTGTGCCTCCTAGGTGAGAGTAAATTTTTTTTTTAACTTTCTCCATTTAAAGCCCACAAAGCTGTCCCTTGGGCTTGATTTACCCTAATTATTGAGGATTAAGTCATTCATGCCTTTGGTTTAGCTTTCTGGTAATCTCTGGCCAATTTAAGAGGACTTCCTGAAACAAATCAAGTTGTTTCTAAAAGTATTTATTAAATGATTACTATAAGCCAACCACGATGCTAATTTGGAGATACAAAGAAAAGTAAAAATAGTCTCTGTTCTTCAGGATATCACAGGGAAGAGAAGACATGCCAATAATTATGTATGTACAAGATAATTACAGGTTAAATTGAAAGTATCTGCATAAGCTATTAGAATACCAACCTGAGTCAGGCTTATCCCTAACACTTACGACAAGATGGAATTGTGATATTGTTGAAGTGGAAAAAAGGTGGATATAATGGGTAAAGTGTTGAGCTTTTTGAACGTGTCATCATAGCACCCTAAGATTTGAGACCTTATTTTTGCTTCCTGTTTCAAGAGATGACATACATGGTTCCAGACTCTTTGGGGAGAGAAACTCAAATAGGATTAATACATACTTTGGAAAATAGAAGACATAGAAAGAAAGCCAGCTTTCTAGTATGGACCTGATTTCTTAATTTGATTCCCTGAAAACATTAGGAATTTATATTTGTGTAAGACTAGATCTAGATTTATGTTCTACTCCTAATGAAAAATGCTATTAATGTCAAAAGAAAGAAGTAACAAATTCTAGATGCAATCCGAAGCATACTTTTTCACTTTCCTTTTTTTCTCATGAGTATATATGTGTGAGTATGTATGTGTTTTACAACATGGCTAATATGGAAATAAATGTGCATGACTTCCCATGTAAAATAAATATATTACTTCTTTTTAAAGGGGTGAGGTAGGGTGGCAGAAAGGAAAAGAATCTGGAACTCAAATTAAAAAAAAAATCAATGCTAAAATTTAAAAATGTAATTCAGAAATATTTATTGGAATATATGGCTCAATGTGTGTGTGTGTGTGTGTGTGTGCATATCATTAAGAAATTATGTTTGGTTCCTTTAACTCATTGGCAAAAATCTATAACAAAAACTTGCTGAGAGATGGACCAAAATATTAGACCATTCCACTGGAAGAAGCCAGAGGACAAAAGATTGTAAGGATACGTCTATAAAGAAGCAGAGAAAGTTATCTTCTCCTACAATATGATCTGAATGGATGGAAGTATGGTGCATGATTCTCAAGAAAGAAAAGCAGAATTCATGTGTTAGGATTTGAATTCCCAGGAACCAACACTGTTAACATATATGAGATCAGAGATGGAGTTCTCTTCAGGCTCAAAAGATGCTAAACTTGATTCTAATAACAGTTGCCTGAAAGCAAACGTATTTTTGGTGTTTGATTTCAGAATTTTTTCAAAAACAAATGAATAAACAGAAAATACTAGCCATGATAATTCAAGAGAATTTTATACAAAGTAGATGGACATTGGAGAATGGCTATAAAAAGCATTCATAATTAATGCAATGAGAAATTAGTGTGTCAACAAATATTGAATACATTTGCAAGCATGGGAAGATTTTTGTAAACATATAAACTAAGTGAGAACAAAGAAAACAATAAAAGTAACAACAAAAATGTAAACAGAAAAAAACATCAATAAACTAATCAACACAATGCTATGAAATCATAATTAGTCAGGTTAGTAACAAAGAAGACCTAACAATGTACTTCCCTTCTTGACAGAGTTATGGACAAATGAGTATGGAATAATACATAAAGGGCAAGAGAGAGAAAAGAGAGAGAGACAGGGAGAGAAACAGAAAGAGAGAGAGTCAAATTTGGTTGATGTGACTAGTTTTGCTGAACTCTTTTTTTCTTCTCTTTTTCATTCTTTGGAATAAGATTTTTTTTTTTTGGTTTTGTTTTTTGTTTTTTACTTTTTTAATTAAAGCTTTTTTTTTCCCCCAACATTGACCCTTACAAAACCTTGTGTTCCAAATTTCCCCCCCTTCTCCCCACGACTTCCCCTAGATGGCAAGTAATTCAATGTATGTTAAACATGTTAAAATATGTGTTAAATCCAATATATATACGTATTTATACAATTATTGTGCTAAACAAGAAAAATCAGATCAAAAAGGAAAAAAAGGGAAAGAAAATAAAATGCAAGCAAACAACAACAAAAAAGAGTGAAAATGCTATACTGTAATTCACGCTAAGTTAGCAGAGTCCTCTTTCTGGGTATAAATGGCTCTCTTCATCACAAGATAAAATATAGTTTTGGGATATGAAGGTAATGTTAAAAAAAAGATAAAAAAAAAAGAAAGAAAAATTAGACACTAATAAACTTTGTTCTCTTCTGTTGCCTATATCCTGTCATGATTTTTTTATTCGAACATAAAGAGACGAAAAGGTTAGTGAAGAATGAACATAAATTTAATTTACAACAGAATCTGAACGTGCTTGAACATTAGACAAACATTTTCTTAACTAGGCCTCTAAGTTGTTATGATTGTTCTAGTTACCTTTTTTTTCCTGAAATAATTTCTATTTCTCAGCAGATGAGGGCATCACAATGAGTGAACCATTGTTATATAGTTCTTTTACTAAAAAATCAAGCAATTTGTTGTGACATTGTATAGTTCAGTAGTGTCATACTCAAATAGAAATGGGGAGTGTCATTAAACTTTTTATGGGGATGTTTGTGGACCACATTTTTCCTTAGAAAACCACATATTAACAATATAATCTATTGTATTTATCTTGTTAAATATTTTCCAATTATATTTTAATCTGGTTTAATCTGATTCAGGACTCACTTGGGTCACAATGCAGTTCATTGACCATATATATGATACCTCTAGTGTAGATGATTAACTCTCCAAAGAGATAATGTTTCATGAGGGAAAAGACTGACCAGAGACAAGATCATGATCCAAATCCAGACTTCTTTCCTCAATAAGAAAGATAAGAAATCTAATTGTGTCCCTATTCAGAAGACAAGATGGAGCAAAAAGATCTAAATATTGTCCACCAAACACCTACCAATTTGTTCTATACATATTTAATATATGCAAAAGAAATTTAAGCTGATTTGTTCAGGGAGATATCATTGCATCTGGTGGTATCAGAAAATACATTACATGAATGGTAGTACTTGAAGTGAGCTTTGAAGGAAATTACAGATTCGAAGAAGTTGAAGTGAGAAAGGAATGGAGTGCATTTTAGACTTGAGGGACATTGCATGTGCAAAATATGGAAGATGATGTGTTTTGTAAAATAAGATTAAAATTACACCAGTTTGACTCAGAGTACTTAAGAAGGAGAAAACTGGAAAGGTAGACTGCAAATAGGTTGGTAAGAGCTTAAAATGAAAGCAAATAAAACATAAGTTTACATTTAATCATAGATAATAGAGAGCTAAGTATTTATTAAGCAAAGGAATCTTTGGCAATAGGAGCAATTAGAAGAAGAGAGAACAATTGGGAGTTATAAGAGTCTGGGCAAGAGATACTGAACTAGGGTAGTATATGAGTAAATATAGATTTATGTGACATACGTATCTTTTAAAGTTCATTGGTATATATTTGGAAACCAATACTCTGCTGTTTCACCAAGTGAAAAGAATGCAGAAAATCTTATCCTTATTCTTGGTAAGTAATATCTAAATGCTATAGAGACCATGATACTGCTTTGAGTGAATTAATGGCCTCAAAAATCAATAGGCTATAACTTTTGGCTTGTAATAACATTTAATTTAAGACTGTCAGCAAATCAAAGATATCCTGCACAGTGTTTCAAATAGGAATAGGTTGTCTGTTGAACTTTAATTAGCATCAAACTTGCCTTCTGTTGTCAATTAAATCCTGCAAACAAGTCTGTGGCCCCTGCTTAAATTACTAGTGTTCAGATGTTTGTTTTTAAGTCCAAAGTATCATGTCTCCAGCACATCTGAATCTCTGTGGTATCTGTTAAATGTGGTAATCTGCCAAAAAGTCCTAGGATACATATCTATTGTAAGTAAAAACAAAGATAGGACATTACTTTAAAATAGCATATGGGAATATTTAGAGAGCTTTACTTGGGAGAATTCCTTCCAATGTAAATGAAAAACCATCTATACCTTAGAAGATAAGTCGTAGATATTATATGGGGCTCATCAGAGTTAAATATAGTCACATGAAAATGATATATACCTTGCATGAATTTGCATATTTATAGAAGCATTTGTTAATTATATTGTTTGAGTAAATTTCTTTTTAAAAATTATTTTTGCTCATATTTATTTGGTGTGTTTTATTTTTTTGCTATTATCATTCATGGTTCATTGTTAATAAGGCATTATTTCTTCCTTTTTTGTTTGTGTATATAATGCTTTTTTCTATATTTATTATTTCAAAGTACTCTTGGTAAAATCTTTGTTTTGCTTTGTTTTGGTATATATTTATGTTTTTTGAATATATGGCACTGCAGTGAAATGTAAATATAATGCCCTGCAGGCCATTTAGATAGGCTGTCACTGAAGTAAATTAAATGATACTTAATATCATTATCATATTATGTTATGTCTGTTGCATGTATTCTTTATTCATATCAAGAATATGAATGGCATTCTGAGATGATTACAAGGGAATCATCTTCATTCTATAACTAATTGATACTTATTATAGAAATATGTTTAGAAGAATTACACATGTTTAACTTATACTGGATTACTTGCTGCCTATGAGGGAATAAGTGGGAAGAGAGGAAGAAAATTGGGGAATACAAGGTTTTGCAAGAGTGAATGTTAAAAATTATCTTTGTGTGTATTTTTTAAAAAGAATTGATATTTATTTTGATTTAGTGATGTACAATTCCAAATGTCAAATATGCCATAGCTCATTTTATGGATCCCCAAATTTTAAGTAGTCTTAGACACATCAAAATTTATTACCCCAAGGATAAATGCTATGGAGCATTGAAGACACATATCTAAAAACATATACAAAGTCCCCACCTACTGTTTACAATATTAATGCCTGGGACATAGGGTCCCAAACCTGAATAGAGAATCTCCATCTTTTCATCTCAGAAGACAGAGGGAACTGAAATCTCTCACAAATATAGTCATATCCTTGACCTTGACATCATCCACAAATATTCTAATTTTTTTTTTTTTAAATTCTGAGGTTCCCTTATCTGATCCCTCCATTCTTTGGGTTTTTAGGTGTTTGTTTTTGTTTTTTCGTAAATCATCACTCTGGACTTGTTACATTTCCCTCCCTTCTCATATTGATCTCCCAGTTCAACTCTATATCATTCTCCTCTCTCAAGAACTTTTCTTCTTTTCCTGTTACTGATCTTTTTCCTATAAAGCCTCAGGCTTGAATTAGGTCCTCCAGCATCAGTTAATTTTGCTCCTACTCACCTTTTGCTGAACAAAGGTAAAGTCACAAAACCAAACTGACTGAATCTGCTAAAAATTATATTATGTAATCTCAACTAGGCTCTAATTATGACCCAAAATATTTCAAAACATCCCTAGTCAATTCACTATTCCACTCACAATAGTGATTTTTCCAAGTTTTTCCATGTTATATCCAGTCTTACATGACTTCCCCCTCCCAATCTTTCAGCTAAGGAACCTACTTTATTCAAATTTTTATAAATAACAAAGCCATTCATTGAGAGCTCACTCTTATCTCAATCTTCCTTATCTTTTATGATTGTTATTATTATTATTATAATTTTTGCTGTTGTTTAGTTGCTCAGTCAGTTCCAACTCTTCATGACCCCATGGACCATAATGTAGTAGATTCATATCTTACATATTTTTTTCTTTATTCCTGTTTCACATGAAGAGTTTGTCATTTTCTTTTCTAAGCTATCTACATGAATGAATATGTGACCTCACTTCATCTCACTTTCTCCAGATTATCTCCTCATCTCTTGATGATTCCTATATTATTACTAATCTTCAATCTCTCCCAGTAGACTTGTTCCCTACTGTCCACAAGCATGCTGATTTTCCCCCATCTTCAAAACCCTTCACTTGATTAATATATCCATACTACTATCATCCTGATTTCCTCTCCCTTTTGTGGTTAAAAACCTTGAAAAGGTTTTCTGCAAACAATGATTCCACGTAAATTCTTATCACTGGAAATTTCTTAAAATTTCCTAATTGCCAGATCTAAAGGCCTTAACCTTTATTCTTTTTGACCTCTCTATAGCCTTTGAAATTGTAAATCACTCTCTTCTCCTTGTTACTCTTTTTTCTAGGTTTTCATGACACTATTTCCTCTAAGTTTTCCTACCTATTAAATTGCTTCTTCTCAGTGTCCTTTGCTGGATCTTTATTCAAATCACTGCAGGTTTCCCCAAGGTTCTGTCTCATTTCACTTGGTAATCTTCTCAGCTCACATGATTTCAGTACTTCTATGTTGATTATTCTCAAATCTATTTGTCCACACCAACCCTCTTCTAAGTCCCAATCTCACAACTCTGCCATTTTAGACATCTCATAAACATCATAAGCTCAACACAACCAAAATTGAAATCAGTAGATTTCTTGTTCTCCTCCTAATTTTTAAATTAACATTGAAGGTATTACCAGCACCCCCATTTATTCACCCAAGCTCACAAGGTAGATAACATGTTCTCTTTTACACCTCATTTTTCTTCTAAAATTGTCATCATTTTGGTACAGGCACTCAGCACTTCAAGTCTAGATTATTACTAAAAAAAAAAAAAAAAAAAAAAAATCCTCTACTTATCTGTTAAATTGATCTTCCCAGAGTGTGGGTCTAATCAATTTATGTTCCTGTTCCATAACCTTCTGTGAGTTTCTAACACCTTAACAATTATTAAGATATAAATATTTCATCTAAATGTGTGCATATGTGTTGGAGATAATTAACAGAGGGAAGACACTAGCATTAGGAGGAGTAGAAATAGATTTCTTGTAGAGTAAGAGATTTTAGTTGGGATTTTAAGGAAGCTAGAGAATTCAAGAGATGGAAATGAAGAGAGAATTTGAGGCATAGTGGGGAGCCAGAAAAAATTCCTGGAGTCACATAGAACATCTTGTATAAGGAACATCAAGGAGGGCAATGTAATTGGATCACAGCATACTAGGACAAAAGAAAAGAAAGTATAAAAAGGTTGGAAAGGTGAGAACTGGTCATAGGGGTGATTATTTTAAGTAGTTTCCCTCTTTTCCCCTCCCTTCACACACACACACACACACACACACACACACACACACACACACACACTTGCACTTTCAGAAGTCTTATCTCAAGAAACTATAAGTTCAGTAACTAGGTTTGTTTGGAATTTTTTTTTGGTTGTTTTTATTATCATCATCATTACTATTAAACATATGGGTTGAATTTAGCTTATATGTCAGCTTTGCTGGAGAATTTTAACATTGTCTAGCCTAACAAAAAGATAGTTCCTTTCCCTACATTTTAACTTTTATTTCCTGACTAAAGGAAAGAGTAGAAAGAGAAAAGGTCAAAAGAATATTGAGTTACGAGGGGAAAAAAATATGCTTCTTTACTTTGGATAAAACAAAGGTGAGTTTCTAAAATGGATTCACTCATGTCAAGACAAACATTCCTCTACTTGTCTCCACAATTCTACCGCCACAACCATTTCCATAGCTAGACTTGTATTCAGTTAACATTTGCTTAGGACAAATTGCCTCACATCCCCAGGCATGGACATCACTTCTTTTCATTTTAGAAGCTGGATTTCTTTTTATAAAATACAGTTCTTTATGGAGACTGAATGTGGATCGAAACATTGGATTCTGTTTCGCCCTCTCCCCCCCTTCCCCTTTTCTTTTTGGTTGCTTTTTCTTTATCATGGTTTTTTCTCTTTTGGTCTGAGTTTTCTTGAACAACATAACAAATATGGAAATATGTTTAGAAAGATTTTTCGCATTTAGCTTACATCAGATTGTTTGCCATTCTGGGTGAGGGCAAAAGGGGAGAGGAAGAGAAAAAACAACTGGAACACAAAACCTTACAGAAATGAATGTTGAAAACTATTGTTATATATATTTGGAAAAAACAATATATTATTGAGAAAAAAATTAAATAAAATACAATTCTTTCAGAAAGAAATTTTATGAAACTCAAAACAAGTTGAACTTGAGAAACATTTTTGTTTCTTTTGTATCAATATAATAGTTCAATATAATATATTGTTCAATATAATAGAAAAAGTCAGTAAATCAAAGTTCAAATAGATAATCTTTTTTACTTGCCATGTGACTTTGTCTATGCAAGTTAATTTACTTCCTTGAGCTTCCATTTTCTCAAAAACAAAATCAAGTTAAGACACTTTCTATCTCATAAAGAAAATATGTCTTACAAAGCCCAAAGTGCTATCTATATGAGTGGGGTATTTTAAATAATTATATATTATGTATGTATGTGTATACACATTTGTGTGTATAGATATAAACACAGATACCAAGAATAGTAACTATATATATATATATATATATTTAAAATATATTTTATATGTGTTCTTAAGAAAAGATAACTGTCTAGTTCAACTAGTACAAGTAATTATTAAAAACATCTCCCAGAGGTAAGATAATTTGAATAAGCATAGTCATATAATAAACAAAAATACTCTCTTTATGAACTTAAATATATGCATATATATTTGATATTATGTGTATGTATATATGGATATACAGAAATATATCTTGTCATTTCAATCTCAGATATTTAACTGCCCTTTATAACAGATATTTCAACTGAAAGAGATTTATTTGGGTTGATTATCATCCCCTTTCAAAATGCAAATAGATTAAGGAATCATCAATAAATAAATAAATATTTATTAAGTGCCCATAGGTTCCTGAGTAGGCAATTTGGAAGAATACAGAGAGCAGCAGTAGACCTGGTTTCAAGTCCTGTCTCTAACATATGCCAGCAAGTCAGTTACTAAGTTCTCTGCTTAATTCTCTTTTACTAAAACTTTTTTACTAACTACTAACTTTTTTACTAACTAGTTTACTAACAACTAAAGAAGTTGTTAACCTGCACTGATAAAAGAAATTTCCCACCACGAATTCTCTATACCCACAAAATCACAGTTGTTTTTGTTTTTGTTTTTTGCTGAGGCAATTGGGGTTAAGTGATGTGGCCAGACTCACACAGCTAGGAAGTAATAAAATCACAAAGTATTTTTTTCCCCTGTTGTTTTAGTATGTGTTATTCATGTTGTCTGTCATTTCTTTTGGGTCATCATTCATACCTTACTGGAAATAAGACTAGATTATTTTTCTCTTAATGTTTAGCTGAGTTTTTTGATAGGTGGTTTGTAGATCAAAATCATAATTCTGGAGAGGAGTCAAGTAATTAAAATGGGTTTCTCATTCTAATGCAGGTGCTAACTAAGCAACACCTGATTGAAGCTGCAGGGTCTGCACCACCTTATCTTTGACTTGTCGTTGTGGTACACTCTAATCCACTGTTCTGAGATTGTCTGATTCCCTCCTTGCAACACCACATTCCCAAATTCATTGATTTCTACACACACACTTAGACAATCTGAGTTTCACGGGATAATTTTATTTTTGGCCATAGTCTATAGTCCCACCCACCCCTTTCTCCCCACTCTCTTTCAAAGAGGAAACTAAAGGAAATACAAAATATACAATATGAATTACATTGGATATGGGAGTTTATTATCACACAGAAAAAGGATGTTAAGCTATAAAGAATAATAGAACATTTAGAACAGAATCCAGCAAGTTATCATTAATAATATAATAGGATTTAGAGTCAAACCTCACCCTGCCCCTGACTAATTAGCCATTTTACATGTTGCTTCAGTGAAATACAAAACAATTAAGTACCAAGAAGGTTCATTTTTCAAGGAACTGTCTTTGCAGTGCTAGAACTTTATTTGTCAAAAGCTACAACTCCTCTTTGTAATTTATTTTCTGTTTTTTGCTCTACATTCCAAATTAGAAACAGAGGACTTTGGCCCTGGCATTATGGCAGGGTGAAGAAGGACCTTTATTCCTTCCTCCATCTCCCAACTGGAATGATCTTATCTTTTTTCATAATGTCTTCTGGGACCCAGCTGCTGGAAGGGGCTACTTCTTCTAACATGTATGATACTTTCTCTTACTGACTTTGACTCAATCAGACATCAGTGGAGTTGGTGTGGGAGAAAAACAGAACTGAGAACTCCACCCACATCACAGGCCCTAGACATTGGACATCTGTGCGTGTTCATGTTTCAGCTCAGTCTCCAGGGGTTATTTGGAGAATAACTATGCATTCTCCATAAGGAAGGGCAATTTATGACTAGAAATTTATGTCCTAAACTAATTAGTTTAATTAGTGCATGGGGGAAAGGACATCACTAAATAATGCTAAACTAAGACTATATGAAGGCATAGTCTGCCTGATATTGGGCAATAAGAAATGAGAAAAGTAAAACTTTGCAGGAAAATGTTAAAATTTAAAAAGATTCTTTTTAATGCTTAGTCCCGCTATTATCCCAACCCCATCTGCCAGAAAAGTGGCGGGGGAACCTCTTCCTTCTTTTGACTCCACATATAACTTCCATTCCAGGTACCAAGGCTAAGGACACTACTTCATTTTTGCTAAAATATACATCAAATAGATTTTTGTGGACTAATACAGCAACCTAGCTTCTGTTATTTATGAGAAAAAAAATGTGAATTAATTTCCAAACAGCTTAGAATCTGATCTTTCCATTCAAATATTGTTTTAATCTGGATTGGTTGATTTTGAGAAAGATGCAAAAAATATATATTTTGAAATCTTCTAGACATGTATAGGAAAAATTTTCATAGTTCTGACATTTTCCATAATCAGGGAAGCAATTGATTGGCTTAATCTTTAGTCAATTTGTCTTAGTATCAAAGAATGTAAGACGGAGATTTTTATCACATGCTGTTAAGAAATTTCCAATAATTCCTAATAGTTAATTAAACTGATACTTCTTTAAAGCTCACATTGGCTATTAGAAGTTGCAACACATTTCAAAAAAAAGAAAGACTTTGTAACTTCTCTTTTATTTTAAGATCTGTGCCATCTTATATCTGCAAATTCATAATCTTTATATAGAAACTGGCATATTTAAAAAAAAATAAGAAATTAGAAAAACTTTATCTAAAAAATACATCAGAATTTTCAAACTGCATATTGGCAGATGAGAAGAAATGTATTTCAACCAACATTAAAGTCCAGTTTAATTTGAGTTAGAACATATTAATTCTTTGCAACTACTTTCTGATAAAATGTCTAATGCATTATGTTTTCTGTATAAAGGCTTTATACATGGAAATGGAAATGGATCTAATCTAAATCTATTCTTGCTAAAAATTCAACTTTCAGGCCTCCCATTCTTCTCCAGACATCAAATGATTGATATTTCTAATGAATTATTTCATTAATTATCAATTAATAATAAACATGTGCTAATATATGTATTGCAGAAGGCCTATGCCTCATAGTGAGAGAGAAACAGAAAATCTGTTTGAGGAACCAACACTTCAAAGATAAGAAAATAGTGTCAGCAAATGTCATCTGGCTAACAAGGCTGCTGTTTATTATTTATTATGGACCTTTTCTAATTCCAATTACTCATCAAGTAAATGAAATAATAAAAGTGTTTTTTTCAGGTAAATAAATGTTACAGCACATAAATACTAAACACACGTTTCCAATTATTGTTAATGCTAACAATTAAAATTACATTTTAAACAAATGGTACATTAACCTGGAAAATTAGAACAAGATTGAAAATTGTTATTATCAATCAACAAACCTTATAAATCACATGCCCTTGTTCTGTTTAGTACAAGAATCATAATTGAAAATGTTATTTGTTGACTGAACAAGTAAGACTGTTCATTTCAATTCTACTTTGGAAATAACTCTAGTATAATATTATTCAAGAGCAAAATCTTTGTGTCTTGGGATAAATTAAAACTTTTTTAATTTAAAAGGAAAATAAAAGTTATTGAGGGATCCTTAGTGTTACTTAAATAAAGATCAAGGTAAAAAATATTGTAGAAAATATTTGTACAAGTGCTATTTGTTTCCTAAGAACCATGAATTCTATTAAAAACTTATCAGAACTGGAAAAATATCAAGGAACACATTGTTAGATAATATTCCCAAGACCTCATCATGATTCAAAGGTGATCCTAGTTTTGCACATATATCAAACTGTAATAGGTTATATACCATTATGGAAAGACTGGGTAAAAAGATACAGATTATCTATTTTATCAAGTTCATCTAGATAAGAATAAAAAGAAGCTCCTTATAATTAGGCTAGCCACTAATTAAATTCTTTGTTTATTTCTACCCATGCAGCAAAGAAAAATGTAAAAAAATGTAAAAATAATTGTATTTGGTCTTGCAAAGCCTCCTTCTTCTTCTATAGTGTTGATAGGACAATGGATGAGAAGGGGATAGAAGATCCTAGAATAAATTTTAGACACTCTACTTTTTACACTTAATACTAAATTTGGAGATTCATGTTCAATGATTGTGTGGTTATTCTACTGAAGAAAATGTATCATATTAATCTTAACACTAACTATTAATGCAATTAAAAGACAAAAAAAATTGTAGCTAATTTACAATTTTTCCCTAGAGAGGGAAATAAAGGACTTGCTGGACTAGTCTTTATATATTCCTTTTCATCTAAAGGAAAAACAAAATATTGTTTTCATCAGATACATGATTATTTCATGCTTCAGTTTTCATAATTATACACACACACACGCAAAAAAAATTACTATGGAAATAATTGTAGTTTATGTGCTAACTTGTATTGAAAAGAATAATACAGGAAATAAATGTACTAGATAAAAATCTTCAAATTAAATCAACCTGTATTCAATGAGTTTAAAGATAGTCGCAAAGAAGAATGGTCAAAAAAAAGTTGAAAAATTAGACTCCAAACTAACAGACTATATGTAGAAATCATGCTTCTATATGTCTTAAATGACTTTCTTAACAAGAAGAGCAGGTAGTTCTAGATATATTAGGTCTTGAATAATAATACAGAAAATGACATTTAATTATATTTTAATGGAGAAAAAATGGCTTTAGAAATATGGAAATGAATTTTGAATCAGCTATCTATGTACCATCCTGACTTGTTAAACAAGAAATAAAAATCAATAGCAAATTAGAAGTTCAATGGGGGAATTATTCAGAGAAATCCCTGGTTTGCTGAATTAGGTCATTTTCCCATGGAGCTGGATTTGCACTCTTGCAGCATGCTGAGAAAACATCTTTTTCTGAGAGGATGAGAAAGTAATTCCTAAATGATAACCATGAGCTTCCAAAGGTGTGAAATTGTGCTTAAAACAACTTGTTCCTGAAGCCATGAGGACAAATGGAACAAAGTTATGCCCTCCTCCATGTCCCATCTGCCCTAATATTGTTTTTAGAAGAGCTATGGAAATGGTTGTGAATTCTCTTATTTTGGTCTTTTCTTCCTGTTGGTACAATTCTAAAGTTTTTTTCTCCCTTGAATCTGAGAGAAGGGAAAGGGAGGGACAGGGCACCCATTCCCAGGCCTTTTTTTTCCCTGGTTCACTTCAAGCAGCAATAGTTGCTACAGGTACATGAGAGTGAGAACATGACCAATTAGGAATCACTCAACTTCCATTGACTCATTTTTTTTTTTTCATTTAAAAAGGTCATAATCCCCCAAATTTCCTTTATTAAATTCTTGTATTTTTTTTTTTTTTTTTTAGTTTTAGGGTTTTTTTTTAAATTATTAAGATTTAGTTTCTTCAGTTCTATGTATAAATAATGTGTGTGTGCATGTGTGTGTTATTTGTCCTTTGTTCTTGAAGAGGACCAATGACATCAGGAAGATGATATCTTGACTTGTGAATGAACTGACAATGTCATTGGTTTTAAAGTCATCAGACTCACTCTCTTCTATGAAGGCATCTGAGTCTAGTGGCAAGATATAGACCAGTGGAGATGACCCAGGATGGAAAGGGGGATCTTGATCTTTTTAGGCTAAGGTCTTTTAAAGATCTCAGGTCTGTGAGGCAACACTTATTCAGTGATTAAGGCTAGGTAATAAAAGAGGTTTAAAAATGGTGTTTTTTACTTAGTTCAAAAAAAAAAAAGATCAATTGGGGAGGGGAAGGGCCTCAGGTTTTCTGGACAAAACAGAAACGATTGTTGCTTATACTCAACATGAGCCATCAACATTCAAACAATAAGTCAGTGAAGATAGGCCTGGAAAATATTGTTGGCTAATCAGTAAAAGCCAGAATAATTTGTGTTTAAGGCAAGAAAAGAAGGAAGTGCATTGGATGAACTAAGTGAAGACTCCACACAAGAATTTGATGTTGGCCTATTCCCTAATTATAATGTGAGATTTTACAATAACAAGTTGTCCTATAATCTAAAGCCACAGGTGTTTGATTATCTTTTATAAACATACATTTCTCTTCTGTTCCCCTCCCCATTTTTTCATTAGCATTAAGTTCCTAATATGGTAAAGAGTATTCTTTGTCTCTGGGTAGATTAGAATGTAAATTTGGATTCCCAACTAAAGGGAAGAAGGGCTAGGAAGGGGGGAAGAGGGATGTTCTATATTAGAGTCTACATAATCCATTGTTTTGCAGTTTGTAATTTGCACTTCTCTACTGACAAAACCTTATTTGTTGAGAGTTGGCCTTTCACATAAGATTGTAATAAATCCTTTTGACTTTACCTTGAGGGTCTCTGATTTTAATTTGGGTAAGGGTTGCTGTTCCACACAGCTTTAGGGGCTTGTCTGGGATATTTCCTGTTTGTGAGGGGTCTCTCCCCTACAATTCTTAGGTAGGTGCACTCTGGAGGTTCTTCAGTGGTCCTTGAACTTGGCTCAGGAACTCCAGCTCTGATGGGATAAATTCCCAAAGACAGACACCGAGAGACAGCAAAAATGAAAATAAGCCGAGATCTGGGACTGGGCTAGTATAGATAGAGCATTAATTTGGCTCAGGAGATAAGCCATCAGAGTCATAAGAGTGCCTCTATTTCCTTTTGGTAAGCTCCATCAAAGGGGACAAGATACTGTGAACCAAGAGAAAGGAACGATCTAAAGTAGCTGGCTCTAAAAACCTATCTAGTGTCCCAGAAGATAGTCCTTTAGGAAGAATTGGGATGAAATACAAAAATTTACAGGGAGGGACAAAAAGAAAATGATTAAATATAATTGGGGGGGGGAGGCAGGTGTCCCAATCAGAAGAAATGTCCTTTGGCCAGAATACAAATCCCTTGAAGACTGAGTGTAAATTCAAAGGACTTTAATACTGAGGAGAATGACTATGCAACCTTGTGGTTGCCAACGGTAGGACAATTTATATGGTCCCCAGATGTCTATAGCTCCAGAACTCCAGAATGAGAGCTTGATTGACTTAGAAAAACTGTGTGTGTGTGTGTGTGTGTGTGTGACAGAGAGAGACAGAGACAGAGACAAAGACAGAGAGAGACCCTATGTTTTTATCTTCTATTTTTTCTTAGCAGAATTACAAAAGAAAGGATCTGGTCATTTGGGATTTAAAAATGCTTGTTTTGTACATAACTGGACTCATGCAAATAATTTTATCTAGTGAGAAGAAGGTCTAATTGTGATATAAAGTTTTTAACTGCCAAATGAAAAAGAATAAAAAAAAAAGATATATTTCTGTAGACCTAGAACTGACCAATTAGGGTCTGTAGAAATAGTTAAGGTTAGAGAACTGCTAAAACATTTTTAGCAGATTCTAGGTTTTTTTTGAGATTAATCATTAAGTTATTTGGCAGTGTCTCTGTTAGCTAACTTGAGTTAATCTACTGTATTTTTAAGTAGGCCTAATTTACTGACAAAAAGCCTTTTGAGGACCTGAACCTAAGACTTACAGGAAAAAAAAAAAAAAAAAAAAAACAACAACAACACTCTCTCTCTAGGATTTCTCATGCTTCTTTCCCTTGTAGAGGTTTGTGGAATCTCTCCTGGCTAGGCTGTCGACCCTGGCTGGCCTGGATTCTTCCAGGGTTTGTTCTGGTGCTCTGACATTTTCAGCGTGTCTCCCTGGAATTTCTGGCATAGAAATGAGCTAGTCACTGGGTCACAGACCCCCATGGTCTGGATTGGAGACTGAGGATGAGATGGTTGAGGAAATACATCAAGAAGGGTATGAGAGGTCTTCAAAAGTTAATAAATAAGAGGAGGGATGAAATTGTATGTGTGAAGACCTCTCAAGAGAATGTAGCCTTGACTTATGCCCTAATTATAAATTGGAACTTTGCAATAACAAGTGGAAGGAGGGAGGGAGAGAAAGGAAAGAAGGAAAGAAGGTCGAAAGGGAGGGAGAGAGGGAAGAAGGGAGGGAGAAAAGGAAGGAAGGAGAGACAGCATTACCCAATTAAAACTGACCAATCAGGTCGCCACTGGGCAGTTAATACTATTCACAAATGGTTGTTTGTCCTTCATTCTTGAACAGGACTAATGATGTAAGGAATGTAATGACTTGATTTGCAAGTGAATTGAATTTGAGGGAGGTGAGTAAAGTTAATAGTCTCATTGACTTCTCTGGAGTCATCTGAGTCCAGTGGCAAGCTATAAATCAGGATGCCTGGATATGACCTCAGATACAGTGGGAAATGAGTGTTTTCTTGTGTGTGTGTGTGTGTGTGTGTGTGTGTGTGTGTGTATGTGTGTATTAGGTGATATATATATATATATATCTATATGTTTACTATACTGTTTTGTATACTATAATGTTTTGTAGCTCTGAAATCTCCAAATACATCTCTTTATTGCCCTTAAGACAATGTTTTATTTTTATTTTTTTTAACATTTTTTTCTACCTTTTTAAATAAAAATCTATCTTTCCCTCTTCATAACATTAAACTTATACTCTATGAAACATCACTTAACATATTGATGAAATATTAAAAATATTAAGGTTTTCCAAATGCTTCCATCTGTACCACAGACCATTTTCTTTATCCAAAACTTTTTAAATTGGACCTAAAAATCATGTTTCTTCACATACATATATAGTGACTACATATTAAAGCTATTATCTTTCTACTATCTAAAATATTAATTTCCAACAGCAATATATTACATCTTTAGATATTTAATATTTCCATTATATAAAAGTACCTATTCTGTCCCTTTCATAACTAAGCTGTTCCATTTATACAAATACACACTGTCCTCCAAAATAGGAGTTTTAACTTTTTATATAACATTCTGGAATGTTTATATATTCTTTGTTACCCTACTATTCCTTCTGAAAGCTGAGGAAGCAGGAGAAATGTGTTTTTTTTGCTTCAAAGAAATTCATCAAATAATAGTAATGTTTTCAAGCAGTCAGCAGATAGTCACTTATGTGCTGGCTTGCATTTTGTATTCATGTATATTTCAATTATTTTTCCTTTTTCCCATATTGAATCTACATTTTCCACAACAGATTAAGGCAAAACTAAAAAGCATTCTTAAAAAAAAAAAAACTTTTGCTACCTGAAAAAACTAGTTTTGTTTCTCCTTTTGGGGGATGAATGAAAATAAAATCCAAAAACCTAATAAATCTTGACTAGTTATAATCAGATTTGCCATTTTAAGTGTCTACTCATAACATTTTCAGATACAAACTATTTTTTTTCCATGTAAATGATCAGCAGTTCCCTTTGAGATTTTTTTCAACTAAGCAAAATTTTTTGCTTATAGCTAGGTTGATCAAATTGCCTCTATCACAACCAAACTCCTTAAAATGAATTTTAGTTGGTCCAAGTTGGGATGGGTCCTTTAAAGGAACACTACAATTTTTAGATTTTTAGATTGAAAATCAAATGCTACATATCATAATATAAAAGAAAAAAAAAGGTTAAAATTGCATATATTTTGAAAAAAATATCACTTATTGAAACATAGGTAGAAAGTTTTAAAGGCATCATTTTAATTGAAAAAGTGATCAGTCTTACTCTACTTATCCCCAGAAACAGACTTTAGCAAAGGAATAAGGAAAATTTATCTGTTCATTCATTCATCTATCCAAACAGCACTCTACTAAATGAGAAAAGATACAAAATATAAGTAAAATATAGCTACTACTTTCATAATGCTTATATTTAGAAATGATCAGATACAAACTTGAATAAAAATAATACAAAATTTAAAAAATATATCTCTTCATATTACTGAGTTCCTCCCAGAGTCTCCATTTTATAGAGTGGCCCAGTTTAAGCTGACCTCCTGCCCTCATGTCCTTCCCTGTCCTGTTCCTGATCTAGGATTTCAAAACTATGCCTCTTTTGCTATCTCATTCCATAACTTCCTTTGGAACGTGGGGTCCAGATTCTGGAACATTCTAACTTTGCAGTCCACCCATTTCACCCCTTCTTCCATTGTTGACTTTTTTCTAGAGTTCCATTTGTAGATTGCTTTCATTCTTCTCTCATCTCTATTCGACTGCAAAACCATTCTTCCTCATCCTGAAAGGATCATTTCTGCTCCCACAAACTCCACTTTTCAGTTCCTTTTCTGGTTTTGTTTCCTCCCATTATAATGTGAATTCTTTAAGGTCAGAAATATTCTTCATTTTTGCTTTACTTCTATCACCAAGCTTAATACTGTGCCTCTTTTAAAATGTTTCCTTGCTTCCACTTATATAATACTTTTTAGTGTAATTTCCTTTTCAAAATATGTGTTTTATTAACATTGATCATGATATTTTACTTTTATTTCAGCTACACTGTAATGCTAGAGAAACTGAGGCAAGATAGAGATTAGAGAGTTTTTAATATTTTATTTGGATTTCTGAAAGGGAGAAATTTTCTGGGACCAAAGGATTCATTTTGGTCCTAGGGCTAATGTCTTAAAGCATTCAGCATCAGCATCACATTGAATATGAGATTCCAGTGAATTATATATGGCTCTAAACGATCAGGAGGAGAAAGGGGTGGAGTCCCAACACTAGTAAATGCAGGAATTTCCAGGGACAGATCATCAGTCTGGTTTTGACAGAGTGGGGGGTAAGAACCATAAATTCTTGATAACTTAGGAGGACTTAAGAGCCAGGATATTTGAATTCTTCTTTATCTGGGATTATACATTTACAGTTTATGACTCTTTTGGAATGCCAGAGTGGCCAGATCTCCACAGCCCTAATCATCTCAATCCTAATGGTCAGGAAGGGGGTTGCAATGAGGAGGATTGAGACAGAACAATTCAAGGAACTGAGGCAGAACAATTTAGGGAAACTGAGGCAGTATAATCAGGGAAACTGAGGCAGAACAATTAGGGAAAACGAGGCAGGGCAATAAAAGGAAACAGTGGTACAACAACATTTTAAAGTATGTTCCTTCTTATTCCTCATCCTGGAAAACAATAATTTATAAATAATTAAAAAAAAAAAAAAGAATGAAAGAGGGAAAGGACATTCAGCAAAACCAATCAACACCAAAAAAAAAAAAAAAAAAAAAAAAAAAAAAGCTGACTTCATGTGCCATGAACCAATTTTTGTGGTTGGTATTGCAGTGCTTCTTTTCTCAAAGAGGTCCAAAATGACATCCCTCTGTTAGAGTTAAATGTGTGTATCCAACTATCATTGATCTGACCAATATTAGCATAAAATGTTCTGCCACAGGTTGGGCACAAAAAGTCTCTATGAACATTTGAGGTGGCTGACTCTGAGCATCTCACATTTCCTTTGAGCTAATTCAAAGCTATTAGCTCATTGGAACTCAGCACCTTCTTTGATGAGAACACTCCATGCTTGGCATTCTTGTGCCAGTATCTACCAGAGTATTCAATCAATTCTAAAATTCTTAAAAGAGACCTTAATGATACAGTCTCTTTTAACTCTTTACAGGCTTTCTGAGTTTTACATTTAGTTTTGCATTTGCACACAATCATCTGCAAACAAAAATTATGCACCAACACTCCCTCCACTTTAATTGAAGAATTTCTATCAGTGAGGTAGCTGACTTTGGTGCCATGGTTGTCCTTATTGAAGGCATTTGATAACATGGCTGAAAACATCAAGCTAAAAATCACGGGAGCAAGCACACATCCTTGTTTCACTCCATTATTGGAAAACTTGAGAGCATTGTCCCAAAACCAAGCAATCGTGCCATCATGAAATTGACATACTATACTGATAAACTTCTCTGAACAAGCAAATTTTCATATAATTTTCCATAAGCCCTTGTGACTGACAGTATCACAGGTCTTGGTCCAATCTATAAATGTCATATGCAGGCCTCTGTTCTGCTCCTGGCATTTCTCTTGAAGTTGTCAGGCAGCAAACACCATATCAACTGTTCCTCAACTCCTCCTGAAGCCACACAAGTTCTCAGGTGGATATAAATCTTTCAGGTGTAGGATAAACACTGATGAATATAAAGGAGAAAACCCAAGATTTTTGATATTTAAAGCAAAATAGCAGCAAGTGGCACTCTGGAGAGAAAGCCTGAATTTTACAGCCTAAATTGTGCTCTGAAGGAAGCAAAGAGAAAAAAAAAATCTTGACCTTTTTATTTTAATTGGGTCTTTTGTCCTTTAAGTGGATATTAAGTGGATAAGTAGGATACAGTCCTACACCCCTTGATTGAAACTTTTCATTGAATTTTTAGCTGAATTCTTTGCATTGACAAGACCATCATAACTACACAGTTAAATTATATTGAATCACAAAGCCAAGATATGATGCTAATCTCCCCCAGAATATATATCTCACTAACTCTCTAAATCCTTTTTAGGCTTGTCCTGCCAACACTGCCATAATACCCCTCCCTCTCCCCTTTCCAAAGCTTGGAATATTATACCCTCCATCCTGGAAACAGAACCCTATTTTAACAAAGAGTCAAAAGCCAAGTAGTAGTCAAAGATCTTATGTCCAAAACCTCCAAGAAAAATATGAATTGGTCTCAGGCCATGGAAGAGCTCAAAAGGGATTTTGAAAATCAAGTAAGAGATAGAGAAGAAAGAAATGGGAGTGATGCGAAAGGAATACAAAAAGATAATGAGAAAATTGCCTTAAAAAGCAAAATTGCCCAAATGGGAAGGAAGGTACAAAAGCTTATTAGGAAAATAATTCCTTTAAAATTAGAATTGAGTAAATGAAAGCTAGTGATTTTATGAGAAATCAAGAAACAATAAAGTAAAACCCCCAAAAATGAAAAAAAAAAAAAAAAAGAAAGAAAGAAAACAATGTGAAATATCTCATTGGAAAAACAACTAAACAACTAACCTGGAAAATAGTTCCAGAAGTTCAAAAAGAGAGCCTAGCCATCATCTTTCAAGAAATTATCAAGGAAAATTATCCTGATAGTCTAGAACAAGAGTATAAATTAAAATTGAAAGAATTCACCAGTTACCTCCTGAAAGAAGTCCCAAGGTAAAAACTCACAGGAATATTATAGTCAAATTACAGACTCCCTCAAGGAGAAAATATTACCACCATCCAGAAAGAAACAATTCAAGTAGTAGAGTCAGGATAACATAACATTTAGCAGCTTCTACATTAAAGGATTAGATGATATGGAAAATAATATTCTAGAGAGAGAACAATAGAGCTAAGATTACAACCAAGAATCACTTAACCAGTAAAAGTGAATATAATCCTTCAGGGGAAAAATAGATAGACCTGAATTTAATAGAAAATTTGATTTTCAGTTCAGGCTCAGGAGAAGCATAAGGAGGTAATCAGGAAAGGGATATCATAAGGGACTTAATATAGTTTATCTATTTACATTCTTACATGGGAGGATGATATTTGTAACTCACAAGAACTTTCTACATTATTATGGCAGTTAGAAGGAATATATATAGAAAAGAACACTCATATGGGTGTGAGTTGAATATGAGAAGATAATATCTAAAAAATAAAATTAAGGGTTGAGAGAGGAATGTATTGGAAGAATGGGAAAGGGTGAGGTGAAATGGCATAAATTATCTGCTATAAAATGGGCAAGAAAAAGATTTTACAGTGAAGGGGAAGATGGGAGGGGGAAGATGAATGAGTGAACGTTACTCTCATCATTGGATGAGGAATAACATACACACCTAACACAATATGGTTAAGATAGAAATCTATCTTACTCTTCAGAAAAGTAGGAGAGGAAAGGGATACAAGAAGAGGGAAAGATGATGAAAGAGGCAGCATATTGGGAGAGGGAATGTTTGGTAGCAAAATAGTTTTGAGGAGGGTCAGGTTGAAAGGAAAGAGAGAATAAAATAAACATGGGGGAAATATACTTAACAATAGTAATTTGGAGAAGAATTTTGAAGCAAGTTTCTCTCATGAAAACCTTATTTCTTAAATGTATAGGGAACTGAATCAAATTTATAAAAAAAAATAAGACATTCCCCAATTGATAAATGATCAAAAGATATGAGTCATACCCAAAGGCTTATAAAATTGTGCATATCCTTTAACCTAACAATGAATCTCCAAAAAGATTTAGGAAAAAACAAAACTATATGTACAAAAATATTTGTACCAACTCTCTTCTCAGGGCAAAGAATTGGAAACTGAAGGGATGCCCATCAACTAGGAAATGACTGAATAAACTGTGGTATATAAAGGAATATTATTAATATATGGGAAATAATGAGCAAGATTTTCTCAGTAAAACCTGGAAAGTCGTCCATGTTGTAAGATGTTCAGCTGTGAATGATTGTTATTTTCAGCAATACAATGATGCATGACTACTCTGAAGGATGTAGGATGAAAAATTCTATGCATACCCAGAAAAAGAATTGATTATGTCTGAATACATATTGAATCATACTCTTTTAAAATTTATTTTTCTTGAGGGATTTCTTGGAGGAAGATTTATGTTTTCATTTATACTATGCCTTTTATGGAAATAATTTGTATAATTTCACATGTGCCATATTACTTGGAGGGGGTGGAGAGGAAGAGAAAGAAAGAGAATTTGGAACTAAAAGTTTTAAAAGGAACTGTAGGGGGCAGCTATGTGACACACTGGATAGAGCATCAAGCCCTGAAGTCAGGAGGACCTGAGTTCAAATATGATCTCAGACACTTAATACTTCCTAGCTGTCTGACCTTGGGCAAGACACTTAATCCCAATTGCCTCAGGAAAAAAAAAAAAAAAAAAAACAGTAAAAAATGTCTTACATGCAACTGGGGAAAACAAAAATATCAAAGAAGAAAAGTAAAAAGAAATCAGATCTGAATGCGAGTACAAAACTCTTTTCACTTATACCACTTTACTGTCTATATGTAATGGTCTTTATTGTTTAGGTTACATAGAGATGTTTAATTTATTAAGGCATCTAGAAAAAATGGTGATCTAAACTCAATTTCTAGTGTTTCAGTGCAATATCCATTTTTGTTAGTCTAATCCCAAAAGCATCCTTTCGCAGGAAAATTTCTTTTTAAATACATTATATACTAGATAATTGAGTCAAACTTTTTATTCTTCCTTGATTAGTAATTTTTATTGATTAGGTTTTTTTAAACCATGTAACCAAAGTCAAATAATTTTGATTTTACAATGTAATATAAAATACCCCAGTGTTTTTCATTGTTTCATTTCAGACTATTGATATTTTGATATTCCATATAAATTTGGTCATAATTTTGTTTAATCCATAAAAGTTTTCTTTTGATAGTTAAATTAGTGTAGCACTAAATATATAAATTAATTTAATTAGGATTTTATTTTATTGTCATGAGTCAGCAATGAGCACTGGATATTCCTCCAGTTTCTTATCATTCCTTGTTATTTAAGGAGCATTTTGTAATTATATCTTTAAAAATTTGGAGCTTTCTTTGAAAAATTGACTCTTAGGCAGTTTTTTTTTTTGTAAATATTTTAAATAAGACTTCCCTTACTATTATTTCCTTTTTTATTTTGTTATTGATATGTAGAAATGTTTTGTCATTATACATTATACATTATACAATGTTTTGTCATATAGTTTTTCAAAAACTACCATTTGTTTCAGTTCACCCGCGAGCCATCCCACCTCCCACCATGTGCTCATGGAACCTGACAAGGTGCCAGCTTGTCAGGATTTAAATAGCAAAAGACCCAACCCTTTTGGTTGGATAGACTAAAAGGAAGTAAACATCCTTGACCAATGGTCACCAATGTTGTATGCTTCCTGTGGGTCACATCACATTCTGCAACCTCCTGTCATTTCCTGTAATTTAGGGTCTGATCTTTTAGAGATCATGTGGCTTCCCAAGGTCCTTCTTGGATCCAGGGTCCAAGACCTCATCTTCTGGCTCTGGGAATAGGAATCATGTGACTTAAGCCAAATATCATAAATTGAGAAAACTTCATCTGATCAGTCCCATTCAGTGGAAATGAAAGGGTAAATACAATAAGTACACACCAAATTTGGGGAACTAGCAGGGTAAAGCAGAGGTTAGAGATAGAAGGAAATATGTGGAAAGTAGCTAGCAGTTTAATTTGATGGCAATGGAAAAAATAATAAATAAAACAAGGAAGTTGGGAGGTACATATTGTGGAGAATTTCAAATGGCAGGCTAACATTTTAAATGTTAAAATTAACATTATTTAAATTAATTAAACAATTTAATATTAATATTAATATTAATTTTATAATAATTTAACAAATTAATTTAAATAAATTAAATGATATCTAAATGTTAAGTTAATATTTAAAATATAAAGGAGATTCTGAAGATTCTGGAATATTGAAATGACATGTTCAGATCTCTGTATTAGAAATATAAATTTGGTAGTATATTAGTAATTCAAGGAAACACAATTCCATCACTTTGAGTGTTCTCTACATTTAAGTATATCATAACTGCTTTTTTTACCCTAATTGATAATTTATAGGTTGTGATTTTTTAAAAATATGATTAATAGACAATCTTTTCATATCTCTTTATTTGGCTCTATTATGACTACCTGACAAATAGACTTAAGTTTGCAACTTTTTCCTATTGGTAAGCTATTATCATATTGGCATAGACCTTGAGTACCCAGGATCATCTCTATATCACTTGGGGATATCAATAAAGAATATTATTGAAGAGTAAATTGTATATATACATATTACATAAATAAATGATAGTATTCCCATTCATGTACAATGTTTTACATTTTTAAAAAAAATGCAATCACGAACAATTAGAACTTAATGATAAAGCAAATATTTCTATATTGATTTAAGACTTATAAAACATTTTGCATGTATAATCACATTTGATGCTACTAGTAGCTCTGTAAGAATAGTACCACAGGTACCACAGTATACCCCTTTTATAGGTAAAACACTGAGGCTGAAAGACTTTCATTGACTTCCCCATGATTATACATTTTTTAAGTATCACAGATCAAGTTAATAATAATTGATATTTATATAGAATTTTACAATTTCCAAATATTATATAGCCTTTCATTTATACAACACATATTGCTATCCTCCTTTTACAGATGGAAGTAATGAGACTTAAAAGAGATTATGACTTACCCAAAGTCACAAAGTGAGTGTCTGAGGGAACATTTGAACTTAAGTCTTAACGGTACAAACTTTAGCACTCAATACATTATTCAAGGTATTCCAAAAGTTTTAGTATAGTCTTAATCCTTAATAGCTTGGAACACTCTGTAAATGCTTTTTATTTTCATTTTTTAAAGAAATCTGATTCGTTAAAAAAGTAAAAGACACAATGATTTCAGCCACAAAATATGAACTCCTAACTTAGTCAATTTTCCTGTACGGCAGTCATCAATCTAGTGAATTAGCTAAAGTTTGAGAACATGCTCTGTACATAATGGATTAGTATTTCTGGCTGCTCTCACTAATGAAAGTACCACTGCAGTAATAAGAAGATTGATTAAGAAATCAACCTAACCTTGTCTCAAACACTATTTAAAATAAATTAGGAAGCTGATCCTTAAAGAAACCTGGGCATTACCCTGTTCAGTAACATTAGTTCAGAGGAAAACGTGAAGATTTTCAGTGGTTAAAGAATCTACTAAAACATTTCTTGGAAGAAAAAGCTGCATTTCATTATCCAAAGAATGATAAATATGATTTGGGAGATACCAGGAACTGTTGATTGCTAGAGTTACCACACACAGAAGAAGAAAAATAAAACAATCCATAAAAGGCAATTCCTATTTTCAAGTAGCTCACAAACTAATAAGAGGGAGCATAAGAATAATTATGTTCAAGTTATTATATATAATGAATTGGAAATAACCAATAGGGAAAAAGCATTAGAATTAAAGGCTTTCTGTAAAAAGTGGGATTTTTAGCTCAAATTTCAAGGAAATCAGGAGGCTGATGAGGAGATACTTCCATGGTTGGTGGAAAGTCAGTGAAAATGCATATAATTATTATAGGAATAGCAAGGAGACTAGTTTCTTTCTTTTTTTAAATAACTTTTTATTGACAGAACCCATGCCAGGGTAATTTTTTTAAAACATTATCCCTTGCACTCACTTCTGTTCCGATTTTTCCCCTCCCTCCTTCCCTCCACTCCCTCCCCCAGATGGCAAGCAGTCCTATATATGTTAAATATGTCCCAGTACAAGGGAGACTGATTTCACTGAACTGCAAAATATATGAGGGGTTATAAGGTATACGAAGTCTCAAAAAGTAGAATGGGGCCATGTTATAAAAGTCTTTAAATGTCAAACATATATTGTTTAATTGAGACATTATGATATCTTTTCCTCTAACACAAGAATTATTGCAAATGTTTCATTTGCTGCTAAAATCAGTGTTTTGCAGAATATCAGAATTTTAAAGGAACTTATACTTTTATCTGGTTTACCTGAACAAAAAGTGTCTATACAACATTTCTGAAAACTGGACATGCAGACCTTGCTTCAAATTCTCTAGTAATTGGGAAACTACACCTTCTTTGTTCCACTTACTCATTGGGATTACATTAAAATTTTGAAAGTTTTTTTTTATCTGTATTAAATCTAAATTTGAATCTCTGTAGCTTTCATTCTTAGTTTTGCCTTCAGAAGCCATGAAGGAAGAGGGAAAATCTCTATTTTACCTGACAACTCTTTTTTAAATAATTTTTATATCTTTTGTATATTTTAATACTAAATCGATAAAGACATCGATTATGATACTGAGAATATATTGAGAGGACATTAATTGTGAATTTCTTCTTTTCCCTTATCACTTATTCTTTCTACTTTTTAACTCCAGTCTGTGGTAGACTTTTCCAGAAGATTTGGTCTTTTTATTTATTTATTTATTTTTATCAAAGCCTCTATTTTTTAACAAGTTCTCATGTCTCCTGTCTCCTCCAGTGGGTTACTTTCATAATCATTCACTCTGTCTCTAATTCTTGAACCTTTCGCCAATGTCTGGCTAATTTTCTGCTGCCTAGCAACATGTTCAGGTCTCTTCTAGCCTTGGAAAAAAAATCATCTGATCTTAACATTCTCTGAAACTATTGTCCTATATCTTTTATCCCTTTAGGGATAAATCTTCACTCATTTCTACTTAATTTCCTCTCACTCCTCAATTTCTTTCCTTGCAATTTGGTTTCAGACCTCATCACTTAAATGAAATCATTCTCTCCAAAGTTACCATTAAAAACTTAACAAACCCATTTTTCCACTTCTCCATCTTCATCCTTAAATCCTTGGCACCATTTATACTATTTATGATCTTTGCCTCCTAGATTGTCTCACTTTCCTCAGTTTTAGTGGTGACACATCGTTGTTTCTCCTTTCAGTCCAAATGGTCCTTTGCTAGACCATCATCTATATATTATCCTCTATATTTGGGTATAATGTAAGGCATTATTGAGTTCTACTTTACTTTTTCTTTATAATCTCATCATCTCCCGGGTGTTCAATTTTTATCTCTATGAAGATGACTCAAGAACTATGCACTCATTTATAGTCTTTCCCAAGTCTCACATCAGCAACTGCCTATTGAATACTTCAAACTGTATATACTATAGACACCAAAAACTTACATCCCAAACAGAATTTGTCTTTTCCCAAAAACTCACCCTTCTTCTGAATTTCCTATTTCTTTTCATGATACCATTGACCCTATAGTCGTCTTGGTTATCACACACATAGTCATATATAACTCCTTTTGTAGCCTCACTCCATCAATACAGTTTCCCAGATACATTCACTTCTCTTATATCTGCCCCAACCTTTGTATTGAACTGCGGCCTCACTATTTCAGTTCTTCATTTCTTCTCATTTGGATAATTGCAACAATCTAATTGGTTACTGAGACTCAAATATTCCCCCTGTATAACTTTCTTCAATATAATTGCCAATTCTGATAATCTTACAGTATAGAACTCAATAAACCCTAAGGTTTTCTATTGCCTCTGGGATAAATATACATAATCTGTTTAGCATTTTAAATCTTTTACAATCCAAATTAACCCTCCTTTCCAGTTTTGTAGTAAATTACTCTTCTTTATTCTGTTTCATTCAAACTTTTCCTTCTACTACACCTTGCATTTCATTTCCCTTCTATGAGCCTTTGCTCACATTAATCATCATGATGAGAATGTTGTCCCTCCATACTTCAATTTCTTAGATTCCCTTTTCACTTCTCCCCCATAAAATTGTGACCTTGAAAACAGATTGTTTTTGCCCTTATTTGTATCCTTAGAACTTAACATGATACTTGGAGTGGAGTAGGCATTAAATAAATACTTGATGATTAATTGACTCACTGAGTTTGTAACCATAACATGTAAACTTCTTGAAGGCAGAGTTTTATTTGTGTCCTTTTATCCATAATACTACAATAATCCCTGTAATGTAATAGTCATTTAATAAGTTTTTTTGATTGACTAGTTCCCCTGCTTATAGTAAGCTTTTTTGTATGTTATTTTGTATTTTTTTCTTAAACTGATATATCTCACATTTAAATATTTCTATTTCTATCTGATTATGAAGATTCTCCATATTTTCTGAACATCAACATTTTTTATTAAAGCTTTATCAACTTGTTTCAATTCTTGGAAGCAAAGCTGGGCTGAACATTAGTTCCATGGGCATCAGCTAGTTCTCCATTCTAAGTAATACTTCTCCCTTCAAAAACAAAACTTATTTTTGATTATTTAGTCCACAGTTAGAAAATAGTTCTATTTTTCTGATGGCATCATACTGGTAGTGCTTCTATATTAACTTTCAATAACTTATCTGGGATAGGGTCATTTTTTCTTCTCTTTAGAGATTAAGATAACCTTTCCTTGGCCTCATCTCCATTTCCTAAAGTTAACTCTTTATAATTCAGCCTCTTAAACACCGAAACTATATTGATTTTTCCAACATAACACATCATTCATAGAACCAGCCAAATCATAGCAGAGGCTATATTTCCTTTTTCTTTGTTTGAACTACACTAAAGTTTATCTTCCATTAAAGGATTCGAATCACTACTCTGCAAACTTGAGATCAATAGACAGATTTCAGGGAGTCCATGATTGAATGGGGGGAAATTTGCACATTTATTTTTACTAACATCTAATTTAATTGATTATGAATATTATAATCAAATCACAATAGCAATAATTGAAACTAGTATTTATATAATTTTTAAATTTTATAAGGTATTTTACATACATTATCTCATTTGACTCTCACCAGAACCCTGTGATTAGTTTTATTTTATCCATTTTATACATAAGGAAATTGAGTCTTATTGAGGTTGTGATTTTCCTAGGATCATAAAGCTAATAAGTGCCTGAGGCAGAAGTCAAAGTTAGGATCTGTCTAACATAACATCCACTATCCCACCTAAACAAAACTTTGGCTGAAAAGAGAAACTTCATACTTTGCATAGGTGGAGCTCCCGTGATACTTACTAATATATCTATTGTTACTTAACAGCATAACTCATTATATTTTACAAAGCTATTCCTTGGTAATTATGACTCTTCTGACAATTCTGAAAGAAGTTTTGTCAACAAATATGTCATATACTCTATCAGAAGCAGGTCTCTCAATCATGGCATTTCTAAAATTTTGTCAAGAAATGAAAGTAAACATGAAATGTTTTTCTAGCACACAGACTATATCTGGCTTTCAAGAGGATGTTTTAAAACACTTTTTTAAATAAGAAAGGTATACAGGTTTCAGTGTTTTGTAAAAGAAAAAGAAAGTCTCCTATCAGAAGACATTGAAAGGATTTATTTTTTTTCTATTAGTTAGACTGCTTGAAAGTTATCTTTAAAAATACAAACAAAATAAATCTTTAATTCAAGATTCTGAAGTCATTATCATGGACATTACTAAAAATTAAAGGTTCTTTGGTTAAGTTGTGAGTACAAAAGAAAAGTATAGAGAACTAAATCTTTTCAAACTTTCAAATACAAAAGGAAAGGTTTGACTAAGATGAAGTTTAGATATTCTTTTTTTGTGTGTCAATTCCTTTGAAAAGAGAATTCTAGAATACCTCAGGATGCTTTAGAACTTTTTCTTTTCTTTTCTTAAATTTTATTTAATATTTTATTTTTTCCCAATTACATGTAAGAAAAAATTTAACATTATTTTTTTTAAATTATGAGTTCTAATTCTCTTCCTTTTTCCCCTTTCACCCTCATCAAGAAGGCAAGCAATTTGACATGTTGCATGTGCTGTGCAAAACACATTTCCATATAAGTCATTTTATAAAAGAAAATACATAACCTCTCCTCCCCACAAAAAACAAGAAATAATTAAAGAAAAAGTGTCTTTGATGTGTATTCAGGTACAACCAGTTCTGTCTCAAGATGGAAAGCAGGTTTCATCATAAATCCTATAGAATTGTCTTGGATTATTGTATTGCCGAGAATAGATCCATTATTCATAGTAGGAATTCATACAATATTTTGCCACTATGTAGTGTTCTGATCATTTCACTTTGCATGCACTCATGTAAGTCTTTCTATGTTTTCCTTATCATTTCTTAAAGTACAATATCATACCATCACAATCATATAACAACTTGTTCAACCATTTCTCAATTAATGAACATCATCTCAATTTCCAATTCTTTATCCTATTAAAAAAGCTGTTGTAAATATTTTATAAGCAGACAACATTTTCCTTTAAAAAAAAAAAAGCAACTCTTTGGGATATAGACTTATCTATAGGTGATATTACTTAGTCAAAAAGTATGCATAATTTTATAGCCCTTAGGCATATATCCAAATTGTTTCCCAATATGGTCGAATAAGTACACAACTTCACCAATAATACATTAGTGTTTTGTTTTTTCTATATCCCCTCCAATATTTAGACCTTTTCCTCCAACCTTTTAAGTTGTCTTGGAAAAATTGTTTCACTCTATCTTTTTTTGTGGATTCTGCTGCTCTAGAATTAGAATCATTATTTTAAAGTTTTTAGAAGAGTTTGGGGGGACACTCATGCAAATCCTTGTCTTTATTGCACCATCTTGGCTTCACTTTCAATAACAACAATTATTAGGAAGCTTTTTTTCCCTTCTGTCAAGTCTACAGATTACTCCTTACAACTTTCACCCATTATCCTTGCTTCTGCTGAAAACAGAGTTCTTCCTCATCTGTGGTATAATCTTTCAAATACTTGGAGATCACAGTCATATCTCCATTAAGTCTCTTTCATCAGCTAAGTATTCATAATTCTTTTAAATAATCCTGTTGTAGCAAGATCTTGAGTGCCATTGCTAGCCTGGTTATTCTCAGCAGGATACTCTTCATCTTAATAATTTCCTTCCTCAGATATGGCATGGAATCTTTAATACAATACTTACAGCAGTAGGCACTAATACTACCTTCTCCCTACTCTGCACACAATGCTTTTCAATAGAGCCCAAGATCATGATGTTTTTCTTAAATTACATATCGAGTTCAATAAACTCGTATGGCATTTGCAATACCCTAAAAACTCCAGGAGTTTTTTTTTTAAAAAGACTGTTGTAATGAAGTTCTGAACTGCCATCATTTTATATTATCTCAAATCAGTTTTTTTAAATCCCAGTGTGGAATTCATAGTCATCCCTGTGAATTTTCAGTTCATTGAGTTAACTTCAATATTCTAAATGGCCAAGACTTTTTTGAATCCCACTGATCTCTGCCAGTAATTGCCAAATCCAATATTATTTCCTTAATTCTCATCTTTCTCAATATTGCTATAACAACTGACAGTGTCGGTTACCTTATATTTTTAGAGTATTTCTCCTCTCTGCGTTTTCATGACATAATTCTTGATTCTCAACCTATTTTATCATTGCTTATTTTGTTGTATCTTCATACATCTCATGCTCACTGAGTAAAAATGTACCCCAAGCTCTGTCCTGAATTTCCTTCTATTTTCTTTGGATAATTTCACTTATTGATATCCTCAAATCCCTTAGGTTCAATTATCACTTTTATATTAATGATTCTATAAATATATATATATGTGGCATATATATATATATATATATATATATACATAAATATGCATACACACAGATATGTTTGTATTTTCAGTTGGACATTTCAAATTAGAAGTCTCATAAACATCTCTAATTCACCTCCAACCCCCTGCCCCTCCCCACATTCATTATATTTCAGTGTTCCTTATTACTTCTAGAATAGAATCTAAACTTTTCTGTTTATTCTTTAAAGCTCTTCACTATCTGAATTCTTCTTGTTTTTTAAGTCTTTTTATACATTGTTTATACATTATTATACCTTGCAAAAGTATAGCCTACTGGCTTTTTCTAGCACATAATGGTTCATTTCTCATCTCTCTGTATTGATTGCTCTTGATTTTTGAGATATTTTCCCTTCTCACCTCCATCTCTTAGAATTCCTGACAACTCAAAAGTCATTTTTAGCAAGAGGCCTTTCTCACTTCCCCAAAATGTTATTCCCTGCTTATCCTCTATCTGTGTCTTATATATCTCTTTTTACATAATTTTGTCTCTTCCATTAGAAATTGAGATCTCTGAGAGGAGGGGCTGTTTTTGCCTTTTCTTCATGTGCCCTATACTAAGCACAATAACTGGTATAATAAATAATTAACAAATGCTTGATCATTGATAATTATGCACAATTGCCTAACATTTGTTAAACTAATTTTAAAAACAAAACAAAGGGGTGAATTGTCTAAAGCAATGTTCTCTACCTATGAAAACTCTGATCTTCTCAGGTAAGAAGTAGTTAAGAAAGTCCATATTAATCAGTTTCTTAATCAGCTTTCCTCATGTCATACAATTGACCATCATTGTTATAGTTAATAATGCCATTAACCCTGCTGCTCTACCATGCTGTTAAATTTCATGATATTTTTGCCAAGACTACTAATTTCCTTCATATAATTACAAGAGTTCTCATATAAGAGTAAAACTTACTTTTTAATTTCCTTAGAATAAATTTCTTCATCTTTCATGACTACTTAAATCCTTGACAAGGATGAAATGCTCATTGTTTATGAATTCCCCTATATTTAAATGTAGCTATCTTGCTTTTACAATGCCTTTGTATGGATTATTTCATTAAGCAACTAAGATCTGCTAGAGTCCTTAAAACTAAAATCCAAACTATTCTTTTCAGACAGAAAATTTATGTCAAAATTCTCCCATTTCTACTATTTTCCTTTTAGTTAGTGACATCTAATGATATTGTTGTCTTTAGGCTCAAGTAATGTTATTCTAATGACAGCTGCTTGGTATGTAACTGAAGAAGAAATATTTTTCTGATTAGTATACAACATTAGACTATCTCAGAACTTAAGAGCACTTTACTGATTATTCATGAAAAAAGTCTTCCCAAATGCAAATCTTAAAATTAAAAGTAATTTATTTTCTTGCCCATGCAAATACTATGTTAGTATTTTCATTTTCAGTATTTCTGACCCTATTGGGAAAGAAGAGATAAAACTGGACTGCCACCACTGGAGGAACTCTCCTTCTATTGCCTTCCTCCTTCCTCCCTCCCCTGTGACTGTCCTGGAATCTGTTTGCTGATGTCTGGATGGAGGAAAGAGTTATCATCAAGGCCATGTTCCCTTCCTTCCTCACCTAAGATGCTTGACTGTAGGGCTTGTTGAGATGGGAGTAACAAGTCTATTGCTTTTAATGATTCGGTAGACCAACAGGCTATATATAGAAGTATGTATCTTTCTATTGTTTCCTGATATCTTCTAGGTCTCATCACCTATTTAGCTTCTATTTCCTAAAATCCATACCCTCTCATCTACCCCTATTCATCTTTACTCTCTTTATATATTAAGAACCTCCAAATCTTACTAACACACTTGTGTACTTTAGGACTTTGAAGCCCTTCTATTTTAATTGAGGCTTAATTTTGTTTTATATGTTAGATACATTGAATTGTGAGATCATTGTTAGCAAAGATTGTATCAATTTTTCTCTTTGTATTCCAATTGAGAAGCAGAGTAAGCACTTAAAATGTCTTTTCAGTCATTTATTTATTCATTAAGTTTGTGAGCCTTGTTAATTTCCAGATCATACCCTTGGTTATTTTAATTTAAACACTGTAACTTCATGGAGTATAATGTATAATTCAAAGGACCTCACAAGAAAATGCACACACACACACACACACACACACACGTAGCTTTCTGGCCAAGATTAATTTACTAGTTCTATTGCTGCAATCACAAGCTTCAACTTGTTGACTGTCTTGTCATGGATCATTTCTCACCTCACTCTTTTGCTGTCAATGAAAGAACACCTGATTGAATACAAGTCTTGGCTTTCTTATTTACTACTTGTGTGACATTAATTAGTCATTTCAAGTACTTAAGCTTTAGTTTATTTCTTTATAGCTTGGTGATAACAAAATTTGTACTACCTACTGCACTTTGGTGAAGAAAGTGCTATACTAACAGTAAAGTACTACGTGATTATAATGTTAAGTAATTTTCTTCTATAACATAATATTCTTTCTAAGATAACCAGATTCCTTCTTATATTCTAATTCCATTTTTCCAGGAGTAACTCTATATACAATTTACTTCAATAATTTTGTTTATCTTTTCTGAAGCAAAATGTTATAACATATAAAAGGTTTTTAAAAGGCTAGAAGAGGTCATCTAAATCAGTGAGGAACTGCTCTCTAAGCAACAGAGAATGAAAAATAGTTTTTCTTAAAAAGAAAATAAAACCCTCCATAAAGGATTAAAAACTATATTCTACTTCTGCTTCTATTGAAGAAGGTTTTAGTGAAGGAAGGTTTTAATAAATAAAAAGAAATATATTGTGTAGTGCTTTAGATAGGTTTGAAATAACGAAGAAGGCCAGAGATTAAATTTGAAAGAGAGAACTTAAAAAAAAAAAACTTTGTAGAAATTCATGAAAATTTGAAAAAATCAAATTCCAGATGTGTATAGTTGTCCAGATTCTGCTTCCAGGTTCTGTGTGATAAGATTGAGGAAGAAGCAGGATCAAGGATATTATAAAAATTATTAAGGAACTTTAAATAAGATCAATGAGGCTTAATGAAGTTTAGGAAGGAAAAAAGAATGTAGCTCGAAACAAGACAAAGTGAGTAAGAAAAAGTAAACACTTAGGGAGTAAAACAAATTGATGGAGTAAATTGGTAGATGGGCAATTAAGGTAAATAAAAAGAGGTTGGCTCAAGTTATAAGGGAAGGAGGGTAGATGATAGAATTAATATTGAGATTTACAAAAGCAAGTTGAAATTAATAACTGGGTTATTAAAATCATAATTGATTTAAAAGTGTTAGCTGGATATTTTAAGGGAAGTCTAAGTATTCTTAAGTAACTTTATTTTTTATAAAAAAGCTAAAAATCTCAACCAATATGGAGAATAATTATGTTGTCATTTTCACAGGATATATATTGCATTTCTTCCACAAGTGAGTGACTGGTCTCTGTGTGCCATGTATAAGTTTATCTCCTTTTCAAAATGGGAGGTGAAGGGATTTAAGTAAATCCTCCTCCACACTCCAGATTGAAATATTCCAAAAAGAATCAGAAGCAAGTCTTGTGGAGGAAAGAAGGTGATGAGAGGTCAAGATAAAGAAGATGGATGCTTGACAGGATCCTTGTTGGAGAGTAAAAAAATATATCATATAGAGAAGAAAGGCAAGAAATAGAACATTAGGGCCATAAAAACAGTTTTGAATATTTTATGAGCTGAAACAACTATATGTTCTTAGAAAAAAAGCTGCTTCTTGTCTTCCACGGAATGATAGAATAGAGCCACAGAAGTTTTATCAGGTCATTCAGTAAGGATCCAAAGAAAATGAAGACATAAGTAATAATAGTTGATTCCTAGCTCAAAAAAACTAAGATAGCTATTTCTTGACCCAATTATAATAGAAAAGCCTGTTGTCTTTTCAGAGCAGTGCTCTTGACTTATAGAGAAGCTTCTGGAATTTATCAAAACATAACTATTCTGCACTTCTAGTTGATTCATATGGGCACAAATGATGGCACACACATACACACACACACACACACACACACACACACACACACACACACACTGCTCTCACCTAGTTGCCTCTCCTTTAAAAAATTCATTCCATCTGTCGGCATATAACTCTATGTAGATCAGAGTTCAGTACCTCACTAACAGTGTTCCTCTTCATTCCAAATCTGCCTTCATCCTTGATGGGTACAGTATTCATCTATTCTAATAGACTATCAATTCCTGGACCTCATCTCCAGTCTTCCTTAACTATACTCAGAGGTAGTTCAATTCTAGACTTTAAAAGAATCCTGAAACTAATACCAAAGATTAAAAAAAAATTAAGCAAGAAACTGGAGATTCTAGGGGCAGATGTTGCACTGTGTTCACTTTTGCTGGTAAGAAATAAAGAAGAAAAAATTGATTTGGGAATATTTGGTTAAGAAAGTAGTGTCTAAAATTAGGATTTGGGATTCTAGATCATGGCTTAAAATATGAGAGTAAAAAATACAGACAACTTAAAATAAAATATAAGGCTTAAAAATAACCTGCATCCTTGACATAGTATAGATTTGGTTAGATAAAAGTTTGTCTTAAAAAAGACCCGAACATTTTAATGATCTGCAAGCTCAGTATGAGTCTGGGTATCTGAACAGAGAAACTAAACCAGGTTGGTCTCAAATCCATTGATGAGTTAAGCAAACATCTACCCCAACTTTATAAAGACCACCCCTCAGAAACAGAAAGGAGGATGAGAACAATTTGATGCAAAGGCCATGAATGTGGTTGAAGCTGGTATTATGGAGCTCTTAGAACCTGCTCAGATATGAAGGATGCCAAGACTTCCAACTGCATGTCAGGATATCACTGGTTGTCTTAACTTTTATGTTGCTGCTGAATTTTGGTAACTCTGGCAGACATAGTGAAACTGACAAATTTGTATATCTCTGCCTCAATAAAATACAATTAATTCACCCCAAAACAAAAGACCAAGAACACAAACAAGAAGTATAACATAGCAGTTATAAAAGCTAAAGAAAGGTTGGGCTATATAAAAAAGAGTGATAATCTCCATTGTAGTCTATCAGACTTAATCTTGAATTTTGTCATCAATAAAAGGTGCTGCAAGAGAATTCAGAGTTGTCATTTGTGAGAACAAACCCCAAGATTTGAAATAGTTTTATAAAGATATGTATTAGGTCATTTAATAGAAAATAGCAAGTGGGCAAGAAGGTATAGTTCCTTCTTTTCCAGACTCTGAAAAATTTACACTATTATATAGGTTTTAGCAAAGTTACCCATACATGAACCACACAAATTAAGTTAAGCAATTTTGCCAAAAGGACAATTTGAAAGTAAGGTCAAGAGACAGATGCCAGTGAATATAAACAAGGGTAATCCAAAAAACAAACTTAAGTGGACCCAAAGCAAGATAGGATGAATGGACCCCAAAAGATGAATGTTTGGGTAGATCCAGGACCTGGGAGAACTCAAAATTCCTTGTATCTATCTCCATTCTTGGAGAGAGAGAAAAGGATCATATTCTGGATTCAAAAATCTCTAATTGCATAAAGTTCAATGTAAACAGCATACTAAGTTTTTTGAACAATAATAGCAACTAAAATAGTAAAAGGTCTCAAGCCAAAGCCAAATGAGAATTAATTATAAAACTTGAGAATATTTAAATTGGCAAAAACAAGATAATTGAGAGGCAGTAGGGGAATAATATAATAGCTATAATATGATAAGCATTTGAAGTATTATAGTACATAGGATGAGTTACAGTTGCATTTATCCACAGATAGAAGAACTAGGAGATATAGATAGAGGAAAGTTAGTATTGATATCATATAAACTTCACAAGAATTAGTCTCTCCCCAAGTGAAATGGACTCTTTTGAAAGGTGGCAGGTTTAGAAATCCAGAGACAGAAAGTTTATGACCACTTCTTGGGCATGTGGTGGAGATTCTTTTTTTTTTTGGTTATGTATTTATGTAGCTAAATGCTACATAAATCCCATCAAGATCCCATCAAATTCTCAATTTCTGTAGTTCTATAATATTTTGAAGGGGATTTCTAACCTAAATTGACAATATATTCTAAGATCTTATAGTCCTTAAAAGGATGTGTTTCCTTAAAATCCTTCTTCAAATCATTCAGTTCATAGATTGAATGGATTTTAATTGTTCTAAGCTCAGAAGAAACATTCAATGACTGTGCAATCGTGCAATTTTCTTTCATATGCTTAAAGATTTATTGTAGTCTTCCTATGTTTTTATTCTTTTAGTTTAAATGACACCCAGTTTATATGTTTGGCTAATTTCCTAATACTGATCTTTTTTCCTTCAATCTTCCAATCAATTGTGTTGTTCATTTTCACAGAATCATGTGAAATCATAACTAGAAGAGACACAAGAACTCATTTACTGCTTAATTTTAAAGTAAAAAAAAATCAAGTCTGTAAGAATCATGTGAATAGCTGAGACAAAATTTGCAATTTAAACTCATATCCTCAGTTATTTTCACTGCATTTTGCTTTGGAATTCTCTCTGGTTATAGAGAATGATTGAGTTTTACTTGCTGAATGTTTCTTACTATAGTATACTTTTTATTCATATGTGAATTATCTAATTTTATTATTTGCACTACCAGAATTGATACAGCAGTTACACTGGCAAGGTAACCCATATCTTTTGTTCTAAGCCCACATCAACAACACAACTGAGTCAGGTGAGACCTGGTATAGCCAAAGGTCTATGACAGGGTTGACATGTCAAAGCCAGGCAGTAACATGTGGACAATGAGTGAAGGAAGAAAACAGTATTTATTATGTGCAAAGCACTAATTGTTGAGGATGTAAATAATAAAGTAAGACAGTACCTTATCTTAGTGAGCTCACTAATAGAGGAGACAATATATATATAGAAGGCTTATTATCTAAGACAGATGGGAAAGGTCACAAAATCTTTATACTGCATCAACAAAACAGATGAAAATGCATCTTCTGTGTGATTTTGACTGGTAAAATTACATCCATTTTTATTATGCCTAAAGAGCTATAAAATTATACATACACTTTGATCCAGCACTGTTAAGTTTATGTCTCAAAGACATTCAAGAAAAGGAAGTGATGGGGAAAGACCTATTTGTACAAAAATATTGATAGTGGCTCTTTTTGTGGTGGTTAAGAATTGGAAATTCAGGGGATGTCCATCATTTAGGGAATGGATAAATGAGTTGTGTCATATGATAGTATGAAATATTATTGTACTGAACTGATGCTAAGTGAAATGAGCAGAACCAAGAGATCATTATATACCTCAACAACGATACTGTTTGAGGATGTATTCTGATGGAAGTGGATCTCTTCAATAAAGAGAGCTAATTTAGTTTCAATTGATCAAGGATGGACAGAAGCAGCTACACCCAAAGAAAGAACACTGGGAAATCAATATAAACTGCTTGCATTTTTGTTTTTCTTCCTGGGTTATTTATACCTTCTGAATCCAATTCTCCGTGTACAACAAGAAAACTGCTTGGTTCTGCACACATATATTGTATATAGGATATACTGTAACCTATTTAACATGTAAAGGACTGCTTGCCATCTGTGGGAGGGGGTAAAGGGAGGGAGGGGAAAAATCGGAACAGAAGTGAGTGCAAGGGATAATGATGTAAAAAATTACCCTGGCATGAGTTCTGTCAATAAAAAGTTATTAAAAAAGAAAAGAAAAGAAATATTATTGTACTATGAGAAATTATGAGGATAATGATTTCAGAAAAACTGCATATACTTACATGAACTAATGCAATGTGAAGTGAACAGTACCAGGAGAACATTGTAAAAGCAATATTGTTCTTTGAAGAACTGTGAATGATTTAGGTATTCTCAGCAACAAAATTATCCAAGACAATCCCAAAAGACTAATGATGAAGTATGTTATCCACCTTCAGAGAGGAAATTGATGCTGTTTGAATACAGTGTGAAGCATGCTATTTTTCACTTTCTTTCATTCTTTTTTCATCTTGTGCAACATGACTTTGGGAGAATGTTTTACATGATTACATATGTATAAACTATGTCTGATTGCTTACCATCTCATAGAGAAGGAAGGAAGAAAGGGATAGAATATGGAATTCAAAATCAAAAAAACTTGTTTAAAATGTTTTAATATATAAAGGGGGTAATAAAGTATATATTTTAAAAAGCATAGATGACATATTCACAAAATTTATAGTAATAAAAACCTTCTGTCCATTTCTGAGGTTGAGCCATTTGACAGTGTTAAGGATTTAGTTATATAAAACTCTCTTTTATATATCTTTAGTAGTTGTGACTATGAAGAAGCAATTGTCAGTTTATATCTCCACTAAGAGTAATTCCTTGGATGATGATTGCAGGAACTAGAATGCCAGCTGAGCCTGTGGACTTGTGGTATGATTGTTTCTAGGTTAAAAGTGTTGTATGATCTCCAACATTATATGTGGGGAGAAAATGATCAAGATGGTATCAGTGGTTTGATTTAACTGGCACATGGAATTTCCTCTCTCTCATGGAGTTTGGCCACTTGTTTGGTTTCAATGCTTTATATGTGATGATTTATGGAAATAGTTTTTACCTACTCCATAGGAGTCAATCTTTATGAAGGATGATTGTTAGGGCTAGGCTAGAAAGAGAAAAGTGGTCATGGTGGAGTATTGGGATTTTGCTATTCTTAGGGCTCTTATTTTTCTAGCCACTGTTGACAATATGTTTATCCTTAGCGATAGACAAGACCATTCTCCAAAGAGATTAGATAGCTTCAAGATCTGGAGTAGAAGCTGTGAGATGTGGTAATATTCATATTCCCAGAGTTTTTAAATTTAATTTCATGGAATATCTTCTTCAAGGTATTAGAATATATGTTGGTCTAAGATGGTTTGACTTACCTGTCATATGCTGCTTCCTGTCTCTCTTTCAAGTTGCGTTTCTTTTTATTCTGGACTGTTTTTCTGCAACCCATTATCATCAGTATAGAGAAAAAGAACATAGGAAAATCAGGGATTTGAGAACCCCAGCAGTGATTCACATTGTGCCAGTGGCCAAGAGACCAGTTATCATGCCAGCACCAAATAGTGAATTAAAGATAGTTTGGTAGTTTAAACCACCTAGCTGTGCCTTGCAGATGAGCAGGACCTTCAAGACAACTGTTAAAATGGATGCAGATACGATGATTGCAGTCTTCTTAAGGGAAATGCACCACCAAATTCTTTCAAAGCCATAATCTTGGTATGGAAATGACCCTGGTTTCTGGGAAGGTTGTGGTAGCAAAATACAAACTCTTATATGCTAGAAGGGCTTCAGGGATGATGAAGCAAATTGAACAAATCTCTTTCCCGAGTACAAATGGGCTCATCAATAATAGGCTGGATATTTGGATATTTTTTGATCATAGTAATTCCTTGCACAAATTAAAATATAATGGTCATCAGTCCTATATAGTATTTGTCATTATTTTTCAGTGAGAGTAACAGAGTGGTAGAAAATGGGAAAAGGGAGCTAAGTAGCACATTTTTTTAACTATAAATTTTAATTTTTCTTCTGATACTCTAAATATGATATTCTTGCCAATGACCAACAAACACACTCAGCTATGGAGGAGCAGACTGACATTCTAACCAAAAATAAACTCAGAAGGAAAAAAAAAAGTTGATATGCTCAAAGGGCTATAAAACTGTGCATACCCTTTGAACCAGTAGTGTTTCTATTGGGTCTGTATTTCAAAGAGATCATTTAAAAAAGGGAAAAGGACTCACATGTAAAAAATATTTGTAGCAACCATTTTGTAGTGTCAAGGAAGTAGAAACTGAATGGATGTCCATAAGTTGGGGAATAGCTGAGTAAGTTGTGGTATATGAATGTAATGGAATATTATTGTTCTATAAAGGACAATCGCAGAATGATTTCAAAAAGGTCTGAAGAAACTTGCATTAACTGATGTTAAGTGTAATGAGTAGAACCAATAGAACACTATACACAGCAACAAGATTATTTGGTGATCAACTGTGATGGACATGGCTCCTTTCAATAATGAAGTAATTCAGGCCAGTTCCAATAAACTTGTGATGAAGAAAGCCATCTGCATCCAGAAAGAGGACTATGGGGACTAAATGTGAACCACAACATAGTATTTTCTCCCTTTTTGTTGTTCTTTGCTTGTTTTTTTTTTTTTTTACATTTTTTTCAATTTTTGATTTGATTTGTCTTGAATAGCAAGATAAAAGTATAATTATGTTGAGAAGAATTGCACATGTTTAACCTAAATTGGATTACTTGCTGTCTAAGGGAGGGAGGTAGAGAGAAAAGAGGGAGAAAAATTTGGAATACTAGATTTTGCATACTATCTTTGCATATGTTTTGAAAATGAAAAGCTATTATTAAGAAAAATTTAAGAAGAAAAAGAAATTTCAGCAGAATGAAGGGAAGGATTACAGATATAACCTAGATAGGTAAAGAGAAGAGTTTTTGAAGTTGAGTTAGTCATACACCCAAAGGTTACATAATACAAAATTTTATATGATATTTGGTTGCCTTGCATTAGAGTAATAAGAATAAATGTTTATAGTAATATCACTCTGAAAATATTTTTACTTATATACCAACATCAGTTATAGAACATGAAAAGGCAGAGATTGTCTATAAAGTACTCAATTAGACCATGCAAATTAAATCAACATATACTTTGATATTTGGTGAATTCAATGTAAACATAAAGAAAGGTAAGGATAGTGAACAATATATCCCACTTTGGCTCAGCAAAAAAGAAATGTAGGAATAGAAGGACTTGTAGACTAAAGGCACCTTTAGATCATAAATGTTTTCTCAAGAAAAGAATTAGCATGCACTAGACATGAAAAGCAATAAATAACATCACAAAAATGAAATCGATTTTAAGTCACAAACAGGAAAAAAAAACCTAGTTATTGATGTGGGAGTTATCCCTGAATCAACCATCTGTAAAGTAATCAGAACATTGATTTGTCTGAGCCAAGATTAAAATAAGTAAAAAAAGCTAAAAGAAAAAATAACAGCAAAAAGAATATGGTATATAATGAAAATAACTGAATCCTGAAATACTTAAATTTGTAAGTGATAATGAAAAACAATTGTTTAATGGACAATAGGAATAACACTGATTATAATAAATTTATAAAGACATTTAAAAGGATAATTTTTTTTAGGAGAACAAAATGTTTTTAAAGTTTCTTAGCAAATATTTTATTTATTTGTTAAGTGGGGAGAGCAGCCAAGGGCTACCTTAATTTAGAATATAAATTAATTTGTAAAAATCATAGGAAGAAGAGTGACATATGATTGTAAGACTTCATAAAGCTGAAAGTATAGACAGTAAACATAGTTGGAAAAATAGTTTGCTGAGAAATTCAAATAAGAGGTTATTTCAAAAACATTTTAACATGAAAATGTAAGAGGTAAAATAATGCAAAGGAAAAATTTTAAAATCTGCAATTTTATTGACAACAATATGTTTTCACCATCAAGGACAAAATAACCAACACACTTGGACTCTTAAGTTTAACATCTTGAATGTACTAGGGCTGAGGGGAGGGAGGGAAGATTGGAGGGGAAGGGAAGCAATACATATAATCCTACCAAGGTCAAAGATATAAAAGAAGTTAATATCGGACCAGATATAAATAAAGGACAATTTTGTTGGAGATGACAAAACTCTAAGGGTGCTAAGGAATCACTTTGCAAATTATTTGAAGAAGAGAAAGATATCAAATAGCAAAATAGTGAAAAAAGCAAGGCATATCAAATAGACCAGGGCTTCTTCCAAATTATTATAAGCAATTAGATGCGCTCCTATAGTTTATTGATTAGTGTGTATATCTGGGACAAATTATATAAATGGACAAGAAGCTGGAATTAGTGTTACAAGGGAAAAGGAGAACTGATTACCTCAGGAAATTGGTAGGCTTTTTTAAAGACCCCAAACTTTTCAAATAAGCAAAATCCCTTTGTTTTATACTTCTTTCCATCTATATTGATGAAGCACAAAACATAACTACATTTGAAGAACTGAATATGAATTTCACACAGGGGAACAATGAATAGGCATGTAATAAGGTGTGTTGTATACCCAGTAAGGAACAGACATAAGAGATAAATATAAGACAGGAAGAAAAAAAAATCAAATGTACCTTCTGTATAATGTAGTAGGATAATAAGAATTGCACAGAACAGGCAGTAAAGGATGGGTTCTCTACATCACTGACTAATTAGGTAGAATTCTTTCTGATAACGTTATTTTCTCTCTATGCGTTGCAAAAGTTTATTTCTCAGTTTTCATCCTGATAATTTGTTTTTCCTTCTTCTTTGGAGAAAATTGAACAACAATTATTTTTATTAGGCTTTTAAAAATATTTCTTTGTTTTGTTTATCAGTCCAATTACCTTTTTAATCCCTCCTTTTGTTTTCAGAAATTTTTTATTTGGCATGGTAAATATACTTTCAAGGTTTTTTTTTTTTTTTTAAATTATGCACTCTTTCTTAATGGAAATATCCAAAGATACAGATTTTCCTCTGAAGACTGCTTTGACAATTTCATAAAATTTATTGAACTGTGTCAGTTATATTTTTGTTTTATTTCTTTGGGTGTAGCTGCTTTTGTCCGTCATTTATCAATTGAAACTCAGGTCTCTTTGTCAAAGAAATCCACTTCCATCAAAATATGTCCTCATACAATATCGTTGTCGAAGTGTATAATGATCTCCTGGTTCTGCTCATTTCACTTAGCATCAGTTCATGTAGGTCTCTCCAAGCCTCTCTGTATTCATCCTGCTGGTCATTTCTTACAGAACAATAATATTCCATAACATTCATATACCACAATTTACCCAGCCATTCTCCAATTGATGGGCATCCATTCATTTTCCAGTTTCTAGCCACTACAAACAGGGCTGCTACAAACATTTTGGCACATACAGGTCCCTTTCCCTTCTTTAGTATTTCTTTGGGATATAAGCCCAATAGAAACACTGCTGGATCAAAGGATATGCACATTTTGATAATTTTTTGGGCATAATTCCAGATTGCTCTCCAGAATGGTTGGATTCGTTCACAACTCCACCAACAATGCATTAGTGTCCCAGTTTTCCCGCATCCCCTCCAACATTCATCATTATTTTTTCCTGTCATCTTAGCCGATCTGACAGGTGTGTAGTGGTATCTCAGAGTTGTCTTAATTTGCATTTCTCTGATCAATAATGATTTGGAACACTCTTTCATATGAGTGGTAATAGTTTCAATCTCATCCTCTGAAAATTGTCTGTTCATATCCTTTGACCATTTATCAATTGGAGAATGGCTTGATTTCTTATAAATTTGAGTCAGTTCTCTATATATTTTGGAAATGAGGCCTTTATCAGAACCTTTAACTGTGAAAATGTTTTCCCAGTTTGTTGCTTCCCTTCTAATCTTGTTTGCATTAGTTTTATTTGTACAAAGGCTTTTTAATTTGATGTAATCGAAATTTTCTATTCTGTGGTCAGTAATGGTCTCTAGTTCATCTTTGGTCACAAATTTCTTTCTCCTCCACAAGTCTGAGAGATAAACTATTCTATGTTCCTCTAATTTATTTATAGTCTCGTTCTTTATGCCTAGGTCATAGACCCATTTTGATCTTATCTTGGTATATGGTGTTAAGTGTGGGTCCATGCCTAATTTCTGCCATACTAATTTCCAATTATCCCAGCAGTTTTTATCAAATATTGAATTCTTTTCCCAGAAGTTAGGGGCTTTGGGTTTGTCAAACACTAGATTGCTATAGTTGACTATTCTGTCTTGTGAGCCTAGCCTTTTCCACTGATCCACTAATCTATTTCTTAGCCAATACCAAATGGTTTTGGTGACTGCTGCTTTATAATATAATTTTAGATCAGGTACAGCTAGGCCACCTTCATTTGATTTTTTTTTCATTAATTCCCTTGAGATTCTCGACTTTTTATTGTTCCATATGAATTTTGTTGTTATTTTTTCTAGATCAATAAAATATTTTCTTGGAAGTCTGATTGGTATAGCACTAAATAAATAGATTAGTTTAGGGAGTATTGTCATCTTTATTATGTTCGCTCGGCCGATCCAAGAGCACTTAATATTTTTCCAATTATTTAAGTCTGACTTTATTTGTGTGGAGACTTTTTTATAATTTTGCTCATATAATTCCTGACTTTCCTTTGGTAGATAGATTCCCAAATATTTTATGGTATCAACAGTTATTCTGAATGGAATTTCTCTTTGTACCTCTTGCTGTTGGGTTTTGTTGGTGATGTATAAAAATGCTGAGGATTTATGGGGATTTATTTTGTAGCCAGCTACTTTGCTAAAATTATGAATTATTTCCAATAGCTTTTTGGTAGAATCTCTGGGGTTCTCTAGGTATACCATCATATCATCTGCAAAGAGTGATAGTTTGGTTTCCTCATTGCCTACTCTAATTCCTTTTATATCTTTCTCGACTCTTATTGCCGAGGCTAGTGTTTCTAATACGATATTAAATAATAATGGTGATAGTGGGCAACCTTGCTTCACTCCAGATCTTACTGGGAAAGGTTCCAGTTTTTCCCCATTGCATATGATGCTTACTGATGGTTTTAAATATATGCTCCTGACTATTTTAAGGAAAAGTCCATTTATTCCTATGCTCTCAAGTGTTTTTATTAGGAATGGATGTTGGATTTTATCAAATGCTTTTTCTGCATCTATTGAGATGATCATGTGGTTTTTGTTTGTTTGGTTATTGATATAGTCAATTATGTTAATAGTTTTCCTAATATTGAACCAGCCCTGCATTCCTGGTATAAATCCTACTTGGTCATAGTGTATTATCCTGGTGACAATTTTCTGTAATCTTTTTGCTAATATTTTATTTAAGATTTTAGCATCAATATTCATTAGGGAGATTGGTCTATAATTTTCTTTCTCTGTTTTCAGCCTACCTGGTTTAGGTATCAGTACCATATCTGTGTCATAAAAGGAGTTTGGTAGGACTCCTTCAATCCCTATTTTTTCAAATAGTTTATATAACATTGGAGTTAATTGTTCTTTAAATGTTTGGTAGAATTCACATGTAAATCCATCTGGTCCTGGGGATTTTTTCTTAGGGAGTTGATTGATAGTTTGTTCTATTTCTTTTTCTGAGATGGGACTGTTTAGGATATTTACTTCTTCCTCTGTTAGTTTGGGCAAGCTGTATTTTTGGAGGTATTTTTCTATTTCATTTAAGTTGTCGAATTTATTGGCATAAAGTTGGGCAAAGTAACTCCTAATTATTGCTCTAATTTCCTCTTCGTTAGTGGTGAGTTCTCCCTTTTCATTTTTAAGACTAACAATTTGATTTTCCTCTTTCCTTTTTTTAATCAGATTTACTAAGGGTTTGTCTATTTTGTTGGTTTTTTCATAGAACCAACTCTTAGTTTTATTAATCAATTCAATAGTTTTTTTACTTTCAATTTTATTGATCTCACCTTTTACTTTTAGAATTTCAAGTTTAGTGTTTGACTGGGGGTTTTTAATTTGTTCCTTTTCTAGCATTTTTAATTGCAAACCCAATTCATTGACCTTCTCTTTCTCTATTTTATACAAATAGGCCTCTAGAGATATGAAATTTCCCCTTATTACCGCTTTGGCTGCATCCCATACATTTTGGTATGATGTCTCATTATTATCGTTTTCTTGGGTGAAGTTATTAATTATGTCTATGGTTTGCTGTTTTACCCAATCATTCTTTAGTATGAGATTATTTAGTTTCCAATTATTTTTTGGTCTACTTCCCCCTGCTTTTTTGTTGAATGTAATTTTCATTGCATCGTGGTCTGAAAAGGATGCATTTACTATTTCTGCCTTACTACATTTGAGTTTGAGGTTTTTATGTCCTAATATATGGTCAATTTTTGTATAGGTTCCATGAACTGCTGAAAAGAAAGTGTATTCCTTTCTGTCTCCATTACATTTTCTCCAGAGATCTATCATATCTAGCTTTTCTAGTATTCTGTTTACCTCTTTGACTTCTTTCTTATTTATTTTCTGGTTTGATTTATCTAATTCTGAGAGTGCAAGGTTAAGATCTCCCACTATTATAGTTTTACTGTCTATTTCTTCTTGCAGCTCTCTTAGTTTCTCTTTTAAGAATTTAGATGCTACCCCACTTGGTGCATATATGTTTAATATAGATAGTGCTTCATTATCCATGCTACCCTTTAGCAAGATATAGTGTCCTTCCTTATCTCTTTTAATTAGGTCAATTTTTGCTTTAGCTTGATCTGAGATCAGGATGGCTACCCCTGCTTTTTTGACTTCACCTGAAGCATAGTAGATTTTGCTCCAACCTTTTACCTTTAACCTGCATGTATCTCCCCGTTTCAGGTGTGTTTCCTGTAAACAACATATTGTAGGATTCTGGCTTTTAATCCATTCTGCTAACCGCTTCCTCTTTATGGGGGAGTTTACCCCGTTCACGTTTATGGTTAGAATGACCAATTCTGTATTACTTGCCATCTTGTTAACCCCGGTTTATGCTTTCCTCCCTTCTTTCCCCTTTCCCCCCCTTCCAAGTATTAAGCTTGTGAGCACCCCTTGCTTCTCACAGCCCTCCCTTTTTAGTGTCCCTCCCCCCGCCTTAGAGTTCCTCCCCCTATCTTACCCCTTTCCCTCCCAGTTCCCGTATTCCCTTCCGCTTAGCTTATTCCTTCCCTTTCCACTTTTCCCTTCTCACTTTTCAATGAGATGGGAGAAGTTTCACCATAGATTGAATATGTCTTAAGATTTTTCACTTAAAGCCAATTCTGAAGGCAGTAAGATACCCACTATATTCATCCCCCTCCATTCTTTCTCTCAGATATAATAGGTTTCCTATGCCTCTTCATGAGATGTACTACCCCCACTTTACCCTTTTTCTGGTACAATGTCCTTTCCACATCAATTTCTAGAACAAGGTATACATGTATTCTTTATACATCTATATAGTCAAAATATAGTTCCCAAGATTAATCTTTACCTTTTTAGATTTCTCTTGAGTTCTATATTTGTAGATCAAACTTTTTGTTAAGTTCTGGTTTTTTCATCAGAAATAGATGAAATTCGCTTACTTCGTTGAATGTCCATCTTCTTCCCTGGAAAAAGATGCTCATTCTCGCTGGGTAAGTTATTTTTGGTTGCATACCAAGTTCCTTAGCCTTTCGGAATATCATATTCCAGGCCCTTCGATCTTTTAATGTGGATGCTGCCAGATCCTGGGTGATCCTTATTGTGGCTCCTTGATACTTGAATTGGGTTTTTCTAGCCGCTTGCAATATTTTTTCTTTCACCTGAGGGTTCTGGCATTTGGCCACTATATTCCTTGGTGTTTTGATTTTAGGATCCCTTTCAGTGGGTGATCGATGAATCCTTTCAATGTTTATTTTTTCCTCTGTTCCTATGACTTCTGGGCAGTTCTCTTTGATGATTTCCTGGAAGACAGTGTCCAGGCTTTTTTTTTCATCATGTTTTTCTGGGAGTCCAATGATTCTCAGATTGTCTCTCCTGGATCTGTTTTCCAGGTCTGTTGTCTTCCCCAGAAGGTATTTCACATTTTTCTCCATTGTTTGATTTTTTTGGATTTGCTTGGCTGATTCTTCTTGTCTCCTCGAGTCATTCAATTCCACTTGTTCAATTCTGATTTTCAGTGAAGTATTCTCTTCACTCACTTTTTTAAAATCTTTCTCTAATTGTCCAATTGAGTTCTTTTGTTCTGTGGAATTTTTTTCCATTTCGCCAATTTTGTTTTTTAGAGAGCTGTTTTCTGTTTCCAGTTCACTAATCCTATTTTTCAAGGATTTTACTTCTTTATCCACTCTCTCTTTAACTTTCTCCAGACTCTTTTCCCATTTTTCTTCTAGCTCCCTTGTGAGAGCCTTTTTAATCACTTCTATGAGGTTCATCTGTGCTGAGGAACAGATGATTCCTCCTTTGGGGAATCACCTGGGGACTGCCTGTTTTTAGTCTCCTCAGGATTTAGAGTCTGCTCTCTATCTGTATAGAAGCTGTCAAGGGTTAAAGTCCTCTTCAGCTTCTTGCTCATTCTGTCTATTAATCAGAGATAAACTACCAAAGAAAAACAGAAAAAACTGGAGTCTTTCTTTGGGGGGGGGCTGGGTGTGTTATCGAGCTTCCTCTACAGACTGCAGGGGCAGTAGTGAGGCACTAGCAGGACTGTGCTGCGCCTGCGCTCTGAGATCCCAAAGCGTGCTGAGTCACTGAGGGGGGGGAAGGGGGGGGGGGCCAGGTCCCGAGAGACTCCAGCTGTTTGCGGTTGTATTCTTCAGCCCCGGTGTTTTTAGCTTCTCTGCTGGGCTGTTGACTTGCTGCAGGTTCCAAACCTGTAGCGAAGCTCTCCCCGCAGAGACGGCTACGTCACTCCCCACCCCCTCTCAGCTCTGCTCCCGTGCTCTCACTGCCGCTGCCCTCAGCCTGCGCCCGATCTAAAACCGCCCCAGCCCTCCAGTAAAGACAGACCTTTCTTGGCGGATCTCAAGGATGGCTTCTCTTGGTAACTATTTGTGGGTTTTTTTCAGTCAAGCATTGATTCAGAGGCTTGTAATGAAGTGGATAGTGAGAGAAAGCGCGGAGCTTATGCAACTGTGAGCCTCCTCTCCGCCATCTTAACCGGAAGTCCTATAAAGACATTTAAAAGGATAAATTGGCATTATAAGGAGAACAAAATGTTTTTAAAGTTTCTTAGCAAATATTTTATTTATTTGTTAAGTGGGGAGAGCAGCCAAGGGCTACCTTAATTTAGAATATAAATTAATTTGTAAAAATCATAGGAAGAAGAGTGACATATGATTGTAAGACTTCATAAAGCTGAAAGTATAGACAGTAAACATAGTTGGAAAAATATACATAGCAAATGTCTACAATAAAGGCCTTATTTCTCAAATATATAGAGAATTGAATCAAATTTTAAAAATATAAGTCATTTCCCAAATTGTGAATGTTCAAAAGATATAAACAGGCAGGTTTCAGATGAAAAAAAATCAGTTATCTATAGTAAAAAAAAATGCTCTAAGTGACTATTGATTAGAGAAATATAAATTAAAACAAGTCTGAGAGATCATCTATGCCTATTAAATTGACCAGTATGACAGGAAAAGAAAATGACAAATGTTGCATGGGATGGGGGAGTTGTAAACTGAGCTGACTACTTTGGCAAGTAATTTGGAAATATGCCCAAAGGGAGAGAAAACTATGTATACACTTTGTTCTAGCAATATCAAGACTATTTTTGAAAAAGATTTTAAAATGAAAAGAAAGAAGACCTAGATGTACAAACTATTTATGTCATTTTTTTTTTGTAGTGGAAAAAATTTGGAAATTGAAAGCATTTCTATTCTAGGAGAAATGGCTGAAGAAGTCATGGTATGTGATCATGTTGGAATACTATTGTGCTATAAGATATGATGAGCAAGATCTTTTCATAAAGACTTGGAAAGGCTTATATGAACTGATACAAAAAGAAATAAATAGAGCTAGGAGAACATTGTGCATAGAAATAACAATATTGCAGCATGATCAACTGTGAATAACTTAGCTATTCTCAGCCATGCAATGATCCAAGACAATTCTGAAGGAAATATATTGAAAAATGCATCAAGAAAACACAAAGTGTTCTTGAAACTATCCCCTTCATCACTTCTTATGTTTCTTAGTATGGCATCCATGCAAAAGGCTGAAACTCTGAAAAAGTGTCCTTGAATCAGCAACAGAGCACTTAAGACTAACTACCTATTCGATGTGAGATAATGGCTCTATATACATATATTTAGATGAGATGGTGATGCGATGGCTCTCTTCACCATTGGTGCTTGCTAAATGTTTGATGGTGAGGTAATTGTATGCAAGGATTGGAGGGCTGAGGAAGAGAAGTCAGAGCCATTTGGCTGCAGGTCAAGGAGGAGAGAGGCTTGAGACTTGGGACTCCAGAATCCAGGATACATCTTTGGCAAGCCATGTGGCAGCTTGTCTGCCTCCTTCACTTTTCCCCCCTAAAGACCAAGAACTTTGATCCTGACTCTGACTGATCCTGAGGCCTTCCAGGGAACTAGCTCAGACATTATACACCCATAGAATAATTTTTTACTTCTATTATTTTTCTTGTTTTGGTGATCATACATCATATTTTTCTATAGACTTATAGACAATAGTTTATAGACTATTGACAGTGTTTTTTGATCTATTTATTTCTTTATTGATTTTTTACATATTAAGTTTTATTGATTTTACTGAAAACTTGAACCATCCTGATGTAGTCCATATATTTCATAGGCACTGCATCCATGATTGTGGCCATTTGTAGCAACTTGTAAAGAAGTGACTTCCATGGGTATGTGATATAGAAAGGTGATATGATAAATAAATCAGGGGAAAATGTCACCTATCATCCCTTTGGATAAGAAAAGAATTTGTGAACAAACAAGATATGGGGTAACAGTTTGTAAAATAGATAATTCTGTTTACATTTAATTAAAAGGCCTTTTACAGAAACAAAACCAATGAAGCTTGGATTAGAAGGAAAGCAAAAAAAAAATGAGTAAAAAGAATTTACAGCAACAATAATCATTTTTGTGTTAGCAAAATATTGGATATTTAGGGGATGCTCATTAATTGAGGAATGCCTGAACAAACTATCACATGTGAATGTAATGGAACACTGTTGTGCAATAAGAAATGATAAACAGGTATTTTTCAGAAAATACCTGAAAAAGAAATGTACAAACTAGTGCCAAATGGAATGAACAGAACCAGAAAAATATTGTACACAGTATCAACAACATTGTATAGTAATTACCTCTGAACACCTCTCAGATTGGCTAGGATGACAGGAAAAGATAATTTTGAATGTTGGAGGAGATGTGGGAAAACTGGGACACTGATACATTGTTGGTGGAGTTGTGAATACATCCAACCATTCTGGAGAGCAATTTGGAACTATGCTCAAAAAGTTATCAAACTGGACTTCCGGCCAAGATGGCGGAGAGGAAATACACTTCTGTGTAACCTCCGTGTTTTTCTCTCACTATTCATTTCATTTCATGCCTCTGAATTAATGCTCGACTGAAAAAAAAACATACAATTACTTACCAAGAGAAACCATCCTTGAGACTCGTCAAGAAAGGTCTGTTTTTGCGCGAGGGCGGGGACGGTATTTGGAAGCAGTCTGAGGGCAGCAGCAGCTGCAGTGAGAGCACAGATAGCAGCTCAGAACCGGGTAGAGCGGAGAGGGGGTGGGGCGCGATCGCAGCCGTCTCTGCGGGGAGATCTTTGCTACAGGAGCAAGTCAGCAGCCCAGCAGAGAAGCTAAAAACACCGGGGGTGAAGAATAAAACCCCAAACAGCTGGAGTCTCTCGGGACCTGGCCACCCCTCCCCCACAGTGTCTTAGCCTGCTCGGATCTCAGAGCTCTCGGATCTCAGCGCACAGGTGCCATAGCACAGTAGGACCCGTGCCTCACGAATACCCTGCCCCTCCCCCAAAGAAAGCAGCCTCCATTCAAGGGGTTTTTTTCCTTCTGTTTCTTTGATAGTTTGTCTTTGATAAATAGACAGAATGAGCAAGAAACTGAAAAAGAATTTAACCCTGGACAGCTTTTATACAGATAAAGAGCAGACTCCAAACCCTGAGGAGACTAAAAACAAACAGTCCCCAGGTGAATCCCCAAAGGAGGAGATCATGTTCCTCAGCACAGATGAATCTCATGGAGGAAATTAAAAAGGCTCTCACAAGGGAGCTAGAAGAAAAATGGGAAAAGGAGAGGGAGGCTCTGCAAAAGGGGAAGGAGGCTTGGCAAAAGGAGAAGGAGGCTTTGTAAAAGGAGAGGGAGACTTGGCAAAAGGAGAGGGAGGCTCTGCAAAAGGAGAGGGAGGCTTGGCAAAAGAGCCTGGAGAAGTCAGTTAAAGAGAGAGTGGATAAAGAAACCAAATCCTTGAAAAATAGGATTGGTGAACTGGAAAACAAAATTGGCGAAATGGAAAAAAAATTCCACAGAACAAAAGAACTCAATTGGACAATTAGAAAAAGATCTTAAAAAAGTGAGTGAAGAAAATACCTCACTGAAAATCAGGGTCGAACAATTGGAATTGAATGACTCGAGGAGACAAGAAGAATCAGTCAAGCAAATCCAAAAAAATCAAACAATGGAAAAGGATGTGAAATACCTTCTGGGGAAGACAACAGACCTGGAAAACAGATCCAGGAGAGACAACCTGAGAATCATCGGACTTCCAGAAAAGTATGATGAAAAAAAAAGCCTGGACACTATCTTCCAGGAAATTATCAAAGAGAACTGCCCAGAAGTCATAGAAACAGAAGGTAAAATAGACATTGAAAGAATTCATCGATCCCCTACTGAAAGGGATCCTAAAATCAAAACACCAAGGAATATAGTGGCCAAATGCCAGAACCCTCAGGCAAAGGAAAAAATACTGCAAGCGGCTAGAAAAACCCAATTCAAGTATCAAAGAGCCACAATAAGGATCACCCAGGATCTGGCAGCATCCACATTAAAGGATCGAAGGGCCTGGAATATGATATTCCGAAAGGCTAAGGAACTTGGTATGCAACCAAAAATAACTTACCCAGCGAGATTGAGCATCTTCTTCCAGGGAAGAAGATGGACATTCAATGAAATAAGCGAATTTCATCTATTTCTGATGAAAAAGCCAGAACTTAACAAAAAATTCGATCCACAAGCACAGAACTCAAGAGAAATCTAAAAAGGTAAAGATTAATCTTGGGAACTATATTTCAGCTGTAAAGATGTATAAAGAATACATGTATACCTTGTTCTAGAAACTAGATGTGGAAAGGACATTGTACTAGAAAAAAGGGAAAGTGGGGGTACTACATTTCATGAAGAGGCAAAGAAAACCTAGTATATCTGAGAGAAAGAATGGAGAGGGATGAAAATAGTGAGTATTTTACTGCTTTCAGAATTGGCATTAAGAGAAGAATTTTAGACATATTCAATCTATGGTGAAACTTCTCCCACCTCATTGAAAAGTGAGAAGGGAAAAGTGAAAAAGGAAGGAATAAGCTAAGTGGAAGGGAATACGGTAACTGGGAGGGAAAGGGGCAAGTTGGGGGGGGAACTCTAAGGGGGGGAGGGATACTAAAAAGGGAGGGCTGTGAGAAGCAAAGGGAGCTCACAAGCTTAATACTGGGAAGGGGGGTAAGGGAGTAAGAAGGAGAAAAGCATAAACGGGGTTAACAAGATGGCAAGTAATACAGAATTGGTCATTTTAACCATAAATGTGAACGGGATAAACTTCTCTATAAAGAGGAAGCGGTTAGCAGAATGGATTAAAAGCCAGAATCCTACAATATGTTGTATACAGGAAACACACCTGAAGCGGGGTGATACATGCAGGTTAAAGGTAAAAGGTTGGAGCAAAACCTACTATGCTTCAGGTGAAGCCAAAAAAGCAGGGGTAGCCATCCTGATCTCAGATCAAGCTAAAGCAAAAATTGATTTAATCAAAAGAGATAAGGAAGGGCACTATATCTTGCTAAAGGGTAGAATGAATAATGAAGAAGTATCTATATTAAATATATATGCACCAAGTAGTATAGCATCTAAATTCTTAAAAGAGAAATTAAGAGAGCTGCAAGAAGAAATAGACAATAAAACTATAATAGTGGGAGATCTCAACCTTGCACTCTCAGAATTAGATAAATCAAACCACAAAATAAATAAGAAAGAAGTCAAAGAGATAAATAGAATACTAGAAAAATTAGATATGATAGATCTCTGGAGAAAATGTAATGGGGACAGAAAGGAGTACACCTTCTTTTCAGCAGTTCATGGAACTTATACAAAAATTGACCATATATTAGGACATAAAAACCTCAAACTCAAATGCAGTAAGGCAGAAATAGTGAATGCATCCTTTTCAGACCATGATGCATTGAAAATTACATTCAATAAAAAGCCACAGGAAAGTAGACCAAAAAATAATTGGAAACTAAATAATCTCATACTAAAGAATGATTGGGTGAAACAGCAAATTATAGACATAATTAATAACTTCATCCAAGAAAATGATAATAATGAGACATCATACCAAAATGTATGGGATGCAGCCAAAGCGGTAATAAGGGGAAATCTCATATCTCTAGAGGCCTATTTGTATAAAATAGAGAAAGAGAAGGTCAATGAATTGGGCTTGCAACTAAAAATGCTAGAAAAGGAACAAATTAAAAACCCCCAATCAAACACTAAACTTGAAATTCAAAAAATAAAAGGAGAGATCAATAAAATTGAAAGTAAAAAAACTATTGAATTGATTAATAAAACTAAGAGTTGGTTCTATGAAAAAACCAACAAAATAGACAAACCCTTAGTAAATCTGATTTAAAAAAGGAAAGAGGAAAATCAAATTGTTAGTCTTAAAAATGAAAAGGGAGAACTCACCACTAACGAAGAGGAAATTAGAGCAATAATTAGGAGTTACTTTGCCCAACTTTACGCCAATAAATTCGACAACTTAAATGAAATAGAAGAATACCTCCAAAAATATAGCTTGCCTAAACTAACAGAGGAAGAAGTAAACATCCTAAACACTCCTATCTCAGAAAAAGAAATAGAACAAACTATCAATCAACTCCCTAAGAAAAAAACCCCAGGACCAGATGGATTTACATCTGAATTCTATCAAACATTTAAAGATCAATTAACTCCAATGCTAAATAAACTATTTGAAGAAGTAGGGATTGAAGGAGTCCTACCAAACTCCTTTTATGACACAGATATGGTACTGATACCTAAACCAGGTAGGCTGAAAACAGAGAAAGAAAATTATAGACCAATCTCCCTAATGAATATTGATGCTAAAATCTTAAATAAAATATTAGCAAAAAGATTACAGAAAATCATCCCCAGGATAATACACTATGACCAAGTAGGATTTATACCAGGAATGCAGGGCTGGTTCAATATTAGGAAAACTATTAACATAATTGACTATATCAACAACCAACCAAACAAAAACCATATGATCATCTCAATAGATGCAGAAAAAGCATTTGATAAAATCCAACACCCATTCCTAATAAAAACACTTGAGAGCATAGGAATAAGAGGAGTTTTCCTTAAAATAGTTAGGAGCATATATTTAAAACCATCAGTAAGCATCATATGCAATGGGGAAAAACTGGAACCTTTCCCAGTAAGATCTGGAGTGAAGTAAGGTTGCCCACTATCACCATTATTATTTAATATCACATTAGAAACACTAGCCTCGGCAATAAGAGTCGAGAAAGATATTAAAGGAATTAGAGTAGGCAATGAGGAAACCAAACTATCACTCTTTGCAGATGATATGATGGTATACCTAGAGAACCCCAGAGATTCTACTAAAAAGCTATTAGAAATAATTCATAATTTTAGCAAAGTAGCTGGCTAAAATAAATCCCCATAAATCCTCAGCATTTTTATACATCACCAACAAAACCCAACAGCAAGAGATACAAAGAGAAATTCCATTCAGAATAACTGTTGATAGCATAAAATATTTGGGAATCTACCTACCAAAGGAAAGTCAGGAATTATATGAGCAAAACTACAAAAAAGTTTTCACACAAATAAAGTCAGACTTAAATAATTGGAAAAATATTAAGTGCTCTTGGATAGGCCGAGCAAATATAATAAAGATGACAATACTCCCTAAACTAATCTATTTATTTAGTGCTATACCAATCAGACTTCCAAGAAAATATTTTAATGATTTAGAAAAAATAACAACAAAATTCATATGGAACAATAAAAAGTCGAGAATCTCAAGGGAATTAATGAAAAAAAAATCAAATGAAGGTGGTCTAGCTGTACCTGATCTAAAATTATATTATAAAGCAGCAGTCACCAAAACCATCTGGTATTGGCTTAGAAATAGATTAGTTGATCAGTGGAAAAGGTTAGGTTCACAAGACAGAATAGTCAATTATAGCAATCTAGTGTTTGACAAACCCAAAGATTCTAAATTTTGGGATAAGATTTCATTATTTGATAAAAACTGCTGGGATAACTGGAAATTAGTATGGCAGAAATTAGGCAAGGACCCACACTTAACACCACATACCAAGATAAGATCAAAATGGGTCCATGACCTAGGCATAAAGAACGAGATTATAAATAAATTAGAGGAACATAGGATAGTTTATCTCTCAGACTTGTGGAGGAGAAAGAAATTTGTGACCAAAGATGAACTAGAGACCATTACCAATCACAAAATAGAAAATTTTGATTATATCAAATTAAAAAGCCTTTGTACAAACAGAACGAATGCAAACAAGATTAGTAGGGAAGTAACAAATTGGGAAAACATCTTTACAATTAAAGGTTCTGAAAAAAGGCCTCATTTCCAAAATATATAGAGAACTGACTCAAATTTATAAAAAATCAAGCCATTCTCCAATTGATAAATGGTCAAAGGATATGAACAGACAATTTTCAGATGAAGAAATTGAAACTATTACCACTCACATGAAAGAGTGTTCCAAATCACTATTGATCAGAGAAATGCAAATTAAGACAACTCTGAGATATCACTACACACCTGTCAGATTGGCTAAGATGACAGGAAAAAATAATGATGAATGTTGGAGGGGATGCGGGTAAACGGGGACACTGATGCATTGTTGGTGGAGTTGTGAACGAATCCAGCCATTCTGGAGAGCAATCTGGAATTATGCCCAAAAAGTTATCAAACTTTGATCCAGCACTGTTTCTATTGGGCTTATACCCCAAAGAGATACTAAAAAAGGGAAGGGGACCTGTATGTGCCAAAATGTTTGTAGCAGCCCTGTTTGTAGTGGCTAGAAACTGGAAAATGAATGGATGCCCATCAATTGGAGAATGGCTGGGTAAATTGTGGTATATGAATGTTATGGAATATTATTGCTCTGTAAGGAATGACCAGCAAGATGAATACAGAGAGGCTTGGAGAGACCTACATGGACTGATGCTAAGTGAGATGAGCAGAACCAGGAGATCATTATACACTTCAGCAACAATACTATATGATGATCAATTCTGATGGATGAACTCTCTTCAACAATGAGATGAACCAAATCAGTTCCATTTGTTCAATAATGAATAGAACCAGCTACACCCAGGGAAAGAACTCTGGGAAATGAGTGTGAATCACAAAATAGCATTTCCAATCCCTCTGTTTTTGTCGCTTGCATTTTTTATTTCCTTCTCAGGTTAATTTTACATTATTTCAAAGTCTGATTCTTCTTGTGCAGCAAAATAACTGTATGGATATATATATAGATATATATAGTATTTAACATATACTTTAACATATTTTACATATATTGGTCTACCTGCATCTGGGGGAGGAGGTGGGAGGAAGGAAGAGAAAAGTTGGAAATAAAAAGTTTTGCAAGGGTCAATGCCGAAAAATTACTCATTTATATATCTTGTAAATAAAAAACTATAATAAAAAATAATTACCTCTGAACACTCTCAGATTGGCTAGGATGACAGGAAAGATAATTTTGAATGTTGAAGGGGATGTGGGAAAACTGGGACACTGATACATTGTTGGTGGAACTGTGAATACATCCAACCATTCTGGAGAGCAATTTGGAACTATGCTCAAAAAGTTATCAAACTGTGCATATCCTTTGATCCAGCAGTGTTATTATTGGGCTTATATCCCAAAGAGATCTTAAAGAGGAGAAAAGAACCTGTATGTGCAAGAATGTTTGTGGCAGCCCTGTTTGTAGTGGCTAGAAATTGGAAACTGAGTGGATGCCCATCAATTGGAGAATGGCTGAATAAATTGTGGTATGTGAATATTATTCAATATTATTGTTCTGTAAGAAATGACCAGCAGGAGGATTTCAGAAAGGCCTGGAGAGACTTACACGAACTAATGCTAAGTGAAATGAGCAGGACCAGGAGATCATTATATACTTCAGCAACAATACTATATGATGATCAATTCTGATGGATGAACTCTCTTCAACAATGAGATGAACCAAATCAGTTCCATTTGTTCAATAATGAATAGAACCAGCTACACCCAGGGAAAGAACTCTGGGAAATGAGTGTGAATCACAAAATAGCATTTCCAATCCCTCTGTTTTTGTCGCTTGCATTTTTTATTTCCTTCTCAGGTTAATTTTACATTATTTCAAAGTCTGATTCTTCTTGTGCAGCAAAATAACTGTATGGATATATATATAGATATATATAGTATTTAACATATACTTTAACATATTTTACATATATTGGTCTACCTGCATCTGGGGGAGGAGGTGGGAGGAAGGAGGAGAAAAGTTGGAAACAGAAAGTTTTGCAAGGGTCAATGCTGAAAAATTACTCATGCATATATCTTGTAAATAAAAAACTATAATAAAAAATAATTACCTCTGAAAGACTTAACTCTTCTCAGCAACACAATGATCCAAGTACAAAGGACTCATAAAGGAAAATGCTATCCAAGTCTAAATAAAGAACTAATGGACTCTGAATGCAAAACTGAAGTATGCTTTTTCCATTTTATTCTTTTTCATGTCTTTTTTCCCTTTTGATCTGTTTCTTCTAAAATTGTGACTAATATGGAAATTTATTTTACAAAATAGCACATGTATAAACTATACCAAAATTTTTTACCATTTTAGAAAGAGAAAAGGGAAGGGAGGAAGAAAAATTTGGAACCCCAAATAAATGCAAAACATTGTCTTGACATGTAGTTGGGGAAAAATAAAATCCAATTTAAAAAGGGAAAAGAATCTATTTGTACAAAAAATATAATATCTTTCTGTGGTAACAAAGGATTCGAAATTTTTTTCTTTCAATTGGGGAAAGACTGAACAAGTTGTGTTATGTGTTTATATGTGTTATGTGATTATAACAAAACACTATCATTCTATATAGAATTCTATAAGAAATGATGAGTAAAATAATTTCAGAAAATTCCAAGAAAAACTTGGAAGTACTTATATGAACTGATGCAAGGTAAAGTGAGCAAAACCAGTTGTACACAGTAAATGAAGTACTATATGAGGATCAACTGTCAATAACTTAGCTGTTCTCAGCAAAACAATGACTCAATTAAAAACAATTCTAAAGGATTTATGATAAAAATGTTGTCTATAACCAGAGAAAGAACTGATTAAATCTGAATATAGATTGAAACATAATTTATTTTTATTTCTCGTTTTTCTTACTTTCATTTTACAACATATCTAATATAGAAATACAATTTGCATAATTTCACATGTAAAATTGATAATGTATTTCTTGCCTTTACAATGGGTATAGAAGGGGTAGAAGGGAGAGAATTCAAAAGTCATTTTTAAAATGAATCTTATAGATAAGTAACAAATTGAAGGGGGGTAGGAAGAAGTAATTTCCAGATAAGCCAAAAGTTCCTAAATTTTAATATAAAGTCAGAGAATTTTTTTCCCACCTATTTGGAGAGGATAGGAAATACACAGAATTGTCGTTGACATCTTCTGCATTATATAATTAACTATTTAGTGTTTGTAGACATTCAAATATGATGACCTTAGAGTCTTGTACTTTCTTTATTATGTGCAAAGCACTAATTGTTGAGGATGTAAATAATAAAGTAAGACAGTACCTTATCTTAGTGAGCTCACTAATAGAGGAGACAATATATATATAGATATATATAGTATTTAACATATACTTTAACATATTTTACATATATTGGTCTACCTGCATCTGGGGGAGGAGGTGGGAGGAAGGAAGAGAAAAGTTGGAAATAAAAAGTTTTGCAAGGGTCAATGCCGAAAAATTACTCATTTATATATCTTGTAAATAAAAAACTATAATAAAAAATAATTACCTCTGAAAGACTTAACTCTTCTCAGCAACACAATGATCCAAGTACAAAGGACTCATAAAGGAAAATGCTATCCAAGTCTAAATAAAGAACTAATGGACTCTGAATGCAAAACTGAAGTATGCTTTTTCCATTTTATTCTTTTTCATGTCTTTTTTCCCTTTTGATCTGTTTCTTCTAAAATTGTGACTAATATGGAAATTTATTTTACAAAATAGCACATGTATAAACTATACCAAAATTTTTTACCATTTTAGAAAGAGAAGAGGGAAGGGAGGAAGAAAAATTTGGAACCCCAAATAAATGCAAAACATTGTCTTGACATGTAGTTGGGGAAAAATAAAATCCAATTTAAAAAGGGAAAAGAATCTATTTGTACAAAAAATATAATATCTTTCTGTGGTAACAAAGGATTCGAAATTTTTTTCTTTCAATTGGGGAAAGACTGAACAAGTTGTGTTATGTGTTTATATGTGTTATGTGATTATAACAAAACACTATCATTCTATATAGAATTCTATAAGAAATGATGAGTAAAATAATTTCAGAAAATTCCAAGAAAAACTTGGAAGTACTTATATGAACTGATGCAAGGTAAAGTGAGCAAAACCAGTTGTACACAGTAAATGAAGTACTATATGAGGATCAACTGTCAATAACTTAGCTGTTCTCAGCAAAACAATGACTCAATTAAAAACAATTCTAAAGGATTTATGATAAAAATGTTGTCTATAACCAGAGAAAGAACTGATTAAATCTGAATATAGATTGAAACATAATTTATTTTTATTTCTCGTTTTTCTTACTTTCATTTTACAACATATCTAATATAGAAATACAATTTGCATAATTTCACATGTAAAATTGATAATGTATTTCTTGCCTTTACAATGGGTATAGAAGGGGTAGAAGGGAGAGAATTCAAAAGTCATTTTTAAAATGAATCTTATAGATAAGTAACAAATTGAAGGGGGGTAGGAAGAAGTAATTTCCAGATAAGCCAAAAGTTCCTAAATTTTAATATAAAGTCAGAGAATTTTTTTCCCACCTATTTGGAGAGGATAGGAAATACACAGAATTGTCGTTGACATCTTCTGCATTATATAATTAACTATTTAGTGTTTGTAGACATTCAAATATGATGACCTTAGAGTCTTGCACTTTCTTTATTATGTGCAGACTCCCAGAGGAACTTCAATAATCATCATTTCTCTAACTTGGTCTTTCTCTCCTGTATCATATCAATGGAACATTCCAGCTATGATTTAATGGATTCTTCACTAGTATACAGTTTCTACTCTGAAAAGAAATTATAAGGAATATAAGAAGTTAGGTTTACATAGATATGTCAAAATATGATAAAGGGAGAACTGGAATAACTTGTTAAAGATATCTCTAACCAATCATCATGTGAGTCAAGGAACTGGTTAAAAAGTTCTTGATAAAAGGGCCCAAGCCTAAACCAGCCCAAACCAAGTAGGGTCAATGACAGAAAACAAGTCTTTTGACATATGGAAGGGGAGAATAAAGAGGATTGTAAATCTATTCAATCGTAAATCCAACCAATTATGATTAACTTGGATGATAAATTCAACCAATTGTAACTATCTTGTATTGTAAATCTAACCATTTATAATTTGGACTGCAAATCCAACCAATTATAACTAACTTGGATAGGAAATCTGACCAATCTGAACCTTAAAGGGAGGGGTAATGAACTGAACTAATAGTATAAAGTTTGCTCCCACTTCTGTATGCAGTGTATCCCTCATTTGGGAGATATACCTGGGTGTATCTCTCATGAGAATTGCTGAATAAAGGTTTCTTCTCTCACTCTAAAAGAGCATTGGTTGTAACATTACTCTTGGACTAGCTTGTACCTGGGAAGCACTGGGCATCAGCAGCTCATCCTGTGCTTTCTCCTCAACCCTGATGAGTTCCATAGAGTCTTTTAATGACAAAAAGAAGAAAATAAGCTTTTATTAAGTGTCTACATTGTGTTTAGCACCTTATAAATATAATCTCATTTGATTCTCACACTTGAAAGGGAAGTTCTATTTTTATTTCCTTTTTTACAGGTAAGGAAACTGAGGCAACAGAAGTCAAAGTATCTGAGCTCATATAGCTTGAAAGTATATGAGACCACAATTTATCTCAGGGCTTCCTAACTCTAGACTCACCACTTTGTTCACTGTATCACTTAACTAATTATAAAGTACAAGATTATTCTTCCATATTGAATCTCTCATGTTAGAGTTGGGTTGGCAGTTTGCAGCCAATGTCAATACTTCTGGAGCTGCTAAATTTGAAGTTAACACTATATCATGGTTATTGGACAAAGAATGGGAGAAGGGAGATGATGTGTGAGCTATTCTTTATGATGATCTGTCAATTAGTAGTCTAATCACTTTATTTTGAATCACTCTTTTGTCAGGAATTCCTCAGCCTTTCTCAATAATCCCTGCTCATCATCATCCATTTGATGATCTATGGGAAAATAGTAGAGTCCAACTTCTTTGTGCATCTGTGTGAGCAGTGTGGGTTATTAATTTCTTTGAATACCTTCTGGAAATATTTTTTTTCAAAAGATCAGAAAAGACACTTCTATCACTTGGCTAAATCATCATATTTTCAGTAGCCCTAGCAAAACAAACAAACAAAAAATACTCTGACTATATCTTTCTGCAGGAAAATTCTTACTGTACCAAAGTAGAATTTCCAAGAGTCCTGGTAACTGAAGGTTTCTTTATCCAACTCTTCCTTTAAAGAACTTGCCCTAGCTCTTGGTCAAATATTTAAGAGACTCCTAAAATTATCTTGCTTTTTAAATAATTATGTCTTATCCTATTGCTGTTTATACTATAGGTGGGAAAATAATTTCCAGTTTCAAAGAGTAAATACATAGCTAATTAGTTAGTAACCACCCTCTTCCCCCCTCCAAAGTAAACTGGGTTGATACAATTTTTTTTCTTTTGAAATATAAACTCTAAAAAGCCAATTCATTAATTTGCTAGCATTTCCTCCAGATAGATAAGGTTTTGTAAAAGTACAGTTTCCAGAGTACAGTTACTTAGTTAAAGGAGTTGACTTTGAACAAAAGAATATTTCCAGAATAATTTACATTTCAATGTTTAATCATTAAGTTGCTAAACTATTTCTCAGTATTTGGTGTTTATTTTTTGGGGGGGAGGGAGGAGGAAGAAAAAAGATCACATTTGAAAGCATTTATTCCATTTAATATGGAAGAATTTGCTTCATTCTGTGAGGTTAAAGAAATTGAAATACTCTGCTAACCTAAATATAGGACTTTAAAATATACTGGAAGATAAAACCTGATCTTAAATACAACAATTAAGCTAAGGAGGTGAAAAATCTCAGCAGGAAGTCTTCTTTATAACAGAAAAGAAATCTTGAAAATGTATTCATTTTTTATGGAGAACAATACCTTTACCTCTGAGGAGTGAGCATTACCTCATAAGGAAATCTCACAAGATATCCTCATCAACCACAGCAAGAATTTAGTCCTCCTGAACAGCAGCCTACAAAGCTATCAACACTTGGGATTTAACTTAAAACTGCAAATTAAGTAATCAGGAATGGCTTGAAAGCTAAAATCTGTAGATCAAAGAGGAAGTGGTAATACTATTATTCGCACATGTTACAAAAACCTAACCTACATATTAAGTTTTTCTCTGCTCAACTAAACTGCTAAAAACCCATGGATTAAGCTCACTCCTGCAGCCAGATCTAAATTCTAGACAAAATTTAGAAACATATATTTGTCTTATTACACATAATATATACATATGCATACATGTATACATAATAATTATATTCTATGTATTATTTAAAGGAAAATTTAAAGCTACATCTTTAGCCACCAGGAAACACTTTTGAACTAGTAAGATCAGAATATCACAGATTCCGAGCTGGATTCTAAACCTTTAAATTTACTGATAAAAAATGTGAGTCATAAAAATGTAAATGACTTGCCTAAAGTCATGGAGTTAGTACATAGTGCCCCATCATATTCAGTGGAAAAGACTAAGAGCTGTTAATCACACATTTACTCCAGAAGTTTTATGTTCCACTCAACACTAGAATGAATAAAGCCAAACTTCCTGTGGTTTTAAGAGAGCTGACTATCTCATTATTATTGTTTGAAATGAAATAAAATTTTAAAAGAAAAAGAAAAGGAGCAGTGATATCTATCTGGCCAGTTCTGGTTGGGTCTTCAGTAAGACAGCTGCTACTCTTACTAATAGTTGTTATTTGTTATTGATTCTTACAGAGAACCATGACATCCGGAAGGCGATATCATGACATGCAGGTGAATTGGATTTAGGTGAGAGAAGGCTAAGATACCAGCCTCTCTCTCCTCTAAAGTCATCTGGGTTCAGCTGCAAGATCCGGAGATGAATTTAGATGTACTGTGAGATCTTGGCCTTTTTTAAACTAGGGTATTTTATCAGGTGTCAGTTTGACTGAGGCAATGTCCACTCAGTGACTAAGGCTAGGTAAGAAATGTGGCAGAGAATGGCCTCTTTTACCTAGTCAGAAAAAAAGAAATGAATCTGGGAGGTGACGCCCTTCAGGATTTCTGGTCAAAACAAACAATTGCTTTTTACATTAATTCTGAGACAATCAGAGCCCAAGAGCAATGACCAAGAAGGTCGTTTGTAGGTTATGTTAGTCTAAGGAGGAGTTCTTAATCTCACCTTTATCATGTATCTCTGGGAAAAGTGGTGAAGTCTAAGGACCCCTTTTCAGGAAAAAGTATTTTTAAGTGCCTTAAATATAATACACAGAATCCCAAAGGAAATCAACTGTATTGAAATATAGTTATCAAGATTTATTTTTAATTTCATTGACTCCTACTGAAGAAAACCTGATCTAAAGCATTAGTTTGATTATATGCAATCGGGCTCCACTTCATGGAAAATGGCACTGTCTTCTCATTCTGCTGTTTCAAGAGTCACATGTATGACTACATACAATTCCTTACTCTTAACAATAGAATAAAAGGACAAAAGCAAACACCATGGGTATCTTCTTCCAAATCATGGCTACTCCCAAGATCCAACCACACACAACCACACACACACACACACACACACACACATACACACACACACACACACACATATACAAATCAGACAACACACATATTGTGATTCAGGTTTTAGGGAAACCTAGTAGTACAGAATGATAACCTTTAGATGACTCATTCACACCTATCACAAAGTTAGCTCTAAATTCTTTTTTGATAAACCAAATTAGATGCTGATTCCTCACCCAAACAATTATATCTCTTTCCACTGCCAAGAGCAGTATTGAAAAGTGTAAGTGGGAGCATAACTGATACAAGAACTTAAGACTTGAATTAAGCATTTGGAGGACCATTCTGGAGAGCAATTCTGAATTATGCTCAAAAAGTTATCAAACTGTGCATACCCTTTGATGCATCAGTGTTACTACAGGGCTTATGTCCCAAAGAGATCTTAAAGGAGGGAAAGGCACCTGTATGTGCAAAAATGTTTGTGGCAGCCCTTTTTGTGATGGCAAGAAACTGAAAACTGATGTCCATCAGTGGGAGAACGGCTGATTAAGTTATGGCATATAAATATTATGGAATATTATTGTTCTGTGAGAAATGACCAGCAGGATGATTTCAGAGGCTCGGGGAGACTTAAATGAATTGATGCTTAGTGAAATGAGCAAAACCATGAGATCATTATAGACAGCAACAACAAGATTATATGATGATCAACTCTGATGGTCGTGGCTCTTTTCAAAAATGAGATAATTTAGATCAATTCTTATGGTGAAAAGAGCCATCTACACTCAGAGAGGACCATGGGAACTGAATGTGGAACACAACTCACTCTTTTTATTGTTTGCTTGCATTTTGTTTTCTTTTTCAGTTCTTTTTTCCTTCTTGATCCAATTTTTCTTGTGCAGCAAGATAATTGTGAAGATATGTTTACATATATTGGATTTAACATATATTTTACCATATTTAACATGTATTGGATTACCTGCCATCTAGGGGAGGGGAAGGGGGGAAGGAGGGAAATTTTTCAAACACAAGGTTTTGCAAGGATCAATACTGAAAAATTACCCATGCAAAATGTTTTGTAAAGAAAAGGCTTTTATATGTTAAAAAAAAAAAAAGCATTTGGAGGAAGGGCATATATAGCTCCTCTAGATAGGTAATATTACCCTAATTTTCTCTTGCTTCCTTTTTCCTTTTGCTCAGAGCCAGCCCAACCCAAGTTCTTTGTCATTTTTCAAGACTTAGTGCTGGCTTTCTTGTTTTGTGAATATTTCCATAAATCTCTCAGTGTTAATACTTCAGTCACTATCACTACACCACCTTCCATGAGAAGCTGCCCTTTGGATCTTGTTCACTCTTCTTTTTCCTCCTACTAACACAGAAGCTGAAGGATTGGTGGCAGAACATGGGACAAAGTAAGAAAAATGGTCACTACATAGTATTATTTAGGATTGATATTCTTTTTTTTCCTAATCATCCCCATAAATACATATGGTCAAGCACTTATTGGCATTTGTGAGAATCAAAAAAGAAATATTAAAAAGACAAAGACCCTAAAGTAGCATACTTGAAACTAGAGAGAAAATTAAAATACATAAAAAAATTAGAACAGTTAATTTTTTTTAGAGTGGCCCTATTTAGATAAAGAATACCCTGCATAAGTATTAAAGCTTAAAATTGTACCATTAAGATATCCTATACAATCAAGAGTTAGAGTTGTATTTTAGACTGTTCTATGATAATAAAAATCTATAATGCAAACAGATAACTTGGATAAGGAGGGGGTCATTTATCCTTTGATATTATGAAGAAAGATGCAAGGATGAAAACCACTGAATGAAAATGAAAGTACATAATAAAATCTAACATTTTTTCATAATTATGTCATTGAATCTTAGAAACGACTTTATAGATTAAATAATATAGGCATAATTATACCTTTTAGCCAAAAAGAAATTGCAGCTCAGAGTTTGAATAATCTATCTATGGTTACGGATTTAAGGAAAAGAGAGAATAGTCTATAATAAATATTGTTAGGATTACTCACCATATACATAATTAGATTACAAATTCTAGTTTATTTGAGAGAATGGAAATTTCTATTTTTTACCATCCCCCACAAAAGACATGAACCTCAATACTCAAAATAATGTTGGATATGATACAAAATAGTTAAGTATCAACTTTATATAAAGTCTATCATGTTTTAATTTTAATGAAAATATAATTTACTTTAAAATGAACCCTAAGATGGCAACCTGTAGCCCGGATACCTATATTGCTCACAATGCTGTTTTGGAAATAGATCAAATACCTATTATGACTATCTGTGGAGAACAAATCTTCTTATCTCATTAAAAAGTATGTAATTTAATATTTTTTAAATAATTCTGAGAATTTGCTACTGAGGTTAAATGTTATTGTGTTATGTAATTCTAATTAGTAATTTAATTATTTGAGCTAATCTTCTAAAGAGATTCAAAGTAATTTGGCTTATGGAGTTTATTTGCTTCATCCTACTTAAATGTCTGAAACTCATTGTACATTAAGGACACAGAGAGAGACAGAAATTTAGAGATAGAAACAGAAATTGAGACACATACACGGAGAAAGACAGAGAGAGAGAAGAAAAAAGATAAAAATACAATTGTGTAGTATTATAATTATAATGAGGTCCTGAAAACTTTATAGCAATTTCCACAATAACATTATTAATACTGATGTCTATTTGCATTTTTAAAATATTTTCTTCTAAATATAACCAGATCCTAAAATTAGATTTCTCCCGTTAAATCTAGAGAAAAACTCTTAAAAATAGATCTTCATAGTGACACATTTTATTACAAGAAAATCTGATTATATTCAAAAAGAGTGACTTGGGAAAACATTTCCAATAAGAATGTCTCCATAGGGTTGAATAGTAGAAAGGCAGGAAATCCAGATTCCAGTTTCTCCTCCATCTAAGATGATGTTGGACAAATCGGGGCCTCTGAATATGTCTGCCTTTCTGCCTTCCTTCCCTCTTTCTTCCCTTCCTCCCTTCTTTCCTCCCTATCTGCATTCTCTCCATCCTTTCCTTCCTTCTTTCCTTCCTTCCTTCCTTCCTCCCTTCCTTCTTTCCTTCCTTTCTTCCTTCCTTCTTTTTTCCTTCCTTCCTTGCTCTCTCTTTTTAAATCAATAAATGGGGAGGTGATAGTAAGACAAATAGAAACTTTATAGCCAAAAATATATTCATAACTTGCCTGAATGAAGTCTAAGTTTTAGAGTGCATAACATCTTGGGGTCTCTTCCATTTCTAAGATTCATAATGTTATAGAATTTGGCTCACCAAAAATCCAACACCAGATTATTGGGAGGCTGTCAAAGGTATGGATAGAGATATACTTCCTTATGCATATTGCATTAGTTTTTTAAAAATTATAAATGGTCTTTATAATTTACTTCATGTTATGCTATTAATTATTTAAACTCTCTGGTTCTTATTTTTATATACTTTTAAAATTCAATCTATCATAAAACTTTAAAAAATAATTTTATAAAATAATTTATAAGAATAGACAATTGCATATTCGAATGTAAGATATTTGAAAAGATTATTTTCTAAACCAAGTCTTGATTTAGTGTTTTCTCTTAAAAAACATGTAATATGTATACTTATTTTGTATTTAATTTATACTTTAATATATTTAACATGTAGTAGTCATCCTGCCATCTAGGGGAGGGAGTTGGGGAAGGAGGGGAAAAATTGGAACAAAAGATTGGCAATTATCAATGCTGTAAAATTACCCATGCATACAACTTATAAATAAAAAGCTATTAAAAATTAAAAATAAAAAAAAACACATACTAAGGGAGCAGATACAATATGGTAGAGAGCAGGCATGACTTTCTGTGACCTCCTCTGACTTTCTCTCAAATCAACAGTAGGTTAAGCCTCTAAACTGGCTTTGAAGTCAAATAACCCAATTTTTGGTATACAATACGTTTCCAGAAGAAGATACCTTGGAAGAACTTTAAAACAAGTTTGTTTCAAATGGGCAAGGGGACAGTTTACCAAGTCCACACCACGGCACAGAGAAACCGGGCAAGGAGTTGGGCATAGAGTCAAGAGTGTTGCAGCTTTCAGGCACTTGGGAATCTTCTGCGAGCCTCTTAGGCTACTCTGTCCTGGTTGCAAGCTGGTAGTTTAGCTGATTTGGTACAAAAGGCAAATTGTAAACCATTGAGCCCCAGAAGAACATAGGACCAAGCGTGATTACTCAGCTCTGGAAGTCAATCCAGCAGAACTACCCCAGGCAAAAAACAAAAACAAAAACAAAACAAAAAAACTCTCACCATAGATGATTTTTATGGAGAGAAAGAACAGACCTCAAATCCTGAAGTTCCTAAAAGCAAATCAACTCCAGATGAAGCCCCAAAGGGAGATATGAGCTGGTTCCCCTTCCACAAGGGTTTCTTGAAAGACTACATAAAGGATCTTAAAAGAGTGTTAGAAGAAAATGGGGAAAGGAAATGAGATCTTCGCAAGAAGGCATGGGAAATTCATATAACTTCTTACAAAATAGATTTGATAAAATGGAAAAAGCATATAATTTCTTACAAATAGATGTGAAAAAGATACCAATTTGTTGAAAAGCAAAATTTGTGAAAGGGAAAAATAATGCAATGAACAAAATAATTCAATTGGCCAAATATAAAAGGAGCTAAAAAAAAAAGAGGTAACTGAAGAAAATAATACACTAAAAATTAGAATTGAACAAATGGAAGTGAATGACTCAATATGACTTCAAGTATCAGTCAAACAAACAAAAACAAAATTAAAAATAGAAGAAAATATGAGATATCTCCTAGGGAAAAAAAAAAAAAACTGACCTGGAAAATAGATTTAGGAGAAACAATCTAAGGATTATTGGACTTCCTGAAAGCCATGATGAGAAAAAAGAATCTAGATATTACCTTACAGGAAATCATAAAGGAAAGCTTCCCTGATATCGTAGAACCAGAAGGTAAAATAGCCATAGAAAGAATTCATCAATAAGCTCCTGAAAGAGACCCCAAAATTAAAACTCCAAGGAATTTGTGGCTAAGTTTCAAAACTATCGCACCAAGGGAAAAATATTGTACACAGCTAGAAAGAAACAATTTAAATACCAACTAGTCATAATTAGGATTACCCAAGACCTAGCAGTTTCCACCTTAAAGGATTGAAGGGTCTGGAATCTGATATTCCGAAAAACAAAGGAACTTGAATTACAGCCAAGAATAAGCTATCCAGCTAAAATGAACTAATGTTCTTTCAGGGAAGAACATGGACATTCAATGACATAGGTGAATTTTACCTATTTCTAATGAAAAGACCAGAATTGAACAAAAAATTTGATCTTTAAACACACAACTCAAGAGAAGCATACAAAGGCAAAAAGGAAAGAGCTTTTGAGAACTATATTTCTGTTATAAATATACTTAGAGAGTTCAGGTATAATTTGATTTTATTGTGATAATATGAAAAATTAACTAGAGGTGAAAAAGAGATTATACTGGGAAAAAGAGGTAAAATAAGGGAAATTACATCTCACGAAGAGGTAAAGAAGACCTATTATAATTGAAGGAAAGAAGGGAGGGAGGTAAGCATTGTGTAACTATTACTGTCATCACATTTGGCTCAAAGAAAGAATATCAGAAATACTTGGTTTCACAGAGAAAATTGTCTCACCTTAGTAAGAAGTGGTAAGGGAAAGGGGAAAAAGAAATGAAAGACTAATAGAAGAAAAAACAGAAGTATTAGAAGAAAGGTGTGAAAAAGGGGAAGAGGCTCTAAAGGGGGAAAGCTGTATGAGGAAGGTGGTCATCAGAAGGGAGGAGTGAAGGAGGAAAGGAAAGAGAAAAGCATAACTTAGGATAAATAAAATGGAAGGAAATACAGAATTAGTTATTTTAACTGTGAATATGAATGAGATGAATTCTTCCATAAAATGGAAGCAGATAGCAGCCTGGATTAAAAGCCAGAATCCTACAATATGTTGTTTACAAGAAATACATTTAAATCAGGGTGATACCTACAGAGTGAAAGTAAAGGGCTGGAGCAGAATCTATTATGCTTCCAGTGAAGTAAAAAAGTAGGGGTAGCAATCCTGATCTTGCAAGTAAAAGCAAAGATAGATCTAATCAAAAGAGTAAATACATTATTTAAATAGTCTCATTTTAGAAAAAATTAGAAAAATATGTAATAAGCAGCATATTTTAATGTTGATGATATATTTTAAGTTTCAAGAAAAAATTTACCATTTCTCTGTTACCTTTTTAGCATTCATCATCTCTTTTTAGGTTTGTAAGAGCATCACATCATGAGCAACTGGTTAAAAGTAGAATATAAAGTAATTTTTAGAAGTTTATGATAAAGTCATGAATAAGGGACAATTAGCCACATTCCAGATTTCCCACAATTCCACATAATTAATCACCATTAGCTATTTTGCGTGCCTAAATAAAAATTTAGGCATGCTATGTCAAAATAGCTTTAATCACAAAGAACATTAAATGAACCAAGTAGAAGGGGGGAGTGATAGCCAGTTGTGTCTTGGTTAAAAATCAAATTACTTTGGGAATCAGTTTGACTAAGTGAAACACATTGTAGCTAGTAGATATAATCTTTATCATTACTATAGATATCATTACTAGGAAGAAATAGGATTTTATCATATCTATTTTCTCTCTTTAGAGAAATTATGACCTTATTATTTATAGATGGATTGTAACCTACATCACTGGACAGAATACCCATGTTGAGATCACAGATTCATTTGAATATTACTGTTGTTATTATTATGCAGTATTGGAAAGCAGAAATGTGATCTCTATTACAGTTATATTTGTGTCAGTCTGTCAGGTAACTTAGTCAAACTGTTTATTCTTATGGAAACAACTACCAACATTTAAATCAATCTACTTGAAGTTTTAAGTACATTATTCTTTTCCACACTCCATTACTCATAAGTATCACTTAGAAGAACACTTCATCATTTAGAAGGGAGGTATTATTGAAAATTCATGTTTTATATGATTCAAGAAGGGACCTTTGCTGTTGTATTAGTGGAGGGGAGAGGGCAGTATTCTATCTTGAAGCAAAATAGTAATTGGTCATTAATGACTAAATGTCTTGCAATGAAGGTGACTCCCCTTCTTTGTTCATGGAGCGTGAAGAGCTGATAACTCAGTGAATATACAAAAGGGACTAATCTGATCCTCCTCCTATCTCTTCCTGCCTGATTATGAGTTAGATCAGGGCTACTTTGAGGGACTTCTAAAAAAAACGGAAGTACAGAAAAGGGCTATTCACTATTATCCACTAAACTTGTTTTCCATGCAGCTAAGGTCACATAATACCAGAAATACATGTCCTCCATGGGAAAGTTCAAGCTTGAGTTTGAGCTGCCTCTGTTGAGATCATTTTTCATGATTGGCAAATAAATATCCTATGATGGACATACTGGTTCTGAACAAGGAATAGGAAAAATGCTTTATTCTTTTCTGGTATTTCTGAAATCTCCTCCATCCTTTGAAATCCTCTCAATCAAAATTTTTCACATCACCCACATCATAGTAGCTAGTGATTGGTAGCTGGTAGTCTAGCAACTCCTAAGTCATTTTCTTTCTGTTCTCAAGGAGTTCAGTACTTATTTTGCCATCTTCTTCTTTCTGATACATGCCCTTATACAAGTATACTTTGATATCCACATAAATCCTCTCTTAAATTCCCTAATCTCTCAGTTCTTCACTTTCATTAAATTCTATGACTTGTTCCTTCATTTAGCCACACATAGGGATGGGTCCACACTAATTGTCACACTTACCCAAAAGATCTCCACTTTCCTGACATTCCTCTGCCTAGGTAGCACAGGAGACAGAGCAATGGGCCTGAAATAAGGAAGATTCAAATTCACATCTGACCTCATATACTTACTAGCACTAAGGCCCTGGACAAATCTAACCTCTGTTTGCCTCAGTTTCCTCAAGGATAAAAAATAAAATAATGATAATTGCATCTACCTCTCAGGATTGTTGTGAAGATCTAGTAAATTAAAATTTATAAAACATTTAGCAAAGTGTCTAGGACTTATTAAGTTCTCAAGGGTAAAAAATAAAATAATGATAATTGCATCTACCTCCCAGGATTGTTGTGGAGATCTAGTAAATTAAAATTTGTAAAACATTTAGCAAAGTGTCTAGGACTTATTAAGTTCTCAAGGGTAAAAAATAAAATAATGATAATTGCATCTACCTCCCAGGATTGTTGTGGAGATCTAGTAAATTAAAATTTATAAAACATTTAGCAAAGTGTCTAGCACTTATTAAGTGCTTAATAAAGGCTTATTTCTTTCCTACCTACCTCATATAATTTCCCCTAAGAAAAGAAAAAGTCTTCCGATGTGCTCACCCTTTTTTCAGGGCTAACAGACCTATCTTCAACAGCTTTTTATATAGGACACTTCTCCATTTTGACTTTCACAGTTCTCATTTGAATATTTGCTACTGCCACCAAGATTTGACACAAGTAACTAGACCAAAGGCTAGAAAAAGTACCCTAAAAATTGTTTGCTTCACCCAACCTTGGACTACTTACCCCTGCAAGTGGAAATTTCACCCTGTATTGAAACAAAAATTATATACAAAAATATTGTGAAGATGATTTCACTCAACATCAAAACATAGAACATGCATCCACTTATGGACAACAAAACATTCAGTGAACCTGAAAGATGAACACACTAGATACACATTTTTCTGGGGTGTCCAAATTGATGGGGAGGATCATGAAGCTGAAACAGATTTCACAATTTATTCTAATAAGCATGCTTTTGTGTTTCTTAAAAGGACTCCTGACAATGTCAATGTCCTTGCAAGAAAACACTATATTCCATTATCATTGCATGTAATCTCACATAACAAACTCTGATGATGTCAAAGAAAAATTTTTATGAAGTCCTGGAGCCTCTCATCATTGATGTATCAAAACACCATAAGCTTGTAATTCTAGGTGATTAACACCAAAGTAGGTAGAGATTTTCAGATATAGCATAAAGTCAACATTAAAGCAAATGGAGAATTGGCATATAACATTTTGTTGGCAGATGTTTGGACACTCAATGCAACTTCTGAGGCTGAGATGCAAAAAAATATAGATCAGTCCTTTGTTGCTTATGCTAACAATTAATACCAAGAAAACACAAGTTCTCCACTAACTTGCACAAGCCATCTATTCAAGGAACCATTTGTTATAGCAAATGGAGAAATTTTGAATACTGTGAATAAGTCCATTTATACTAGCAGTGTACTTTCCAGGCATGTACACATAATGATGTGCACATTGCCAGTTAGCTCAGTATTTGCAAAGCTCTTAGGGAAAAGCATGGGAAAGAATAGGTATTATATTGATTACCAAACAAGATCTACAGAGTTGTGCTGACCTCATAGTACGCCTATGAAACCTAGATAGTATACCAGCAACATGCTAGGAAACTGAGTAATTTCCATTTAAATTGTAATAGTAAGATTCTGAAGATCACCTGACAAGATAGGTTACCAGACACAAAGGTCCTGTCTCAAACTGAACTACCAAGCATTCAAACTCTGTTCTGGAGAGCACATCTACAGTGTCTAGCCATGTGGTTCAAATGACAAATTTACATATGCCTAAAATACTATTTTACAGAGAAATCAAATAAGGAGAATGCTCACAGGGAGCAGAAGAAGAAAAGATACTCTCAAAGTCCTTCTGAAGAACTTTGGTATCAATTATAAGACATGAACACAATACTACACAACACAGCATGAGCGAACTAGAATTACAATAGCTTAAAAGAAAAGTGAGATGCATAAATTTAGAGATATTTCCACCCTAAATGTTCATATTAACTATTTGTGCCTGACCAGCACTAGAGCCTTCTGAGATGATATTGTTCTGATCAGCCACTGTCAGACACACTGTACTTCAACCCCAACATAGTAATGTTATTTTGGTCTTCTTCAAAAAATATAACAACCAAACAGCCATTTTCCCAAAATTCTACTTTTCCCTTTGCCTCTTCCCTTCTGAATATGTGCTTTGTCACCATGAAGACTTCCAATCCTTCCACCCCTCCAAAAGAACTTTTTCAGTACTTTTTCTTCTGCCCTTCTTCTGCCCATACTCTTATTCTTTTCCAACCTCTACACTTTCAACTCTACACTGTAATTTGCTCTTGAATCCCCTGCCCCTTTGTCTTCACCTGCACTCCTTTTGCCAAACAGCCTCAGAAAACTCCCATTTCCTTTGCTCCTACTTATAGCAGTTGAGCAAAGCTGGAGGCAATCCCATAGCCAGGCTGGTTCAAACATTGCAAATTCATGTTATCCTAACTGGGCTCTTCCTCTAGCAAAACATTCCTTTTATTTTTTCCCAATTGATTCCCTGTTTCACTTCTCACAGAAACTATATCAAACCTCTAATCTCTCCAAGTTCCAACCCTCACTTCCTCCTTCCCTGCCTCTCAGCTATGGTACCTTACTTTAAGGTAAAGATTGAGTTCAATCAACACAATTTTCCTTTTTTCTCATTTTTTTCATCTTAAAACTGTTTGACATCATCTCACACTCTCCTTCTATCAGTTTCTGACAAAGAATTCACCCATCTTTGTGCCAATTTTAAGCCCTCTTATATTTACACTCAAATCTATCAACTCCCATCTTCTCCAGCATATAACATGTACAATAATCCCTGTTCTTTCATGAAATGTCAACTTCTTTCTGTTAATTTCCTATATTTCTTTTAAACATGTTCATCCTGAAAAAAACCCCACTTCACTAGACCTTCTAGTCATTCAAGATATTTTCTGATATTTCCTTTCTTTCTCAGATAAACTCAGATCTATATAGACATCTCAGTACATCAATCTCTACTTCCCTTTATTAAAAAGAGATAATAGAGGCAGAGATCTGGGCCCAGTTTTTCCAAATGATTTCAATCTCATGTCACTAATTGTCTTTTGAGCATATCATACTAGATGTTTTAGAGACATTTTACAAAATTGAATTTATCGTGTCTTACCAAACCCTCCCTGCTTCCAAATTTTCTAATTTCTGTCAAAGAGGCCATCTTCCAGCCAGTCTCCCAGATTAATATTCTTGGCATTCTTCTATATTCCTTATCTCTACTTCCTACCCTAACTCTATATATCCAATTAATTGCCAAGTTTTGCTGGTCTTACCTTCACAATAACTCAGTGATTTCCCTTTATGCCAAAATCATGTATCCATTTTGACTTTATTTTGGTATGGGATGTAAGCTGTAGGTCTATGCTGAGTTTCTAGCATGTTATTTTCCAGTTTCCCCAGCAATTTTTGTCAAATAGTAAATCCCTATTCCAGAAGCTGAAGTTTGGGGGTTTATCAAATACTAGATTGCTATAGGCCTTGCTTATTGTGTTGTGTGTATCTAATCTATTCCACTGATCTACCACTCTATTTCTTAGCCTGTACCAAATGGTTTTGATGACTGCTGCTTTATAATATAGTTTTAGGTTTGGTAATGCTAATCCACTATCCTTTGTATTTTTTTTTGCATTAATTCTTTCGATATTCTTGACCTTTTATTCTTCCAGATGAATTTTGTTACTATTTTTCTAAGTTCTATAAAATGATGTTTTGGCAATTTGATTGGTATGGCACTGAACAAGTAGATCAATTTAGACACAATTGTTATTTTTATATTAGCTCAGTCTAGCCATGAATAATTGATATTTTTCCAATTGTTTGAATCTGATTTTATTTATGTGAGAAGTGTTTTGTAATTGTGTTTAAATGATTTCCCTAATAGTCTTTCACCTCTCAGATCTCTCCTGTATACTGCTACCAAAATAATTTTTCTGTAGCATAAGTCAGATTTTGTAATACCCTTCTACAATCAACTCCAGTAGCCTCTTACTACCTCTAGGACAAAATGTAAACTCCGTTGCTGAATTTTTTTTTTTTAATCTACACAAACTGATCTCAGTTGCTATTATTTCCCTGTCACACGGTGAAACTGGCAATTTCTGTTTCTTTGATTTCTTTCTAATCTTAATTGTATTGGTTTTGTTTGTGCAATTTTTAAAAATTTATGTAATCAAAATGATCCATTTTGCATTTCATGATACCATCTATCTTTTGTGTGATCATAAATTATTCCTTTCTCTATAGATCAGACTAGTAAACTATTCCCTGCTCTCCTAATTTGCTTATGTTATCAGCCTTTATATATAAATCATATGTACTCATACAGTGTGAGATGTTGGACAATAGCTAGTTTTCCTAGATGCTTTTATGAAATTGTGTGTGCTTATCTCAGAAGTTTTGTGGAATCCTGGAATCTTTGGGTTGATCAAACAGTAAATTACTTATAGTCATTTATTATTGTGCATTGTGTACCTAACCTATTCCACTTATCAACCACTCTATTTCTTAATATATACCAAATAGTTTTGATGATTGCTACTTTATATACAGTTTAAATTTGGTTTGGCTAGGCCACCTTCTTTGCAATTTTTTTTATTAGTTTTCTTGATATTCTTGACTTTTTTTTCTTCCAGATAAATTTTGATATTATTTTTTTCTAGCTCTATAAAATGATTTTTGGTAGTTTGCTTTTTTCCCAATTGTTTAAATCTGACTTTAATTGGTTTGTGAAAGGTATTTTGTAATTGTGTTTGCATAGTTCCTTGAATTATGTTGTCAGTAGATTCCCAAATATTTAATATTATCTACAGTTATTTTTTATTTGCTTTTTGCTGAGGCAATTGGTGTTAAGTGACTTGCTGAGGATCACACAGTGTCAGTCTGTGTCTGTCTGTCTGTCTGTCTGTCTGTCTCTCTCTCTCTCTCTTTACCTTTTTTATTGAAGCTTTTTATTTTCAAAACATTTGCAAAGATACTTTTTCAACACTGACTCTTGCAAAACCTTGTGTTCCAATTTTCCCCCCCTTTCTCCCATCTCCTCCCCTAGATGGCAAATAATCCAATATATGTTAAACTTGGTAAAAAATATATGTAGATCCAATATAGGCATATATATTTATATAATTATCTTGCTGCACAAGAAAAATCAGATCAAAAAGGAAAATGAAATGAGAAAGAAAATAAAATGCAAGCAAACAACAAAAGAAATGATAATGTCATGTTGTGATCCAGACTCAGTTCCCACAGTCCTCTCTCTGGGTGCAGATAGCTGTCAACATCACAAGATCATAATCATCTCATTGTTGAGAAAAGCCACTTCCATCAGAATAATCTTGCTGTTGCCATATACAATGATCTCCTGGTTCTGCTCATTTTACTTAAAGCTTTTTCCTTTCAAAACATATGTATAGATAATTTTCAACACTCACCCTTGTAAAACCTTGGGTTCCAAAAATTTTCCCTCCCTTCCTCTACCTCCTCTCTTAGACAGTAAGTAATCCAACATATGTCAAAGTGCAATTCTTCTGTACATATTTCCACAATTATCATGCCGCGCAAAAAAATCAGATCAAAAGAAATGAAAAAGAAAACAAAATGCAAGTAAACAACAGAAAGTGAAAATGCTATGTTGTGATCCACACTCAGTCCTCACAGTTCTCTTTCTGGATGCAGATGTTTCTCTCCATCACAAGTCCATTGGAACTGCCCTGAATGACATCGCTTTTAAAAAGAGCCATGACCCCCAGAATTGATCATTGTATAATCTTGCTGTTGTTGTGTACAATGATTTCCTGGTTCTATTCACCTCACACAGCATCAGTTCATGTAACTTCCTCTAGGCCTTTCTGAAATCATCCTGTTGATCATTTCTTACAGAACAATAATATTTCATAACATTCATATACCATAACTTGTTCAACCATTCTCCAACTGTTAGGCATCCACTCAATTTATAGTTTCTTGTCACTACAAAAAAAGCTGCTATAAACATTTTTGCACATGTGGGTCCTTTCCCCTTTTTAATGATCTCTTTGGGATATAGATCCAATAAATACTGCCAGATCAAAGGGTATGGATGGTTTTATGGCCCTTTGGGTATAAGTCCATATTGTTCTCCAGAAATGTTGGATCAGTTCACAGTTCCATCAACAATGTGTTAATATCCCAGTTTTCCCACATCCCCTCCAGAATTCATCATTATCTTTTCCTGTCATCTTAGCCAATCTCAGAGATGTGTAGTGGTACCTCAGAGTTGTCTTAACTTGCATTTCTCTGATCAGTAGTGATTTAGAGCACCTATCCATATGGGTAAAAATGAGTTTAATTTCTTCTTCTAGTATTTGTCTGTTCATATCCTTTGATCATATATCAATTGGAGAATGGTTTGAATTCTTATAAATTTGAGTCAATTCTCTATATATTTTAGAAATGAGGCCTTTATCAGAACCTTTGTCCACAGTTATTTTAATAGAATTTATCATTCTTTTTCTTGCTGTTCTTTGTTGGTAAGTATATCATCATATCATTTGCAAAGATTGATAGTTTTGTACTCTTATTACCTATTCTAATTCCTCCCATTTCTTTTTCTTCTCTTATTGCTAAGGGTAGCATCTCTCATGTAATATTGAATATTATGGTAATATTGGGTATTTTTGATTCACCCCTGATCTTCTTGGGAAGGCTTCTAGCTTATCTCCATCATAGATAATGCTTGTTGACAGTTTTAGATCAATACTACTTATCATTTTAGGGAAAAGTTCCATTTAGTCTTTTGTTCTCTATTGTTTTTAATAGGAATGGATATTACATTTTGTCAAAAACTTTTTCTGTATTTATTAATTAATCATATGTTATTAACATGATCAATTATGTTTATAGTTTTCCTAATATTTAAACAGCCCTACATTCCTATTATAAATCCCACCTGATCCTAATGTATTATCCTGCAGGTGAATTGGTATAATCTCTCCTCTAATGTTTTATTTAAAATTTTGCATCAATATTCATTAAGGAAACATATATTTGTCTTTCTCTTTTTTGGCTCTTCTTGGTTAAGGTATCAGCTTCATATTTGTGTCATAAATGAATTTGGTTGAATTCCTGGGTAGTTGATTCTTGGTTGTAATTCAAACTCCTTTTCCTTCTGAATTATTATATTTTAATCACTTTGTTCTTTTTTATGTAGAGGCTGCTAAGTCCTTTGTAATCTTGACTGTGGCTCCTGTACATCTGAATTATTTCTTTCTGGCTGTCCCTTCTGTATGCTTGTAGTACTTTCTCCTTAACTTGAGTGTTCTGGAATTTTACTATAATATTCTCTGGAGTTTTCATTTTCAGATCTCTTTCCGGAAGTGATTTGTAGTTTCTTTCAATGTCTATTTTATCCTCTGGTTCTTGTATATCAGGGTAATTTTCCTTGATAAAATCTTTTAAAATGCTGTTCAGTATTTATTGCTCTGATATTTTAATTAAGTTGAAATAAATGATGTCATAGGAAAAAATCTAAAAAAAAGTACTATTCAGGCTTTTTATAGATAATGGCTTTCAGGTAGTCCAATGATTCTGACATCTCCTCCTGAATGTCTTTTCCAGGTCAGTTGTTTTGTTTGACTGGTTCTTAATATATCATAGTCATTAGCTTCCACTTCCCCAATTTTAATTTTTAAGGAATTATTTTCTTCAGTGAACTTTTTCCCCCTGAGGCAATTGGGGTTAAGTGACTTGCCTAGGGGTCACACAGCTAGGACATATTAAGTGTCTGAGACCAGATTTGAACTCCTCACTTGAGGGCTGATGCTCTATCCACTGCACCGTCTAGCTGCCCCTTCAGTGACCTTTTGTATCTCTTTTTCAATTTGCCCAATTTTATTTCTTTTTTTTTTTTTTTTTTTTTAATTTTTTATTTAATAATTACATTATATTGACACTCATTTCTGTTCCGATTTTTTTTTTCCCCTCCTTCCCTCCACCCCCTCCCCTAGATGGCAAGCAGTCCTTTATATGTTGGATATGTTGCAGTATATCCTAGATACAATATATGTTTGCAGAACCGAACAGTTCTCTTGTTGCGTAGGGAGAATTGGATTCAGAAGGTATAAATAATCCGGGAAGAAAAACAAAAATGCAGATAGTTCACATTCGTTTCCCAGTGTTCTTTCTTTGGGTGTAGCTGCTTTTGTCCATCATTTATCAATTGAAACTCAGGTCTCTTTGTCAAAGAAATCCACTTCCATCAAAATATGTCCTCATACAATATCGTTGTCGAAGTGTATAATGATCTCCTGGTTCTGCTCATTTCACTTAGCATCAGTTCATGTAGGTCTCTCCAAGCCTCTCTGTATTCATCCTGCTGGTCATTTCTTACAGAACAATAATATTCCATAACATTCATATACCACAATTTACCCAGCCATTCTCCAATTGATGGGCATCCATTCATTTTCCAGTTTCTAGCCACTACAAACAGGGCTGCTACAAACATTTTGGCACATACAGGTCCCTTTCCCTTCTTTAGTATTTCTTTGGGATATAAGCCCAATAGAAACACTGCTGGATCAAAGGATATGCACATTTTGATAATTTTTTGGGCATAATTCCAGATTGCTCTCCAGAATGGTTGGATTCGTTCACAACTCCACCAACAATGCATTAGTGTCCCAGTTTTCCCGCATCCCCTCCAACATTCATCATTATTTTTTCCTGTCATCTTAGCCAATCTGACAGGTGTGTAGTGGTATCTCAGAGTTGTCTTAATTTGCATTTCTCTGATCAATAATGATTTGGAACACTCTTTCATATGAGTGGTAATAGTTTCAATCTCATCCTCTGAAAATTGTCTGTTCATATCCTTTGACCATTTATCAATTGGAGAATGGCTTGATTTCTTATAAATTTGAGTCAGTTCTCTATATATTTTGGAAATGAGGCCTTTATCAGAACCTTTAACTGTGAAAATGTTTTCCCAGTTTGTTGCTTCCCTTCTAATCTTGTTTGCATTAGTTTTATTTGTACAAAGGCTTTTTAATTTGATGTAATCGAAATTTTCTATTCTGTGATCAGTAATGGTCTCTAGTTCATCTTTGGTCACAAATTTCTTTCTCCTCCACAAGTCTGAGAGATAAACTATTCTATGTTCCTCTAATTTATTTATAGTCTCGTTCTTTATGCCTAGGTCATAGACCCATTTTGATCTTATCTTGGTATATGGTGTTAAGTGTGGGTCCATGCCTAATTTCTGCCATACTAATTTCCAATTATCCCAGCAGTTTTTATCAAATAATGAATTCTTTTCCCAGAAGTTAGGGGCTTTGGGTTTGTCAAACACTAGATTGCTATAATTGACTATTCTGTCTTGTGAGCCTAGCCTTTTCCACTGATCCACTAATCTATTTCTTAGCCAATACCAAATGGTTTTGGTGACTGCTGCTTTTTATAATATAATTTTAGATCAGGTACAGCTAGGCCACCTTCATTTGATTTTTTTTTCATTAATTCCCTTGAGATTCTCGACTTTTTATTGTTCCATATGAATTTTGTTGTTATTTTTTCTAGATCAATAAAATATTTTCTTGGAAGTCTGATTGGTATAGCACTAAATAAATAGATTAGTTTAGGGAGTATTGTCATCTTTATTATGTTCGCTCGGCCGATCCAAGAGCACTTAATATTTTTCCAATTATTTAAGTCTGACTTTATTTGTGTGGAGACTTTTTTATAATTTTGCTCATATAATTCCTGACTTTCCTTTGGTAGATAGATTCCCAAATATTTTATGGTATCAACAGTTATTCTGAATGGAATTTCTCTTTGTATCTCTTGCTGTTGGGTTTTGTTGGTGATGTATAAAAATGCTGAGGATTTATGGGGATTTATTTTAGCCAGCTACTTTGCTAAAATTATGAATTATTTCCAATAGCTTTTTGGTAGTAGAATCTCTGGGGTTCTCTAGGTATACCATCATATCATCTGCAAAGAGTGATAGTTTGGTTTCCTCATTGCCTACTCTAATTCCTTTAATATCTTTCTCGACTCTTATTGCCGAGGCTAGTGTTTCTAATACGATATTAAATAATAATGGTGATAGTGGGCAACCTTGCTTCACTCCAGATCTTACTGGGAAAGGTTCCAGTTTTTCCCCATTGCATATGATGCTTACTGATGGTTTTAAATATATGCTCCTGACTATTTTAAGGAAAAGTCCATTTATTCCTATGCTCTCAAGTGTTTTTATTAGGAATGGGTGTTGGATTTTATCAAATGCTTTTTCTGCATCTATTGAGATGATCATGTGGTTTTTGTTTGTTTGGTTATTGATATAGTCAATTATGCTAATAGTTTTCCTAATATTGAACCAGCCCTGCATTCCTGGTATAAATCCTACTTGGTCATAGTGTATTATCCTGGAGACAATTTTCTGTAATCTTTTTGCTAATATTTTATTTAAGATTTTAGCATCAATATTCATTAGGGAGATTGGTCTATAATTTTCTTTCTCTGTTTTCAGCCTACCTGGTTTAGGTATTAGTACCATATCTGTGTCATAAAAGGAGTTTGGTAGGACTCCTTCAATCCCTATTTTTTCAAATAGTTTATATAACATTGGAGTTAATTGTTCTTTAAATGTTTGGTAGAATTCACATGTAAATCCATCTGGTCCTGGGGCTTTTTTCTTAGGGAGTTGATTGATAGTTTGTTCTATTTCTTTTTCTGAGATGGGACTGTTTAGGATATTTACTTCTTCCTCTGTTAGTTTGGGCAAGCTGTATTTTTGGAGGTATTTTTCTATTTCATTTAAGTTGTCGAATTTATTGGCATAAAGTTGGGCAAAGTAACTCCTAATTATTGCTCTAATTTCCTCTTCGTTAGTGGTGAGTTCTCCCTTTTCATTTTTAAGACTAACAATTTGATTTTCCTCTTTCCTTTTTTTAATCAGATTTACTAAGGGTTTGTCTATTTTGTTGGTTTTTTCATAGAACCAACTCTTAGTTTTATTAATCAATTCAATAGTTTTTTTACTTTCAATTTTATTGATCTCACCTTTTACTTTTAGAATTTCAAGTTTAGTGTTTGACTGGGGGTTTTTAATTTGTTCCTTTTCTAGCATTTTTAATTGCAAACCCAATTCATTGACCTTCTCTTTCTCTATTTTATACAAATAGGCCTCTAGAGATATGAAATTTCCCCTTATTACCGCTTTGGCTGCATCCCATACATTTTGGTATGATGTCTCATTATTATCGTTTTCTTGGGTGAAGTTATTAATTATGTCTATGATTTGCTGTTTTACCCAATCATTCTTTAGTATGAGATTATTTAGTTTCCAATTATTTTTTGGTCTACTTCCCCCTGCTTTTTTGTTGAATGTAATTTTCATTGCATCGTGGTCTGAAAAGGATGCATTTACTATTTCTGCCTTACTACATTTGAGTTTGAGGTTTTTATGTCCTAATATATGGTCAATTTTTGTATAGGTTCCATGAACTGCTGAAAAGAAAGTGTATTCCTTTCTGTCTCCATTACATTTTCTCCAGAGATCTATCATATCTAGCTTTTCTAGTATTCTGTTTACCTCTTTGACTTCTTTTTATTTATTTTCTGGTTTGATTTATCTAATTCTGAGAGTGCAAGGTTAAGATCTCCCACTATTATGGTTTTACTGTCTATTTCTTCTTGCAGCTCTCTTAGTTTCTCTTTTAAGAATTTAGATGCTACCCCACTTGGTGCATATATGTTTAATATAGATAGTGCTTCATTATCCATGCTACCCTTTAGCAAGATATAGTGTCCTTCCTTATCTCTTTTAATTAGGTCAATTTTTGCTTTAGCTTGATCTGAGATCAGGATGGCTACCCCTGCTTTTTTGACTTCACCTGAAGCATAGTAGATTTTGCTCCAACCTTTTACCTTTAACCTGCATGTATCTCCCCGCTTCAGGTGTGTTTCCTGTAAACAACATATTGTAGGATTCTGGCTTTTAATCCATTCTGCTAACCGCTTCCTCTTTATGGGGGAGTTTACCCCGTTCACATTTATGGTTAGAATGACCAATTCTGTATTACTTGCCATCTTGTTAACCCCGGTTTATGCTTTCCTCCCTTCTTTCCCCTTTCCCCCCCTTCCAAGTATTAAGCTTGTGAGCACCCCTTGCTTCTCACAGCCCTCCCTTTTTAGTGTCCCTCCCCCCGCCTTAGAGTTCCTCCCCCTATCTTACCCTTTTCCCTCCCAGTTCTCGTATTCCCTTCCGCTTAGCTTATTCCTTCCCTTTCCACTTTTCCCTTCTCACTTTTCAATGAGATGGGAGAAGTTTCACCATAGATTGAATATGTCTTAAGATTTTTCACTTAAAGCCAATTCTGAAGGCAGTAAGATACCCACTATATTCATCCCCCTCCATTCTTTCTCTCAGATATAATAGGTTTCCTATGCCTCTTCATGAGATGTACTACCCCCACTTTACCCTTTTTCTGGTACAATGTCCTTTCCACATCAATTTCTAGAACAAGGTATACATGTATTCTTTATACATCTATATAGTCAAAATATAGTTCCCAAGATTAATCTTTACCTTTTTAGATTTCTCTTGAGTTCTATATTTGTAGATCAAACTTTTTGTTAAGTTCTGGTTTTTTCATCAGAAATAGATGAAATTCGCTTACTTCGTTGAATGTCCATCTTCTTCCCTGGAAAAAGATGCTCATTCTCGCTGGGTAAGTTATTTTTGGTTGCATACCAAGTTCCTTAGCCTTTCGGAATATCATATTCCAGGCCCTTCGATCTTTTAATGTGGATGCTGCCAGATCCTGGGTGATCCTTATTGTGGCTCCTTGATACTTGAATTGGGTTTTTCTAGCCGCTTGCAATATTTTTTCTTTCATCTGAGGGTTCTGGCATTTGGCCACTATATTCCTTGGTGTTTTGATTTTAGGATCCCTTTCAGTGGGTGATCGATGAATCCTTTCAATGTTTATTTTTTCCTCTGTTCCTATGACTTCTGGGCAGTTCTCTTTGATAATTTCCTGGAAGACAGTGTCCAGGCTCTTTTTTTCATCATGCTTTTCTGGGAGTCCAATGATTCTCAGATTGTCTCTCCTGGATCTGTTTTCCAGGTCTGTTGTCTTCCCCAGAAGGTATTTCACATTTTTCTCCATTGTTTGATTTTTTTGGATTTGCTTGACTGATTCTTCTTGTCTCCTCGAGTCATTCAATTCCACTTGTTCAATTCTGATTTTCAGTGAAGTATTCTCTTCACTCACTTTTTTAAAATCTTTCTCTAATTGTCCAATTGAGTTCTTTTGTTCTGTGGAATTTTTTTCCATTTCGCCAATTTTGTTTTTTAGAGAGCTGTTTTCTGTTTCCAGTTCACTAATCCTATTTTTCAAGGATTTTACTTCTTTATCCACTCTCTCTTTAACTTTCTCCAGACTCTTTTTCCCATTTTTTCCTATCTGTTATTTGATTTTTAAAATCCTTTTTTAGTTCTTTCAAGTTTTTTTTTTTCAGATTGAGACCAATTCATTATATTTTTGAGATTTTTGCATATAGGCATTTTGACACTGTTTTCTTCTGAGTTTATGTTTTTATTTTCCTTTCCCCATAGTATCTTTCTATGTTTTTTTTCTGATATTCCAGCCTATTTTATTACTTTTAAAGTTGAGTTCTGCTATAGTATTCATGGGATATCATTTTAAGTTTCTTGTGCTGGAAGCTAGAGACTCAGTTATTGATTTTCAGTACCAAAGTCTTTGAGGCCGGCTGCTTCTCCATTGCATTAGGGTTCTGGAACTGGCTACTTACCTGCTGAACTGGAGGCCTCATAGCAAGCTTGCTGTGGTTTTAACCAGCTGAGTCAGGATCAGAGAGCCTCAGTTGCTAATCTGTGCTATGGCTAGGAGTTTCCTGCTGGTTGACACTATCTGCACTAGGCTTCCCTTTCATCCAAGTGAGACACATTTTTCCTGCAATCTTTTTTAAGTTATCTGGATGGGAAAATTCTTTCACTCCTTTTTTGAGGATTTTGTCACTCCAGAATTTCGTGATTGATTTAAAATTGTTTTGAGGAAAATGGGAGAGCTCAGGCAACTTCCTGGCTTTTCTTCACCATCTTGGTTCCACTCCCATCCCACCCTCATACCTTCTCTCTATTCATTTTAACTCTGAACCTAATAAAATAAGATTCAAATCTGAGTCTGGCCTATCCCCAATATGTTTCCATATACTTTCCATAGAAAATCCACTCGGTGATATATTAGAGAATTTCTTTTGAGTCTCCTGACATTATTTAGGAACAATCTTTTAACATTGGCACTCACTTCACAACTTAGTAATCTTTTTTTTCCTAGTCAGACATCTGTTTTAATGTACTTAACAAATATATTTAAATATAGGTTATATATATTTCCATTGTTCTTTGAGTAATGTACAATTTTGATTCTTAAAATACTGGATTATTCCATGATTGACAGACATGTGTCAACAACAAAAGGATGTTGGTGTTAAATTTTTGTGGTACTGAAAGCCCAAAATGAATAAGAGACTCAAATGGCTGTATTTATTCGAGAAGGTTCTCATAGGGTCTTATGCAAGACACAGCCAGCACTGACTTTGTGAAAAGTCATTATCACCCAATCATTTGTTTTGTTTTCTTTTTAAGACCTCTATAAATTTGCAGTGTGGCTCAACATATCAAGGAGATAGATACCCTGGAGCAACCAGCCAAAACTTAAGAGGTTTCACATAGCAATTTTGCTTTCCTTCCTGTAAGCATATATGGATATGAAAATAAAGTATGATAAACTCTCCCAAACACCCATACTAAAGCTCAGGATTTCCCTGAATTTTACTACCTTTAATAAAGAGTGTAAGAGCATAAGAGAGATAGATGCCCTTGTTAGAACTATTGGAAGCAGACATTGACTTCCTTATTTACAGATGAAGTGTCTTACCTTGCTTAAAGAGATAATATTTCAAAGTCCTCTAAACTGGTCCTTTTATTTTATAGATATTTTACAAATAGTTTAAGTGATTTTTCTAAGAGACAAAACACTCCATGTATCTTGACTTCCAGTATAATGTTTTTCACTATGTCCTTTTCCCTTCCTGCTTTCTTCTTCTTAAACTTAGCTCCTATTTATGTGTCTCTAACAAAATAACTGAGAAACACATACAAAGATGAACATCATGTTCTTTCCAGAACATTTTGATAGTTATTTTAAATATATATTCATTACTTTCTTTACATGACTTAGAAAAACCTTCCTGTTTTTAATTCCCATATCAATTCTTACCCTTGGTAAATGATATCATCTTTCTGACCATTCTAATTATTTTCATATAATGGTAACCTTGTACTAGCAAATTTCAGTGTTGTTAAGTGCATTCTGTTCACATAAGTTAAATGCTTCTCTTCAGTTAAACATGAGAATTTTCACTTCTGAATCTAAACTATTATATATCTAGATATATAAAATATATAAGTATGCATTTTTATGCATAACAAATACATACATATTACATATAACATGTATCATGTAGATTCTTATACATATAGGTATATTAAAATACAGGTATATACACATGCATATATACATATAGTATATGCATGTACATTGAATATATGTATATTGTGTATACAATATTCTATATTTGTGTGTATGTATGTATGTTTGTATAAATTCCATAGTTGCTGCATCAAACATTAGGTGATTGAGAAGTGAGCCTAGGATATAAAACAACCTGACTTTACACAGATATTGCAATTAATAAATTATTTGTAAACTACCTAGCAAATCGGAAGTTTAAAGGATTAGGTCACCCACTGGGAGTAATTGAAATTTTTGACTCTTGAAGTTTGACTTCAAAATTTTGCTTAGTTTTAAAATTATTAGGGAAAATAATGAATGATAACTTTTTAAATTGTAGCTACCTTGCTATATTGCATTGGCAGGCTACCAAACTTCAAAATCCCCCAAAGCAGGTGTTTGTTACAGATAAAAAAACAAATTTCTCACTCTTGAATAACACTGAAAATGTTTTTGAAAATAAGGATTTATTTTTCACATGTGATTTTCTACTTGAAGTAGATGGTAGTTTTAAGTGTGACAAAAGTAAATAGATTTTATGAATCAAGGTACACAAACAAAATGGTTGCAAATTCATTTAAATCTTAATTTTCTATCACGTGTCCAATGTATCTTTCATTGTACTTTAGCTGGGTTATCTTCAAGAAAGTATTTGAGATGAGTAATTTGTTTTAGGATAGACTGCAAGAGTTCTGTATTTCCAGGAACTAAAATTTATAAGGGCAAGTCACATTTGGAATATGATGATGTTTGTAGCTATTTGGATCTATGTGGCTTTTTTACAAGATTTTTTACATGAACTAAGAAAGAACTAGTGACAAAGTGAGAGCTGAGTAGTAGTGGAAAAGATAGTGAGTGAGACACTGTCTGGTCCCTGTAGGCATCTTGAAACAGAGAACTAAAACTGACAGGTAACAATGAAGAAGAAGAATGAGAAAAAATAAAACAGAACTACAGCAAAACCAAAACAAAACAATGCGACAATTTCTTGAAGGAATGACTAAAGCTTTCAGTTTAAGTTCGTATGCATTTCACTGTAAAATAATGACCAAAACAGGAATGGCACCAGAAGCATCATTGATCCAGTTAAGATAATGATGCTTCCTGCATAGTCACGAACTTTCTTCACAGACATGGGAGAATTACTCTGTATTAGCACCTAGTTAGTTCTGTGATCTAAACTAAGGACCTCTCTCTAGGGATCTCCATAGGGATTGAAGAAGAAAATTCCTAATTTTTCCCCTCTGAGGTGCTGCTGCTGTCTCCCTTCTGCTATGGAGATGGGTTAGCTATTTCCATCCTACCCTGTTACCAGAAAGCAAGGTCTCCACCAACAATACCACTACTTGGTCCAGCAGTCTCCAGTGTCACAACAAAAATTCCCATTAAAAAGAAAATAGGCAGAACAATCCAAGCATGAACCACTTATCAGCAAGGCTCACAGTTGTTAATCAATGTGATCCAGACTTAGTCAGTAGTAAGGGACTCCTCTGAGAAGCAACAAACAATTTTGTATATAGTTGGTTACAAAAGATCCAATAATGAAAATTAAACTAAGACTGAAATTTGTCTAATACAAAGATAAGGTGTGACCTTCCATTTGATGACTCAGAGTAAGGATTTTCAAGACCCATGGCAATGGGAAAAACACAGTTGATTAATATCCTCTGGAATGTCTTGTGGTGATTGACTTATCTTCCTTCCTTATTCCACTCCTTCCAGCATATAGAAAAATATACAGATATTGAATCATTATGGTCAAACTGTAGCTGTAGGAATAGGGAAATTAAACTCTTTACCACTTTACCACTGAGGCCTCTAGTGCCATGTCCAAATCTGATATATAAGTATTGATATTAGTGATGATCTATAATTTTAATTAATAACTAATAAAAATACAAAATAAAATGGGGTATCAATTTTTAATTTAACACAGGAAGGAGTTATATATTGACCACTGACTGTTGTACTAGAAACAAGGAAGAAGGGCCAATCAGTTTCACATTTCACATTTTATTAAGCAATAAGATATGACACTTATTTCTTGCCATTGCACATACCAATATCTTCTCTTCTATTGATTGTCACTGTCACTGGGAATATTTGCTACCTTAGGACCCCAGTCTCTGTCCACTTGATTGCTGCTGTCCATTGTCTTGCCTGCTCTGCTAGAAACTACCCCATTCTGGTTGCCCTTTAAGTACTTCTGCTGGAGCCTACAGCTCTCACTGTTACCTGTTCTTCCAGAGTGAACTGTTCTCCTCTGTCAAGACAGAATAATCACTACTTCTAAAACTTGACCTCTTTGGAGCTGTGCTGCAAAGAGAAAATAGGCACAACAATCCAAGCATGAACTATTCATCAGCAAGGCTCACAGTTGTTAATAAATGGGATCCAAACTTAGTTTGGACTGCAAAAATGCTAATTCATGTAACAGTTTTTAAAAAGAGCCTTTAGATTGATTAGACAATAGTCCCTAGTTGTTAGAGGCAACAAGATGATGAGTAGATAGAGCATTCAGCCTAAAGTCAAGAAGACCTGAATTAAAATTCAGTCATAGACACTGCTAGCTGTGTGACCTTGTGTAAATTCTTAATCTCTATCTTCTTCAGTTTACCCAACTGAAAATGGATATAATAGTAGTACTTATTTCTTAGGATTTCTATAAGGATCAAATGAGACAATAACTTTAAAGTACTTAGCACATGTATGTAACATAGTTAATGTTATATATATTATACTTACATATATGTGTGTGTTATACTTATATATATATGTATATATTCAAATCTAGCCTCAGATACATTCTGTGAGATTCTGGGCAAAACATTTAACCCTGTTTACCTCAGTTTCCTCATATGTAAAATGAGCTAGAGAAGGAAATTGTAAACGATTTACTCCAGTATCATAGTCAAAAAAGTAATCCAAATGGAATCATGAAGAGTCAGCTACCACTAAAATCCTAAACAACAACTTGTGTGATTGTATATATGAATATAGTTGTAGATTTCCCCAAATGAAATGCAAATTCCTTTAGGTCAGTGATTTGCACATTTTTTGTTGTTATTTTATTTTTTTGCTTTTCTGAGCACTTCACTCAGTATCTAGTACATTGTAATTATTTCATAAATGCTTTTGATTGAGCTACTCATTGACTGATTTTTCTCAGATTATATAAGTGAGTTATCTTAAAACCAAGATGGAAGACTTTATAATATAGTTCCTATCCCCCTATGTTACAAATGATAAATATGTCCTAAAACAATTAAGTACACCTTCTAAGGACAGATAAAAACCTAGGCATCTTGACTCCCAGTCTGTGTATTTTCTACTATGTTGTCCTTCATTACCTTAGTTATATTTTTAATTTAATTGAACACCTACCCAATTCCCAATAAGAGATACAAAAATCTTCCCTATATCTGCTTCAATGCAAAGTGCAAATATGGGCAAATCTTTTGGTTTCCAGACTTTCCCCCTACCTTTCACTCACTAGGAAAAAGTTATTATAACCTGGGTCCTTTTCTCTTCTTCCTCTATACTTTTTAGTAATCACATTAGGTTCCATTGATTCATTTATCATCTCTATAAGAAGATTCTCAAATCTATATTCAACTCTATTCTCTTTCCTAACCTACATTCTCATATCACCAACTGCTTCTTGGACATCTCAAACTGGATTTCCCCAAGCATCTTTCAAGAAATCTACAGTTCAGAGGTTGGGCCAAAATGTCAGTGTACACTTGTCAGTAAATAAATTATGCATATGTGGTCATGCAAAACATTTTCATAAAAGTCACTTTATGAATGAAAACATAAGCTTTCCCAACAAAAAACAATAACAGCAACAAAACTAGAAAAATAAAGCTAAAAAATATATGCTTCAATCTGTATCTGTTTCAATGCAAAGTGCAAATATAGGTAGGTAAGTCAGTTGCTCTTCTAATGAGATATTTCACATTGTCTTAAATTTGTTCATTCTTTTGGTTTTGTTGTATTTTTTCTTGATTTCTGATAAAGTCATTATTTTCCATTTGCTCAATTCTAATTTTTAAGGAATTATTTTCTTCAGTAAGCTTTTATATCTTCTTTTCCATTTGGCCAATTCTTCTTTTTATGGCATCTTCATTTTTTTGTTATCTGCTTTATCATTTGGTTTATCTTTTTTTAACATATTGTTTTCTTCATTATTGTTTTGTGTCTCCTTTACCAAGCAATTGACTTGTTTTCATAATATTCTTGCATCACTCATTTCTCTTCGCATTTTCCCCTATACATTCTATTACTTGATTTTCAAAATTCTTTTTGAGTTCTTCCATGACCTGAAAACAATTTTTATTTTTCTTGAAGATTTTAGGAGTTTTGACTTTGCTAACCTTCTGAGCGTGTGTTTTGATCTTCCTTATCACCAAAGTAACTTTATATGATCAGTTGTTTTTTTTTTTTTTTTCTGTTGTTTGCTCATTTTTCCAATCTATTACTTAATTTTTAACTTTTTGTTAAAGTAGAGCTCTGTTTCCAGGTGGAGGATTTAGGGAATCTATACATTTTCAGCTCTTCCAAGATGGTATGATATAAGAGGAGATGTATTTACTAGTTACCTAGTCTGTGTTCTGGTCTGTGAGTGACCACAAGCAAACTTTTCTGACCTAGAACTATGACGAGCATTCCAACTCTATTGTTGCTGCAAGCCCTGGTGTGGTAGTGCTTCTCCTTGTCCTGGGATTGCCGTCCAGACCTGTGGCCCTGACCAACATAGAGGCAAAGTAGAGGAGTCTCGATTCTGTGAGATCCCTGTAACCTTTTTCACTAGTTGTTTTTCCCCTTCACCATTAATGGACTGAGAGCTCCAGGACCCAGTGCGCTGATCCAGTGGCTGCCTGCTCCTGGTTTGTTGGGGACTAGGACTATGCTGGAATGTACTCCACTCTCACCCTGGAGCAACAGATCTTTCCTGCTGACCTTCTAAATTGCCTTTGAAATGTTTGGGCTATGAGATCTGGAAACCACCACTGCTGCTACTGATTCACTTGTCCCAAGACCTACCCTGGTTTGCTGGATCCAGGACTATCCTGGCGTGGCCTGCATTGGACTATGTACCACTATCACCCTGGTGCAACAGATCTTTCCTGCTGACCTTTTAAATTTCATTGGATGGAATATTGTTTCACTCCTTATTTTTGTGGGTTCTAATGCTCTACAATTTGTTCAAAGTCACTATTTAAAGTTATTTGGAGAGGTTTGGGGAAAAGCTCAGGTGAGTCACGTCAGTCAGCTTTATTTTTCTAGTTTTGTTGCTGTTATTGTTTTTTGGAGGGGAAGCTTATGTTTTCCTTCATAATGTAACTTTTTATGAAAATGTTTTACATGACAACATATGTATAATTTATATTTAATTCCTTACCTTCTCAATGAGGGGTGTAGAAAGGGAGGAAGGGAGAGAACCTGGAGCTCAATATTTTATAAACAAAATTGTTTCTACATGTAACTGGGGAAAATAAAATTTTAAATAAAGAAAAAATAAAGAAAAGAAATACACAGTTGACAGAACAATATATTATCTAAGCATAGTGCTGATTTGCTTTTTTTGGTCTGCTTTTTGCAGGGTTTGGTGGCATCTCTTTTGGAGTTGCCCCTGACTGAACGTGGGTCATCTTTACTAGACCTTGCAGCTTCTTTCTTTCTTGAAACTTCCATCTACTGAAGTACAATGGTTAGAATCTTTAGGCTTATAGGCCCTTTAGTCATAACCCACACCCTACTAATAAATGTCGCCCTGAATACTCACTCCCAGGCTTGGGTCAGAGCTTTACTTTTCAGCCCCTGTGTCTGAACCAGAGCATCAAAAGCCTTTTGTTACCTTAATGGTGGTTAACTACTCTTTCATTTCTTCTAGATCTTCATTGGCTTAGTAGTACAGGAATTTAAGTCAGGACAAAATCTTACCTGATATGTAGTAGACATTTAATAAATGCTTGTTGACTTGGCTTGGCAATGTGACAATACTAGCTAAAAGCTTCAGTCTTCCTATACTCAATAAATGCTTTCTTCTTTGTTTTTTGTCTTGTTCTGTTTTTACAAGACAACCAAGGTTTGCCCAGGATCACATTGCTGGTAAATATTTAGAGTCTGAGGTCAGATTTGAAAGTTAGGTACAGGCTATCTCTATCATAGTATCTCAATCTAGGTATCTCTATCACTGTGCCACTTTATTGTGCTTCAATAAATATTTGGTAAAGTGAAGTGAAAATAGTTATAGGGATTAATAAAGAAAGGCAGAACAATTATTTTCTACTATCTAATTAACATAAGTTTTTATAATCCATGTGTTTCTTAGTCCCTTCCTTTTCCATTCCTCACTTTAATATAATATAACATATATATATATATATATATTCAAAATTTCCACAAAAGTTAAAATCAAGAAATTACTATAAAAAAGCTTTTTCTTCCTTTTATTATCTTGTTCTAAAGTAAAACCAAGTAATAGAGAAGATGTTTTTTAAAGAATATTATATATAATTTGGTATAGATCATGAGAAAGATTTATTAAGTGGGGGAAGGAATTTAAAAGACGCTTTTCCTTTTATTTATTGGTTATATTATTTATGCATATTACCAAGTGAATCCTCTCCTATTCATGTTATTACAGGCTTTTGAGTTAGAAGTGCTTTACAGGAGAAAAATTTAATGCTTTCTATGGAGCTGTCATTAGTTAATGGAGTGATAACAATAAAGTTCCTTTGCATGAATGGTATTCTTCTTAGGCTTTTACTTCCTACTTCATCTTAACCAAGATTTATTTTTCATTTCTATAAGTATATTGAGAATATGTTTAAATGTTTATTACAGACTAGAAAGCAAGAACATTCATTAAAATAAGAAAAAAGAATAAATTCTGGCATGTTTGTAGGCTATGAGCTATCTTTGAACATTTTAGTAAGTGTAGCAATTTCTATATTTATGCCAATGCCAATGATTATAGATACTGTAATGGAAAGATATAGAAGAAATTCAAGATAAAAAATAAAAACAAAAATAACCTTCCCACATATACAAAAAAAAGTGTTTATCATAGGCATTATAGTTCCTACTGAGGAATCCTGAGAGCTGTGAGGTTTTGCCTTGGAGCATTGGATTATAGACTCTGTGGAAAAAAAAAAGAAGAAGATAAAAGGATTGGGATGAGAGAGAAAGAAGATATAAACAGAATGAAGGACTTTAACCTACAGTAGCCCAGCAGCATCCATACTGTTCAACTTGGGCTGAAATTTCAAAGATTCTTTGCCCTTTTCATTTTAGCAAACTCTGACTAAAAAACTTTTCAGGCTATGATATGCATATAACTAGTTTTATTATTCTCATTTGAAAGATGAAAAATCTAAAGCTCAGAGAGGTTGCAGCTTATTCTTGGTCACAAAGCTATTAAGTGGTAGACCTAGGATTTAAATCCTCCGACTCCAACTTGGAAGGAAGTTATCCCTTCCACATCACAACTTTCCCCATCATGATTTCCATATATTGACATAAGAAATTATGGAGGAATTTTGCAGAAGTTACTGTTGACAAAAGCCAGCAGATGAAACAAAAACAAGTTTAGAAACTCAGAATTGAATAAAACATGTGTATATATATTTATCTTTTAATACCATAACAATTCAGACTTCTTTTCTGGTATGAAGGAAGGGCCAAAAAATTTTGTGTGAATTTTCCAGATCCCAGTTAACTCTTGTCATGGGGAAGGGATAATTGTACTCTAAATGTAATGCTTTGACTGCCTATGTGATGTAGTTTTGCAAGACAACAAACAAGACCTCATTCAACTTAAAAATAGCATCCCACTAGCTAATATCACCATTAGAATACATATATTTGACTTAAGACTTTGAGAAGCTCATTTATGGATCTAATTCTCACTTTTGATTCCATCTCTTACTTCTGCTCTTCAAACTATATCTTCTTGAAAAATCCATTAAAATATTCCAAAAAAAAGCTCAGATATGCAAAAACCACTAACCTTCTCAACCCTTTAAATGAAGATGTTCTAGAGAAGTTCAAGATTCCTGAGTTATTTATCTGACTAGGAACTGTAGTAACAAAACAAAGCCACTCCCCCATCCATGCAAATTTATATCAAATGGTTCCTATTTTCCCAATCATCTCTTCCCCTTCCAACCCCACCACATACAGACTTTTTCTAAAAACATTTAAAAGCACCATTTCAGGGATCTAGTTTCTTCAATCTTTTCCTTTGCAATGTCTGATCCTGCTCAATCCAGGTAAGTCACTCTACCGAATTTGTATGCCCAATTCCATTTGATTCCCTATGATGATAGTCAATTCTATCCTCCCTATCAATGGGGTGCATTTTTAAATGATTAACCACCAGCTCTGGTGAGGAATTCTATTCATATATTCATATAATTTGCAGTAACATTAACACTATTAAGTATAAATAAGCAATAAAATAATTTGCAGTATTTGCTACTTCTTAGGTATAAATGCTCATGAAAATATAACAATCTACTTGCCCCTAGAAGCTTTGACACCAGTGATCCTTCTCCCAAAAGAGCTATGCCATTTCCATAATTTTTCCTAAATAGACTTTTCTACTGAAAGTATGCCCCTTCAATAAATCTGGCTTGTTTTCTTTATCATGTGCTCCATATTTCTTTGTACCAAATTTAGTACTTCTTGAACCTTCCTAAAATACACTAAAACAAAAATATGTCTTGTAACATCAAAGTAAAAAATATTACCTAGATAGAGGCATGGAAGCACTTGGAGGGGGATTAACAGGTTCAAACATGAAAGATGACTCAGTAAGCCTAGAGAATTTAGGACAAATATAGGTCAAGAAGATAAATGAGCATATAAAGCATCCTTTGGTCTAAATTCAACATCAGAAAGACCATATGGTAGCACAATCCAAAAGTTAAAGTATTAGATACAACATATTATCAGTTACCAAATGCAAGAAGATAGGTGAAAAAAATGTATTTGGAGTCAAGAGGATGGATCCCTGCAGAATACCATTAATAAAACATGAGCTATGGAGTGTTTAGAATAATGAAGATTTCCTTCAGGCAAAAAAATCCATCATTTTGGAGAGATAAAAAAGAAACTGCACTTCTCCCAAGCACTGATTCGCTGATGCTCCTTGTTTTCCTATCTTTGTGACTTTGCTTATGCTGTTTTATCTACTAGCTTTTCCTCTACCCCCTATCTATTTGTATAACTTTTTTATATTTTATTTTTTTCCTGAATTACATAAACAATTAACAATCTTTTTTTGAGTTCTAAATATTCTCTCTTTCTCTCTTTCTTTCCCCTCCCTGAGATAGTAAGTAATTTGATATGTTATATCTTTTCAGATAAGCAAAACATATTTCCACATAAGACCTGTTGTGAAAGAAGACACAAACCAGAAAAAAAAAACATAAAGTGAAAAATAGTATGTTTTGATCTGTATTGATAATGCATAAATTATTTTTCTAAAGATGGATGACTTTTTTAATCAGGAGTCCTTTGGAATTGTTTTTAATCATTATATTGCTGAGAATAGCTAAATCATTCACAGTTGATCATGGAATATTGCTGTTACTGTGTATAATATTCTTTGTTTGGCTCACTTTACTTTATATCACTTCACAGAAGTCTTTCCAAATTTTCCTGAAATCATTCTGCTTGTCATCTCTTAAAACAAAATAGTATTCCATTGAGACCATAGAAGTCATTCTTAAATTGATGGGCTTACCCACAATGTCTAATTCTTTCTCAATACAAAAAGAGCTACTACAATATTTTTTTTAAATATGTAAGCCCTTTTCACATTTATATTTATCACTGTAAATAGAAACCTAGTAGTAGTACTGCTGGAACAAAGGGTATACAGTTTGCTTGCCTTTATGCATTGTTCCAAATTGCTGTCCAGAATAACTGAATTAAAATTCACAAATTCATTAACAAAGTGTCCAAATTTTGCCACATCCCTGCCCAAATTTATTATTTTCCTTTTCTTTTATATTAACCAATCTGATAGATGAGAGATAGTACCTTAATTTCTTTTTTTTGCATTTGTATCTAATAAATAGCAAGTGCATTTTTTCATATGACTAAATAGAGGTTTGATTTTTTTTTTTAATCTGAAAACTGCCTGTTCATAATCTTTGATCATTATTTAATTGTGGAATGGTTTATATTCTCACAAATTTGACTCCATTCTCTACATATTTGAGAAATGAGACCTTTATCAAAGATACTTGCTATAAAATTTCTTCTCATCTTTCTTTTTTTTTTTTCTAATCTTGGTTACATTGGTATATCTGTTAAGAAAATTTTAATTTAAGATATTGTACTTTTTAGCCAATAGCAGATACCTTGATAATTACCACTTTATTATGCCGTTTGAAACTTTGTATAGCTAGGTCAACTTTCTTTGCATTTTTTTCCCATTACTTCCCTTGATTTTATTGAACTTATTGAACTTTTGTTCTTCTGGATGAATTTTGTGGTTGGTTGTTATTAGTTTGTTTGTTTTTTCTAGCTCAATAAAATACTTTCATTTTACAGAAATTTCATTTTATTAGTATGCCATTGAATAAGCAAATTAATATTTGCAGAAATATCTTTATTATAGTGGCTCAGTTAATATGCCCATGAGCATTTGATAATTTTCTAATTGTTAAGATCTGATTTTATTTGTGTGAAAAGTGTTTTGTAATTGTATTCATAGAGTTCTTGGGTTTATCTTGGCAGCTAGACTCCCAAATATTTTATATTGTCAGTAGTTATTTTAAATGGAATTTCTCATTCTGTTTTTTTTTTCCTGCTGGACTTTATTGGTAACACAGAGAAATGCTGATAATTTCTGGGAGTTTATTTTATATCTTATAACTTTGCAAGTTTTTCAGTGTATCAACTAGATTGTAGTTGATTTTCTAGGATTCTCTAAGTAAAGCTTGCTGCTATAGCTAACATTTCTAGTACAGTATTGAATAATAGTGATGATAATGGACATTCTTTTTTTACTTTCTGATCTTATAAATATCAAAAATATCAGGAAAGATTCTGGGAAGATGAAAGAGTAGGTCAAAAAATTCCAAGCTCTCCAGATTTTCCCCCAAAACAAAACAAAATTGCACCTCAGTAAAGAACAAAGAAGACTTGGGATCCTCCTGGAACAACCTTGAAAGACCAAAAAAAAAAAAAAAAAAAGACCCCAGAACCAGGGTTTAACCTGTATGGAGTATAAGCCGCTCATTTGCAACCTGTATTGCAAAGACATGACTCGGGACAAGAAGGAACTTGTACATGCCTATTGAGTACAGAAGCCATGGGACAGGGACACTGATGGATTCAGGCTTTTTCAAAATGGTAGAGCTTTTGGTTTAGGGTTCCAGATCAGAGAGGGGAATTGAGGTGAAGCCAGATGCATCAATTCCCCTCCCACCCCAGGATCAGAGATGCTTACACTGAGTTCTCATTAAAAAATTAACAGGCAAAGAAACTTTGGAAATGGGGAAGACCTGGGTTTATCTTCAGAGGACAGTGAAATTAAAAAAAAAAAAAAAAGCTTTTCTATTCCAAAGAGTAATGTTAAATGGTTACCTTTCCATAAAGAAGGTATAAAAGAATTCAAAAAAAGACTTTAAAAATCAATTGAAAGAGACTAAAGAAAAACTAAAAAAATAAACTAATAAAACAGAACCATCAAAGAAAAATACGATTATTGAAAAAAAAAAAGCAATCACAAAAGGAGATACAGAGTCATAAAAAAGAAACTAATTCTTAAAAAATTAGAATTGGGCAAAGAGAAGCTAGTGAAGCTATAAAAAGACTAAGAGACAACCAAACTAAATAGAAAAAAATTAAAAATAGAACAAAATGTGAAACATCTTTAAAACAGATCTGGAGAACAAACCAAGAAGAGAAAATATAAAAATCATTGGACTACCCAAAGCTATAATCAAAAAAAGAACCTTAAAACAATAATATTAGAAAAAAAACAAAGAAAATTGTCCTGAAGTTATAGAACACAAGGGGAAAGTAGAAATAGAGATCCTAAATCAAAAAACAGGTAGAGATATTGTTATTAAATTTCAAAAATGCCAGATCAAAGAGAAAATTCTACAAGAAAAAACAAACAGAAACAATTCAAATATGCTGAAGCTATGGTTAGAATTGTACAAGATTTATCAGCATCTATAATAAATGACCACAGATCCTAGAATTATATATAACATATATATATATATATATACACACACATACATACACAATCAAAACAACTAGTCTTATGGCCAAAATATTATATCCAGCAAAATTAAGAATAATATTTAACCAAAAAATGTTATTCAATGAACTCATAGATTTTAATATCTTTGTTTCAACCAAACCTGAACTCAGTAGAAAATTTAACATATAAGATCCAACATGAAAATCTAATTTCAAGGGACTCAATGACAGACCTTATATCTTATACATAAAATGTAAACCATATGTCTAAGATTGGCAGTAGTAATTGGACAGTCCAAAAGAAAGATTAGGGCAGAGCTGAGTATGATCGGACTGAAAAGTAAAACTGTCTAGAAAAAGGTAAAAAATAGCAATAGCTATAGGAATGAGGGGCAGAGAACTGACACAGAGGCATTAGAGCGGGGAAGAAGGGCTGGTAGTTCTGAAAATCTACTTACATCAAGCATGGGTTAAATAAGTCAAATCTATAAAGAAATAAGAGAGGGAATAGGATAAGATGGGGTATAGAAAAGTGTGTAGGTTTATGGCAGTGAGACAAAGTGTATAGATTAATGAGAAAGTGATGAAGAGGGGAGGAAAAGGTGGGAGCAGAAGATAAGGAAGAGATCCATGGGTGGCTTATCCATGAGATTAAGTAATAACAAGATAAGTTAAGGAGAAGTATAGTAGACAAATTCTTGAGGATAAGAAATAAGAAATATACATAAACATTGTAACAAGGATCAAGAATAAAATTTATTAGAAAAAAAAGTAGGACTAGCAAAACATTCATCTCAAAGTCAAACGATTCAGTTGCAAGAACTCTACATAATATATCAGTCATATTAACATTGTTTCAGATGTACGTCTAAATTAAGATGTGTCTATATATGTGTGCATATATGCATATATGTAATATATATAAATGTATGCATGTGAGTGAATAGATGTGAATATATATGTATATATGTGTGTGTGTATGTGTATTTGTAAGTATGTGTATACATAAGTGTGTGTGTGTGTGTGTGTGTGTGTATGTGTGCGTGTGTGTGTGTGTATTCCTGGAGGATGAAAGGGGGAAAAAAGAATCAAGTAAAAAGGGCCCGACAGAGAACAAAAGAATAACCTACAAGGAAGCAAAGAAAAGTGGGACAATCATTAATATATGATATCTTCTATTATTCTTCTATTATTATAAATACTTTCTTGAAATGGCAATTTAATGTTATATATTTTGAACCCTTGCTGATGTCCTGCTAGACACATATATTTTGTTCCATTTTGTTGTTGTTTTTTAATGTTCCTTTTTTGTCTTTCTTTTTCTATTGCCTTTTTTTCTTATTTTATATTGGTTATAAATACATTAAAATTATTTTAAAAGAAATATTAGAAAATCTATTTTGTTTATTTTGTTTTAAATCATAGAAGATCTTAAATCTCAGTGTAAGGATTTTCTATTTTAACCTTTGGGCAGTTTGAAATCTCTATGGGTTTTGGGGAGAAGAATGATGTGGTAAGAACAATCATTTAGGGAAATTATTTTTTATAAGTTTTCAAAGTAGCATCATAGAATAACTTATCAGTAGCATTATTTTTAAACCTAAAATTGAGGTACATTGTAAGGACAGGGAAAAAAATTATGTGAAAATTATTCAATGACTATCATTAAAGAAATTCAAAAGAGTGAGCTCAATATCCAGACAGTATGAGGCTTATGGGAGACAAAAAATTTGTTTCATAAAGAAAATGAGTTTCAAGAGAGAATATTGATATTTTAAATTTGCACTTCAAATTTTTCACAAAAATGAAAGAAATATTTCACATGCAATTACCTATGTCTTTATCTGAGAAAAATGATATTCATTAAAACAATGGTGTTCTTTTTTTTTTTTTTTGCTCAAGGCTAAATACAAATAATAGTATTTTTTCCTAAGAGCTATATTTTTTTGCGTGAAAAAAATGGTTTTTTAGTCTCTGCAAATCTATAGCAGAACAGGTCTGACTTAGAAAAATGTGCCCAAGGGAGGGAGACAACGTCTTTTCCTCTCAGCAGGATTTTCTTCTGCTTAAAATAATGCTGTATTTAATTCTGCTTATGTTGTCTCCCTCTAGGTAGGTAGCTCTAACTCTGTATCTAACAAGGCACTGAATATTTTATATAGAGATTGCATAATCTATCTGTAGGAAAAACATTCCACCTTCACCTCAATTTATTAGTTTGTCCTTCATTTTCAAAGAGAACCAAAGATATCATAGGTGATGTCTTGACTCATATGTGCAATGAATTTAAGGGTGTCAAAGTTAGACCAAGTCCAGATTCATCTTCTCCAGATTCATCAAAGTCCAGTTGCAAGGCAAATTTCAGAATGACTTTTAGATGGTATGTAGTGAAAGCCCTTGGTGTTTTTGATGTCAGACCAAACTCTAAGCATTCCACATTGCCTGCTTTTGCCAATTTCATGGCCATTGGAACATAATGTTTTCATCAACTTATTCCAATGGTAGAAGTCTTCACATGCTTGGGGAAGACATCCTCACCAACTCACCAAATAGGTCTGATACGCTTGCTTATCTTAAGCTTGGTTTAGCCCATCTAGTGAGACCACTGGGTATGCTACAACTTCTTAGAGCCACAAATGAGAGTTGAGTGTCAGGTGGACACAAAGTCCTGGACAGGGTTCAGCAAGCTCACACATTAGAGATGCTAGGTCTCCTTGAAAAACCCATATAACTTACCTCAATTTATGTAACAACAGAAAACAAAAAAAAAATGTCAGTTAGATTAATAAATAAGAGTATTAGGTGTTAAGAAATTAGGTATCAATAAGCCCCTAAGCAATTAGAAGGGATTATATAGCTTAATGTCAATGAAAGCAGATGAAGGTAATGTTATGTCACAGTACTCTTTAACTCTCTTCACTCAGTTTCCCTGCACTAGTTTCTCTTGTCTCAGTTTCCTTAACTGTTCTGTCTCAATCCCCTAAACTGTAAAACTCCCCCTCTGGTCCATTCAGGCTGAGGACTATTTGCTCTAAAGTTATAAATTGTTAGCACAAGCAAGATAAACAAGAGAGTAGGCCTCTTGATTCTTTTCTGCCCTCAAGAATTTACGATATCCCTCTAAAATATTCCAAGATATCTCACTGACATCTTTATCTCTGTGTATTCAGACATCCTGTCTCTGGGTTTTTAGGATTTATGGGCTTCCCATCCTGACAGAAGTTTTCCTGGGCTTCTTACCCCTTCCTTTATTTAGAGAAAAGGTATTTAAGAAGTTGGGGTTCCCCCATTCATGGGTGGAGGCTGGATGCTGGATGCTGGACGCTGGATTCTTTGAGATGACAGTCTCCTCTAGCCCTGGGACCAACATGGATCCCTTGGTCCCAGTATATCTTTATCTCTATCTGACTGGATAATTTGAGATGAGAGTCCTATCTAGTGAATTATACTCTCCAATTAATAAAATATTTAAAACTCTCTAATCTCTCTCCTGCCTCAGTTTCTCCAGCATTACAGTAAATGGTACCATATACAGGGATCATCTGATTTGCTGAGAAAAAATCACAAAAAGTTTTATAACTGCATAAATATGACAACCAGTCAAGCAGTGAATCAATTTAAAAGTGCTGACTCCAAATTTGAGAGCTAAAGATTCCAGTTTCATAGTTAAAGCCAATTCCTCTAGAAAATTTCTCTCTTGATGCTCCTCATTGATGTATCAGATAGAGTGACTCAGAGACAACACATTTAGCCAAATCCAGAGGAAAATACTGAGGACAACTAGATTTAAAAAGACTCTGTCAAAGAAAGTGACAACTTCAAGAGAAATATGCTGACCATAAACATAACAAAGCACTTCCAGACAATACAATGGTATGAGCTGTATTAACTCTTTGCCTTATTCTCCTATGTGTAACTGAAATTGTATTTTAAGCCTACTCTTCTGATACAACCATAAATATTTGTGGGAGAGTGTGCTTTAGGCTTTGAAGGAAATGTTTCCAATGGAGAATTCTTACTCTTCCATTTTAGTAAAGAAAAAAACACATGCAAATTGGCTACACAAGCCACTGTTAATGGAAAGACAATGGTAATTCATAAATGACTATAGTAGGGACTAGTCATTCAATTTACTCTTAGAATCCTGAGTCAAATGACTCTTTGGACACTCTAACTATGGAAATGTATACAGTTCTGGGGGGGGGGAGGAGACTAGAATGAGTGCTACATATTTATAGATTAGATACATACATACATATATATAATTTATATAAACATGCATTCATATAGACAAAACACAAGTCACAGATAAAAGATATCTATCTCCATATAAATTCATTTAAACACATTCATAAGCTATTGCAGATTTATTTTGAGTCTTGATCTTTAAACAGAATCCAGTGACAACAATAAACATTATATCTTTATTTGTCTTGTAAGGTTTAAGTTGCCAAACTCCTGGCACACTGATCTTTTAATGTGACATACAAAAGCTAAAGAAAAAATATAGTCCTAAATGCTGGTAAACCCCATTTCTTTCAATGATCTTTCCTCTGTTCAAAGATACATAAATCTCATTCTCAAGACGAGTGCTCTGAGTTATAGGTCATTAACTTGCCAATACTGAAACATCCCTTAAGGAACTGAAAATAAAATATTTGCAGTAAAACACAGTAGAATAACTTGCAACACTAGTTCGATTTTCAATATATTCTATGGATTCTCACAATTTATGAGCCTTTATAGATGATCAGAAATTAGGAAATGGATTGAAGTTTTAAAAAAAAAGTTTTGTAAAATTCATAGGGGAGAATCAATCATTAGTTAAAATTTCTGGAACGTGAATGAGGATCTTGTCTTTTGATCCTTTGCTATATATTAAAATATCAGGGACTGTGTAATATTTTTGTCATATGCTTCTCCTCTGTGTGACCAATACTGTATTCTAAGCCTGTTCTTCTGATATAACTATATGTATTTGTGGAAGAGTGTTTCTTGGGTTTTGAAGGGAATGTTTCCTATCAAGAATTCGTACTCTTCCACTTTACTAAAGAAAAAAAAAATGCTAATGGGGTTTACTGGCTGACTGTTAATGGAAAGAAAATAATGGGGATTCATAAATAACTATAGTAAATACTAATCAATCAATTTACCCTTAGAATTCTGAGTCAAAGGACTCTTTGGAAACTCTGACTATGGAAGCGTATACAATTCTGAGGGAAAGGAGCCTAGAATGGATGCTACATATTTATAGATTAGATACTTACATTTAGTTTAGATAGACAGATCTAATTTAGATAGATAGATATACATACATATAAACTATGGAGCTGGATTATTAAGAGTGATGGCCTAGGGAAAAATCAAAGAGTTTGTTACCTGTCATGATTGAAGTGTTACAGTTTTTAAGAGAAAGGAGATTGAGATAGTTCCTTTGCCAAGTTTTCTCTTAAACTTATTAGAAAATTTGAAGAGAGATTTTAGTTAATAATTGTGAAGAGAATTGGAACGACTAAGATTGAGTTTTCACAAATGAAAAAAATCAACGTGATATATTGAAGACTTGAGGCAATCAATTATAGTAGCAGTCATAGTCAAAACATTTAAAAAAGTTACATATGTCTTTAATGTTATTACTTTTATTTGTCAATATATAAATAAAAACATTAGATTGTATATTTATGGTCATTTTAAAATTGATTTAAGAATAGAAAACAAGAGTAATTGCTTTGTGGAAAAGAAGCTATTTGTCTTTTTGATAAACTGTTTTTATTACAACAAAATATACCCCCCCCCAAAAAAAAGTTAAACAGGTCTTGCCAAATTACCATCATTTGTTTATTTGAGAGGAAAAATAGACCAATAGAAAAAGGGAATGTTGTAGATACATTGTTAACTACCTTAACAAAGAATTTTAACTGAATTTCTCATTCTGAGATAAGATAGAAACATTCATAGTAAATGATAGTACAGTTAAATGAACTCAGAATTGGTTCAATGAACTGACTAAATGAAGAATCTTTAATGAGTCAATGTTGATTTGGAGTAAGATCTCTAGTAAAATATACTAGTTTTATTATTTGAAAAATAATGTGTGTACCCCTTTATACTTCAATAAATATAGAGGACATAAAGTGAAAGGGCAGAAACAATGATATATAAAGATGAGGTCATTTCAGGTTTAATTGAAAATGTCCAAACTTTGAAGAAGATTTAAGCCATAGAATATCTCAATTGTTTAACAAAAGGTCAGCAGAGACAATGAACTTGCCCTCAGGGAATAGAAAATCTCAGCACCTTTACCCTAGACACATATTTGTGTAAAATAGAAAAGGGAATATTACAATTTAAAAGAACTAAAAATCCCTGAAGTCCAAACAGTTTTAGCTATTATTTGGGAAAAACATCATTGCCGACTCTAATTTGCAGAGATTTGGAAAATTTACTAGGTATTAACCAGAAGTTAGAGTGAATTCTCTTAATAAGAGGCCCCAATCATAAACCTGGAAGATTTAGTAAAAAAAAGAAACTGAACATTTATTCTCTCACTTCCTGCTGGGGTGTGACAAACCTCAAGATAAGGTCAAAGGGACATAAATTGTCTCCTATCAATCATAGGAAAAAGATCTCTGACATTTTCAAAAGAGCATAATGGTATCTCAAATGAGGGTTGCAGCTGATCCTGAAGATGAAGGTGCTAAGTCTACATATTGCACATTGAGACTAAGCAAGAAGAATCCAGTAAACTGACAGATGCAAGTGAGAGGTAATATCTTGTGAAAAGGACTTTAAGGGAATTCTTGATATGATAGAGAAAGAAAGGATGTCAAGTTCCTGAAATGTCAGTCTCCTTTCCTCTACAAGTTTGTTCCTATTTTGCCCCATGGACCTGTGCTTATTTATTTTAGAGTGGGCCCCAGAGGGTGACTGCAACCTCTGTGACAATTGTTCTTTGTGGGCTATTAGAAAAAAATTACTTTCATAAAAGTTCATTGACCCTAATGACTGGTTGTTAATGGAAAGTATATTAGTGGGGGCTTATGAGTTATGCTAGAAATAGAAATAATCACATGCAGTGTTATTCCTAGAATCTGAGAAAATAATCATCTTTTTGTGGACCTAATCTGAAAATGAGAGAACAAATTTGGGGCTGTAAACCCAGAATGAATGTCACAATACTTAGCATGTTGTGCCACAGTTCCCTTTTATTGTCCTGCCTCAGTTTTCCTAAATTGTACTGCCTCAGTTGCTTGAATTGTTCTGCCTCAATTCCCTTGGTTGCAACCCTCATTTTCTGCTCATTAGAACTGAGATAATTAGGGCTGTGGAAATCTGGCATTCCAAAAGATAAAACTCCAGATGTCCTATCTCAGATACTTAATTGGTATCTCTAAATCCCAGACTTCCTAGTTCTAGTTGGACACCTCCTAAGTCCTCCCAATTAGTAAGAATTTATGGTCCTACCCCCCCAACCTGTCAGAACTGGTTTGATGGTCCCTTCTTGGAGATTCCTGATCACCAGAGTTTGAACTCCACCCCCTGCTTTTTTCTATCTACCTGAGCTTAGAGCCATATATATGTCATTAAGAACTCACATTCCTAGCTGGATGCTTTGAGACATCAGCCCTGGGGACAACATACCCCGAGCACAATCTCTCTCTCTCTCAAATAAAATATTAAAAATTCTCCAATCTCTATCTTGCCTTAGCTTCTCCAGCCTTATAAGCACAAATATAGTAGGCTTAATTCTACCACTCAGAGAATCAGATGCTTATCTTTGTGATATATGTTAACAACTAATTTGAATATTGTTTAATAATTCACCTAGTATCAAACTCCTACTTCATTATGGCATAGAGCTATATATCTAAGGTTTTCAAAGTCAAATTAGCAAAGCATTAAGTCTTAACAAATTGGAAAAGCTTTCAAGCCTGGTTCCAACTAAGGGCTAACTTTCTGTAACCCATCTTTCTAAATTTACAGAGGTTCATAAATGCAAAGTTGTCTAGACAAGGAATTTGAACACAGGTTTTCTTAAAACCACTTGTATTAAGGTATGAAGGACATTTGCTCCATTATATTCCATATCTTCTAAAGAATAACTTGTATCCTAATAAGTAATTAGTTAGCTGAATTAGAATTTATTATCACCCCCCTTCAGAAAATATAATCAAACAAGTAAAATTCATATTGTCCATAATTATGAAAGGATAAAATTCAACAAATTCATGGATAAGATAATAGATTTATGATGTTTTATTCTTAATTTTCTCTGGCATCAAATTTCTCTGAAATTCTTAATAAAATTACAAGAAATTTATGGTAACATATGGATTTAAAGGAAAAAATCATAAATCAGAATAAAAGTGTTTCTAATGGGGAAGAAAATTTTTACTGAGTATTGAGAGTTTTCACTGTGCGAAAGGTGAGGGTGAGACTTAAAGACTTATAAGTAACAAGATTGAACTAACCATTAATATGTGTTGATGGTTTATGCATACTGTGTTTCTAAAAGATGAATGTTTAAGAGAATGGAATATATTATCTATACCCTAGCTTCAGTATAGTAATTCTCTCTCTGTTCATGAATTTAAAATGCAGAGAATTCTGCTTTTAGTTATTTATTCATATTTGAGGAATATGATTACCTTAAATAATTTTCCCTCTTTCTCTCTAATATACTCCTTTTATTACACTTATAGTTAAATGTTGTGGTATATCATTAACATATTTGACACATCAAACTGTTAGATTACAGTAGGTAAGCATTTATTTAGGATCTATGATAGCAATACTTGGTCTTCCTGAGCGCCATTTCTGTTTTCTCATATAGAACTTCCATTGTATAGTCTATGCCCCCTGTCCACATTATAAGTTGGCTAATTAGTCTATTAAATTATTATAGAAATAAAATATCTAATAAATATAGGTGAAACTTGGGTCCAAATTTGAGCAAAAGGAAGAGGACATGAAAAATTGAGCAGTACTATCTAGCCTGATCTCAGGAACAGACACATACACACACACACACACACACACACACACACACACAGGATCTACTCAGACACAGGAGTATCACACTGCTCTTCAGATGTCTTTATGATATATACTTTTTAACCTATATTTTCAATGTATTATTTTAACTTCCAATTTGGAGAACTGGACTTTTGGTTGGTGAAATTTTTCATCACCTAATTCAGATCTAAACCTACTCCATTATACTCAACTTATTATCATGCCATACTGCCAATCCTATATCCTTCTTCATCCCCACTATTTTTTGTTAAAGATTTGAAAACTGTTCATGAAATCATCACTTTCATTCTGGAAAAAGCAAGTATTCATTTATGATATCTGTGACTTCTCAAACCAAAAATTCTGTGCCTGACTTTCATGTACACATTTCGATATGTATAGTTTCTCTACTATTAGTTCCTTTAGGGAAAAGGCTGTCTTGATTTTTATATTTGTATCCCTCATGCTTAGTATAGTACCTGGAAATAGTAACTATTTAATTTTTCATTCATTCAGTAATTCATGTGACAAAATCAAAGTTTAATAGGTAAATAGCCCAAATATTACATAGATACTAACAAAATGCTTGGAAAATTTCTACCATGATCCCCACTAAACAATCTATGAGAGACATGGGCAAGAATTATAAAGTGGTAAAAACCTGGTCTTCAAGTAAGTAGTATGCAATGATAAAATATATAAAGGACATGAGCTGTGCCTAGTTGTGGAGAAGAATATGGGACTAGCAGCATAGCATGATGATGGTTAGGGCATAGCAAAATGAGTTTAGATCTGAGTTAGGTATAGAGAAATTTTCATCAATCAGGACCCCAAATGTCCAAGGTAAAAACCCAAAGATCACATTGAAAGTAGTGCTAAGAGAAAATATTGAATAGATGATCTTATGAAAACGTTTATGGAAAGAAAAAGACAAGAATTGTATGGTATGAAAACTCAAAGTATGTGGAATGATATTAGAGAGCCACTGAAATCATTGGAATACCTTGAAATATAGAGAAGAGGAAATTTAACTTAAATCGTTATATAATATCAACAATGGGTTTAAGGGTAATTTTCAGAATAATGGTGTAGAGTTTTCTCATTTCAAATAACCATTATATTAAATGAAGTCCTTTCTCAGAGTCAATATCTATATTCTATTAAATAATAATTTGGCTAAATCATTATGCAAAAGGTACAAAGTTAAATCTTTGCTTTTTGTTGCCTTGAACATAAATCTTTCAAATTTCCCTACCTTCTTGGAAAACTTAAAGGCCAAAAGCTGATTTTCTTAATTAAATATCAATGAATTTTCAATAAATTGTCATTACTAGGCCAAATGTTGCTTATCTTTTCCTATTACTTTCTGCAAACTGATATTAAAAGAGAATAGTGCGGGAGAAATGCTGGTTTTTCCTCTTATAATTCTCTGGACTAGAACATTCTTTCTATTTGCTTTCTTCCATTTAGATATCCAGAGGTAAGTCTATATTTTCTTCAGTTTTACTATAAAATGGTTTCCTTATTTTTACTTTAAAACATTTCAAATATTTTGCATGTATAAATTAATGTTTAAACAATTATTTATTAACAAATATTTATTAAGAATCTACAAATTCAAAATAAGTAAAAAAAAGAACTTTTTGAAACATTAGAAAATAAAAAATTATAGAATGATACAAACTAAAAATTTATGCTAAAAGCGATGTTAGCAATGCTAACAAAACTTTAACTAACCTTATTAAAATGAAGAAAATCAAATTTAAACAATTAAAAATAAAATTTAAATACAACATAAAAAAGGAATTATCAGAACCATATGTAGTCATATGCCTATAAAATAAGAATTTTAAAGAAATAGAAGACTACTTGAAAAAAGGGAAATGCTCAAATTAATAGAATAACAAATAGAGAGCTTAAATAATCTAATTTCATAAAAGGAAATTAATTACTTAAAAAGGAGCTACCAAAGGGGAAAAAACACTCTACTGTGTTTCAAGCATTGTTTTAGGTTCTGGGCATGGTATTTTGAAAAGTAGATCTGAAATTATAAATGGGAATAAAAGAGCAGGATTAGAGAAGTGTTCCTTGGAAAAGTGGCAATTAAATTGATGCTTAAACAGAGATAGGGATTCTGAGAAAACAGTACAGTACCTTTTAGGTATTAGAGATAAGTTAAGTGAACATGAAGAGAGAAGACCTATAATTTCAGGTTCAAAGAATAGGTCATTGTCACATAGAGAATATATGAGGAAGAGTAGGGAGGGCTAAAATGTTACAGAATGGGCTAACTCCCTAGAGGCCTCAGGGTCAGCCAGAGTCAGGATGAATTAAAGTCGTGGGTCTTTAGGGGGGAGAAGTTAAGGAGGCAGTCAAACTGCCAGGAATATCCTGGATCCTAGAGTCCAAAGTCAACAGCCTCTCTCCTCCTCCTGCAGCCACTGAGTCTGGACCCTCTCTCCCTCTGCCCTCTAATCTTTATCTCTAGAGCCATTTATCCAAATATATGCTAATCGAGTCATTGTCTCACATCGAATAGATAATTAAAATTAAGTGCTCCATTGTCTGATTCAAGAATACCTTTTTGAAATTTCAGCTCTCTATATATGGCCTTAAATGTCAAGCATTTCTACTGGCAATAAGGAGCCACCAAAGAATTTTATAAATACAATCTAAGATCTTAATGGCTCAAATTCAGTGAGATCATTTCAGATATTTTATATCACCAAAAACAAAAATGGTTTTTGTTTTTTGGAATGTTTATTTCTTTTGTTTTTGTAAATGAAGCTTTAAGGAATATACGCTGTCCATTAGGATGAATACATACCAAAAGATTGTGAAATCTGTTAATTTTTATGTGAAATCATTGATTCTCTATTCAGTAAAATACAATGCTTATAAATGAATTAGTAAGACTACTGGAATGAAGCCAATGTCTCTTTATAAGGATATAACATGCTTCACTTGTGCTTTTTTTAAATAACAAAAAGGTGTGTTTTATAAAAAGAACAGGTAGACAGGAAAGTAATTTCCTTGGACTAATTTGACCAGCTTATTTTTAAAGTGGTTGTGAATGTTTAAAGCATTAATACATCTCAACCCTGATATTCTTTGAATATCTTTACAAAATAATGGGCAACCTCAGCCATCTGTGAAATACAGTACTAGAGAATATATTGTTTAGCCCAAGGGAATCATTTCTATCTCCTATAAATGCCTAATGGGGATGGCAAATGCCTATCTATCTCTTTATGAAGCAGATCCTTAGAGAGCTGTTCTACAAGAATAGCTCTATCACTTCTAAACAAAGGTCCTTAATCACTCCTTTCAAAAAAGAACAAATAAATGCTCAGATTTATTTAGTGAAAGATACATGCTGAGACACACCCCAAAGCATACTTTGACTATGCTAGTCATTTATTCTTGCTACACTCACTTATTCAGGAGTACTTTCAAGCATGAGCAGTAATGGCAGCTCTGAATGCTTGATTGCAGGATATTGTATTTTCAAAAATGCAAGTTTTGATATTACCCAATTAGTTAAGATTTCCTGGAATAGTAGAGCTCCAGAAAGAAATAGAAATCCCTTGGTCTTATAAGAAATTGTGTACAATATGGTAGGGTTTTTAAAATGCTATTCTTAAAGCAAGAATTTACAATAATAACACATTAAAAATGAATCATTGCCTACATATAAAGCCACTGGTTAGTGACTGCAGAATAATGAATTTATAATGTGATCAGAATTACCACTCCCATTCCCAGAGATACCATCATGGAAACTTGGTGATTCCCGTGTATTTATAGTACTTGCAAGACTGGAGCTCCACATGTCTTGGATTGACACACATTTAAGTATATGTTCATGAAATGATGCATATGTGCAATAGATTTTGGTTAATTGAGGATGTTGCCTAGTTAAATACCAATTGTAAGTAAATAAATCTAATTATCACAAATGATTTCTTCTACCCTTCAAGTAGTATTGTGACTAAAATAGCATACTTTACTGATTTATTTGATATGTTAATTGTTTGCAGATTTGTTTCATCGTATTATTATGGAATGATATTGTATACCCAGTGTTAATTCAATATTATTGTCTTACTGAATATTATAACCACAAATCAAACTATTGATCAAAAGGCAGCCACAATAGTCACAAAATATTTGTTTTACTAGTATTGGACTGTATAGAGTTTTGTTGATATTAGGAGCTGATGGTAAATATAAGAATATATAAAAACATTATAAACAACTATAAAAGGTTTGAAGAACTGCAAAATAATTTATAGCAGAATGATACCAGACAATGCTACTCAAGATGCCCATTTTCAATTACCAGACCCATTTGATCATTCACAAATTCCTGGTACACTGACAGTTAGAGATAGTACATGGAAATTAATATTCATTCCCATTTCTGCAACCCTAAAGGAGTTGTTAAGGGAAGCAAAGGCCTTGATGAGGATGGGGGCTTATGAACTAAGGCATACTTAAAAATAAACTGGATATCTCATCAAGAAGAATATATTATATACTTATATATAATATTATACATATATATATAATACTTGTTACAAAAATGAAAAAAAAATCTACTCTCCTTGAGAATAATATCAGGAAGCTTTTACTTCAGGTAACAAAACTGCTACTGAATTGCTAGACATATGAGTCATATAAGAGGCAGATCTCAGGTAAACACGTTTCTTTTTAAAGCCTATAATGAAGTATTCTTAAAACTGTCACCATTACTAAGATAGTTTGAAAGAAAGATTGGGCAAAGTAATGTATGATGAGATGAAAATAAAAAAGCAAAAATGGATAAGTAAAAGTTAAAAGGAGCAATTATATTATAAAAATGTAGTGAGAAAGGAAGACCTAATACAGAAAGAGAAAATGGGGGTGAAGCAATGGTAATGTCACAGCCTTACTAACATTTGGGTTGAAGAGAAAACAAACTATAAATCTGAAGAGGATAGAAACCTTCTGAACTTGTAGAGAGATTAAAAAAAAAAAAGAGGGATAGTATGGAAGAGGGACTTTTAGTGGAGTGTGTGAATTGGGATTTGAGAGAGTGAGGGGAGAGAATTGAGGGATTTTTGGAGGGCTGTGTGTATTAAGACTGGGAGTAGGGGAAGGGATGAAGGAAAGTCAGATAAAGAAGGTGGAGGGAGGAGACAAGGTGACAGATAAGGGTTAAAAAAAGAAGCTGAGAGAAAACAATGACAAAAATAAGATGGAGGGCAATTCACAAATAGTAATTATAACTTTGAATGTAATTGTGATGTTTATAGAAGCTCTCTTTGTGTTGACAAATATTTGAAAATTTCAGGGATCCCCATCAACTCAGAAAAGGCTGAACAAGTTGTAGTAGATGGAGGTGGTGGAATACTAGTATCCTATAAGAAAAGGATGAGCTCATTTGGAACTATGCCCAAAGTATTATAAAATTGTGCTATTAAAAAAAAGTGCTATAAAATGTTATCAAGTAATGTGTCTTCTAGGCCTTTATGCCAAACAGATTATAAAAGAGGGGAAAGGACCCACATGTACAAAATGTTTATAGTATCCCTTTTTGGAGTGGCAAGGAACTGAAAATTGATTGCAAGCCCATCAGTTGGAGAATGACTGAATAAATTATGGTATATGAATGTAGTGAAATATTGTTGTACCATAAGAAAGGATGAGCAGGCTGATTTCAGAAAAGCCTAGAAAGATTTATATGAATAGATGATGAGTGAAGTGAGCAGAATTAAGAAAACACTATACAGTAACAAGAAATATGTGATAATCAACTGTGATGGACTTGGCTTTTTTCGACAATGAGGTGATTCAAGAAAATTCCAATAGTCTTGTGATGGAAAGTGTCATCTGCATCTCTAGATAGAACTGATTGTGGATCAAATTGTAGTGTTTTTATCTTTTGTTATGGTTGTTACTTGTTTTCTTAATGTTTTTAACCATATTTTTCCCCTTTTGATCTGATTTTTCTTGCATAGCATGACAAATATGGAAAAAAACATTTAGAAAAACTGCACATGTTTGATCTATATCAGATTGCTTTCTCTTTTGGGAAAGGGAGGCAGAAAAAGAGAAAAATTTGGAACACAAGGTTTTGCAAAGATGAATGTTGAAAACTATCTTTGCATGTATTTGGAAAAATAAAATCCCATTAAAAATGAAAAAAAAAAAAGAAATGATGAGCTTAATGATCTTAGGCCAGAAAGACTTGCATGAAATGATGAAGAGCAAGGGAGCAGACCCAAGAGAACATTATATTCAGTAACATCAATATTATTTCAATAATAACTTTGAGTGACATATTATATTATATTTTAATTATTATAAATACACAAATTAAAAATAAGGAATCTTTGAAGGAAAATGCTATCTGCAGCCAAAGAAAGAGTTAATAAATTCAAGAATAATTTTATTTATATAAATGTATTTGTGTCTCATAGTAACCATCTCCAGGATGGGGTGAGAGGAAAAGGAAAAGGGGGCAAAAAGAAATTTACATGATAACTTTGTTGTATATTTAAAGTTGCAAGTTGTGCATGGTAGACTTGCAGTTGCAATCCTCTTTTTTATTGTGCTGTGTTATAGGAAATGCTTGTTTTGTTCTGTGAATTGAAATTATATATATATATATATATATATATATATTAGAATATATAAATAAGAGGTGGTAAAATGATGGAATGTGAAATTCACAGTTCTCCTGAATGGTAGAATTGCTTGTGAACTTTATATTCCTTAGGCCATGATCCAATAGGTTTCAAGTGAATATTATATTCTGTGAAAGATAACTGAGAATAATAACTCTGTGACAGATGAAAGGATCTTTTTTTAATTTAAAATTTAAAAATTAAAGACTACTCATATCTGGGAGACTTTAGCATAAACTTGAAGTCCATAAAGAAGCTGTTGGTAGAAAGAGGAAGATGGATAGCATATCTCTGCTATGACTAGATCTATCATTTCCCACGTATGATGGCATGGAATAAGATTAAAACATGTAATTATTATATAAATATCTAGACTTAGAACAAGAAAGCTAAAATCAACCCATGAACTATATCAAAGATTCAAAATGCCCCAGTAATCTATGTTTTAAAGTGTTAGATTCAAACAGGAGATGGTATCATATTCATTTTACCAATTTTAACATATGTCTCAAGGAATCTCAAAAGTTTCTGACACTTTCTCAATGCTGATGAAGAATGTAGGTAGAGATATCAATTCCTTGGAAATTTTTGTGATACTTTGCTGATACTGTTTTAGTGGAACCTGGGAATAGTGAGATAAGCGATTGATGAAAATATTTAATCAGTGAGAGGAAGTTGGTTGAAGCTATAAAATGAACAAATACTTCTTTTGGAGAGATTTGTCAATTTTGTGGGTCACACAGTATCAGTGTATCATAGTATCATACACAGAGAAAACAATTAGTATTTGCACGCTGTGCAAAGGCAAACAGATGAGAGATAAAGTGCCAGCTGTGAAGTACAAAGAGAAATTTTAGCTAAACTATAGATCATATCAATAATATTGAATAGTGCTGGAAAGACAGAATGAAGTCAAGTTTTGAAAGGCTTTAAAAGTCTTCTATTATTTTATTAAATAGGTCACAGGAAGTCACTGGAATGCATTAGGTAGGAGAATGGCATGATTTTCCCTTAAGAAAAACAATTTTAAAAACTGTGGAAAGACTGGAGTATGATAGACTTGAGGGAGATCAATTAGGAATCCTTTACAGAAACTCAGGTGAGATAAGCTATTAGACTATGATCCAGAGAATTAGCATGAGAGAGATGTAGTGGAAGTAGAAATGACAAGATTTGGCAACTGATTGGCTTTTGGATAGAATTATGAATAGGAAATGAAAGAAAGTGATAAGCCAAGGACAATGTCGAGGTTATTAACCTTGAAAACAGGAAGAATGGGATATCCTCACCAGAAACGATGAAGTTTTGTAGAAGAGAGGTTTAAGGGGTAAAATATAATAATTTCTATTTAGGACATGCTGCATTTGAGATGACTTCAATGATGCACATATTAACTACTGCATTCTGAGTTGTACTTCTCTTTTATAATTTTGCTGTTTCTGTTTTTGTTTTCTTACATGTCAGTGTTATACATAGTGGGATGAAAAGAGGGGACTGGAAATCAAGTGCGGGGAGAAGAATATCCAATTTTCCATGCCATAAAAAAGTCATTGGGCATAACTAGAAAAAGTTGTGGACCAATCCCTCAGTGAGAGAAAGGAATATTAAATTGGCAACCTGTGTGACTCACTATCATCTATGAAGTATTTTAAGACCCAGAGGATTTCCTTCTAAATATTTAGTAGAGAATCTACAAAGAGAATAAATACTTGCTTTGCTATATTCACATATCATTTGTAATACATAACTTTATTTTATTATCTCTTTTTGTTCTAAACCAAATTATTATGCCATTACCTAAAACTCAAGAGTGCTTAAAACTGAAATCATCATCCTGTCCCTTAAAACAGATCTTCCTTCTACCATCCTCATTTCTATTGGTGATACTCCTATTTTCCTAATAAACCAGGGACAATTTGCTCTTCTTTTCTTTCCAAACCTATATTCAATTATTTTTGCTAAAATTTCCTCCCAAATAATATGTACATGTCCTTCCCTGTGTTCCCATTACCATTATCTTACTTTAAGGACTTGAGACTTTTCATATAAGCTATTATAATACTGAAGAAATCCCTGTCCTCATTCCCTTACCCTGAAAATCTATCATTGCTGACAGATCAATCTATCATATTTATCTCCTTTGATCACTGCTTCTCACAGACCTGAGCAAATGGTTTTCTTTACTGGTTCCCTCACCAAATGGGAACCCAAAACTTGGAGGCTCCCATTCATTACAGGCAGAAAAATTATTGAGATAACAATGAAATATGCAGAATAAAACAACATAATTAAAAAAACATAATTATGGATGACTTGTACAATCAAGAACATATTACCTTATTTGTATGAAATATGAAAATGTCTGACTATACCTAAATTAAGCCAAACAATTGCCCTGCATTCAATAGAACAGGAATGGATTCTGATGGCTAGATCTCCATGAAGAAGATTTTTTGTGTCCCCTGACATATTGCATTCGCTTCACATTTTTATCAAAATGAATTTCATGAATCACTTGATAATACAAGCTATACACACTGACTGAATATCTATTAATAGACAATATTGTCATGGACAATAAATTTTATAATAATATAAATGTACATTAATATGAGCAAAAACTATGTATGGGTCAGAAGCTTAGGCATCATTAACAAAAGATTACTTTATAAGAGAGTAACAAAATCTGGAAAGGGATTGGTTTATCACAAACTCCACTGAGATATATAGCTCTTCCTAGTTTGGAAAAAGAAGAAAATGAAGAAATATCAAAGATTTGCCCTCAGACAAAGCAATGAGGGAATCTTGGAATACTCAAAGAGAACTAGGAGAGACATAGTGATAGTTCCATGGGAACAAGAAGATTGTGGCAGTAGCCATTGTTCATCATATCTCTGATTCCTTTTTTTAGACAATGACTTCTAAATGAACAAGCTGATTAGCATATGAATGTGTTTTATCAAAAGCAGCAGAAGTTTTGCAGAGAAAAATTAGCACACAGACCCTATGCTGATCAGTCTCACTTCTACATAATTATAATTTTAAAAAATATTAAATTTATTCTGTTAAAGGACAAATTTGCTATATTTGATTCTATTTTTCATAAACATCTATGGCTGAACTTATTCTTACTTTGTCAAATAGCTCTTGTTTGCAGCTTGATGGGGCAATGGGAGCTGCATAGGAGTGTCTTTCCTAGAACAAAACTGTAACTCAACTCCCACGCCTTTGTTAGAGATTTGAGTGAAGATTCCAAGAGAAATGCTTTGTAATTGCTGATTCTTTTACCAGTTTGTCATAGATGAAATTTTATTTTGTGATCAAGATTGACAGAATGTATTTTTTATCTTTCTGATTTTCTGACCTAAAGTGTCAAAATTCCATTCCTAAATGGAATTAGCATTCCATTGCTAAATTTAAGGATTTTTTGTTTGACATCAGGTATATTTCAAGTTTATAACACAAAGTACATAATTTTTTCAATTTGAGGATATTAATCTTTATATTTAGATTAGTAGCATATTCTCTATATTCTGAATAATTCATTGTTTTTTGATTTCTTTTATTTGCCTCTCAGAATTCCTAATGTGCCCCATATTAGATACATAAAAAATTCTGTTGTCAAAAATTCCCAATTCTTAATTGTTCATAAAATAAGAAATTATTCTTCAAATGTGTGTTTGATTTATTAGAATCATTAATGTTATGATTATACCTGTAATAAGTAAAAATGTTAAAAATTCTCCCATATAAAAAGATGCAATTTGAGGGTTACCAACAAAGTTTGGATGTAGGTTTCCTTATTATATTTGTATGGGACAAAGTCTTCTGATATATGTTATCTTAGAGGCTGAAAATTTTATGTATAGACCAGAAGATTTGTTTATTTTGTGGTTTGTACTTTCTTTGTCTGTGACTAAACTCATGTGTAAACACTAGTGCAAAAATATTATAGAATAATTATTAATTTGAAATATTATCATAAGCTATCAATACTGAAGGGAAAGAAATAACCATTTATTAAGTCAGCTATTATGCTAAGCATTTTACATATATCATCTGATCCTTATAACCATAAGGTTTTATTATTATGGCTATTTTACAGGTGAGGAAACTGAAGTAGACAGTTTAAATGACTTGCCCATTGTCACAAAGATAAAATGTATCTTAGGTAAGACAAACTCAGATCTTCCTGATTCAGATCCAGTACTTCATTTGCTGTACCACCTGTCTGCTTCAACTGAAATATAAATTCCACTTCATTTTATTTCCTGAAATTATTATTTTTCTGTATTTTCTGCATTTAATATAGTAAATATTATGTTAATTTTTAAAAGATAATTGTATCTGAGTTTCAAAAAATGGGGGAAATTACAAAATATAAAGACATTCCATTCTTTGGTTTATTTGTATACAAATACACAATTAAATTAAAAATAAAAATTTAAACTTTACTGTAAGATATAAAGAAAAAATTCCTTATAATTATCTATTTCATGAAATGATATCATTATCAGGACCTTTTAAACATGAAATATATTGATGCTAATCTATAATCTACAATAAAACTTTTTTTCACTGTTTTATTCTTGGACACATACCATTGGGGGTGGGGGGGGAAGAAAAGCCACACTTTAAGATTTTCTTAGAATGAGAATTTTGGGGGAGTTTTAGCTCATTGTTCAATGTATTCTAATTTGGGGGTATCTGTTATCAAATGGTGTTCTAAACAATTTCTGAAAATGAAGCAATAGATATTTATCATGTGTTGAGGTTCAGTAGACAGAATAGGAAAGGTGTAAACCATTTCCCTGGAAAATGTGATAAATAGTGTAGTGAATAGCCAGCAAGGACAAATAGGGATATTAAGTCTTTAATCATCAGTGGTCTTGGAAGCTGATCATCAGTGGCCACATGAACTATAATAATAATCTGAATTTAAATAGTCATTTTGACTCTATATGGTTCAGCGTTTTAAGTCATGTTACTTATTATTAAAATAATTTTTAGTAATAATACCACTAATATCTTATTTTCAGGGTGGGGTATATGAAATTAACCAAAAATAGCACAATTGATAATAAAGAATACTAAGAGATGATGTCTACAATTGAACAAAAAGAAGTAATGCCTAGACACTATAAAGAATCTTAAATACACTGAATAAATAGTAAATTTGTAAATAGTAACTATGTAAATACCTTTTTACTCATTATTCTAAATTTCACCAATGTCTTTATATCTCACATAGCTGCATTAATATTGCAATATGTTTTTATTCAAATATTCTATTTAGGCATGGGTCCTAGCAAATATATATATATATATGTTTATGTGCATATGTGTGCCGTGTATAGATATGTATATATGCATATATATATGCACACACATATATAAAATTTAACACCCAAAGCTCTGCCTTCCCCCACACTCCCAACCTACTGTTACTATCTGCTCTTTCACCGTTTGAATGTTTCTCACATTTCCTTTTCATAATAAAATGCAGGTTCTCAATCCCACACTTCTATATCTAAGAATAGACACTGTCTTTTAAAAATGTTTCCTAGCTAATGTAGTGGATCTAGGAGATGTAGGTTTGCTAGTCAGAACAAAAATCCCCAGTATGCCATGTGACTTAATAGACCCTACATTGTCTGAAAGGTTAGATCTAAGAGCAGAAGCCTTGCAAAAGTTGATAGGGACTATCCACAGCAGGATGGGAACTGATTCTCCAAATGTCAGGGGCCGGGGGGCCATAGTAGCTGAAGCAGCAACAACAATAACCATCGTGGCAGGCAAGAGCAGAGAGAATGGGATTTGGCTCCCCTGCCAGGAAAAAGCAGCAGCCACTATTGAGAATGAGAGAGAGGCTGAGTCAGCAGCAAGGAGATGTAAATCTTCTGACACCATCACAAAAACTGTGTGACTCAGGATGAGAAGAAACCAGATAGAAGAGATGCAGAATTTCAGGGATAGTATTAAGTAGACATTTCCAATCATCTCTCCTCTGCTGCTTTTATACCATACCATTCACTCATAGGAGAAAGAAGACTTCCTTCTTTGTTGTGGATTTTGCTTTTTGGTTTTGGGGGCTTGTTATTTTTTAAGAATTTGTGGTGCTTTCCATTTTGCCATCTGTTTGGAAACTGGTTTCTCTAAGATAATGGAGTTCTTCCTTGCATTATATGTTCTTGTAATAAGTACACATAGGGATAGAGATAATTTTATTACTACTGGGATCTTTCTTGTTCTGAGTGCTCAGAACAAACAAAAGTTATCTTATTGATTCACAATTTTACAGCTTCCCAAAACTAGAGGGAAAACAACTGAATCCAAAACAATGCCAACATGAGCCTAGCAAATTGATGGAGGTTATGAGGTTAACTGGTGCTAATATGTGAATTTGTACCTTATATATTATTCCTTCCTATTGTCTTCTTTCAAAGATTTGAAAAAAAAAGCTTTCCACAGGCAGAGCCAAATTCATTGACTAAATAGAAAGCCACACCTCAAAGGAGGAGGTAGGAAAGAAGTAGTACATCCCTCAAGGTAAGTTGAGGCCAGAATAACAGCTCCAAGACACACACACACATACACACACACACACACACACACCTAACAATCACAAGGGATTTGAAGAATTACAGTTGCATCAATATACAGAAAATAAAAATTATAACCATAAAGAGTTAATGTCACAAGAATTCTTCTAAAAATATATTGGCTAAATTGATAGAAGGCTGTCTAAAAAGATACAAGGTGACAAATGCTGGAAATGGTCCAGCCATTTTGAAGAACAATTTAGAATTATGGCCAAAGAGTTATTAAATTACCTATATACTCTTTGATCCAATAATACCTCTCTTTGTTCTATTTCCAAAGATAATTGGAGAGGAAAAAGAAAAGAACCTGTATGTTCTAAAATATTTATAGCAGCTCTCTTTGTGGTGGCAAAGAACTGGAAATTGTAGGAGTGTCCATCAATTGGGAAATGGCTAAACAAGTTGTGGTATATGGTTGTAATGGAACACTAACTGTGCTAGAGTAAAGGATGAGCTCAAGATTTTAGAAAAACATGGAAAGACTGGCATAAAATAATGAGGCTGAAATAAGCAGAACCAAGACAACACTGCTTATTGTAACAGCAATATTGTTTTAGAAATGACTTTGAGCAATTAAGTTATTTTGTCTATTTTAAATACCCAAATTAACTATAAAGGATATATGAAGGAAGACTTTTATATCCAGAGAAGAACTGAAAAAATAGAAGTATACGTAAAAATTTTTACATATATGTGCCTATTTGTGTGAGGAGTCACTGAATTTGATTCAGATTTGCCCTTTAGAAAAATCAACTTGATAGCTGAATAGAGGATGGACTAGAAAAGACTGAAGACAGGGAAGCTATTGCAATAATTCACACAGGCATAATATGAAGAGGACCTGCATTATGATATAATACTGTGGATAGGGGTGGGGAAAGGGGGAATCCAAGAAATTATACAAAAGTAGAATTGATGGGAATTGACAACTGAATATGGGGTATGGGAAAGAGTAAGAAATAGACGACAACTAGATGGCAAACCTGGTGAATTAGGAACATGGTGATACTATAGATACTTATGAGAGAGAGAGAGAGAGAGAGAGAGAGAGAGAGAGAGAGAGAGAGAGAGAGACAAAGAGACAGAGAGAGAAAGAGAGACAGAGACAGAGACAGAGAGGGGAGAGGAGATAGAGACAGAGAGAGACAAAGAGAGAAAGACAGAGCGACAGAGAGAGAGGGAGGGGAGAGACAAAGAGAAAAAGACAGAGACAGAAAGACAGAGAGAGAGAAAGGGGGGGAGAGGCAGAGAGAAGAAAGAGAGAAAGAGAGAGAGAGACAGACAGACACAGAGAGGTGGGGAAAGCTTGTCTCTCACATTACTTTTATAAACTACAGAGATAAGCATTTCCACTCTTCTTCAAAAGCAAAGAACTAACAAAAATAGACTACAGGAAAAAGCACTTCTTCAAAAAGCAATCTTGAAGACCCAAGAAGGGCATTATATTGAATCAATCCAATAAACATTTCTTAAACATCTACTACATGCTGGCACAGTTGCTGAGCACCGAGAATACAAAAAGAGGCAAAAGATATTCTTTGATGGTAAAAGATTATATGCAAACAAATAGATACAGAACAAGCCTTATAAGTCTAATAAAGAAGTAATTAATAGGGGAAAGCACTGGAATTAAGAGGTGTCAGGAAAGGCGAGAGCTAAGAATTGAGGTGTCTTGTTCCTGGAACAAATAGAAAACCAGTGTTATTAAATCAAAGAGTATGTTTCCAGGAGTAAGACACACAATTGGAAAGGCTAAGTAGAAGGACTTTAAATGACCAGAAACACAGAGACAAGAGACAGAGACAGAGAAGAGAGAGGGCGGGAGAAAGAGAGACAGAAAAACAGAGAGAGACACAGAGAGAAAGACAAAGACAGAGAAAGAGACACAGACACAGACAAGAGAGATAGAGAGAGAGAATTTTTATCTGAACCTGGATGCAATAGGGAACCACCGCATTTATTGAGAAGAGAGTGTGGCAAGAGGAGATGGGGATGATATAGTCAAGACCTTCACTTCAGGAAAATTACTTCAGTGCCTGAATGGGGGGTGATTGAGAATGGGAAAAGCCTTGAGGGAAGGCAGTCCCATGGAGCATGAGGTAATGAAAGCCTATACTAGAATGGCATCAGTCAGAGAAGAGAAAGGGGTATTAGTGGAGAAATGTTGCAAAGGTGAGATTGGCAGGCAACAGATTGCTATGGAGGAGACAGCGAGGAAAGCAGGAGGACTCCTAGGTTGGGATCCTAAGGAACTGAGGAAATGGTGTTGTTGCTACAGTAATAGGAAAGGTAGCAAGGAGGGAAGGAGTTTTAAAGGAAAGATAGTAAGTTTGATCTTAGACATCTTAATACAAATTGTCTACTGGACAGCTAGTTTGAGATGTCTGAAAGGAAGTCAACAATGTGAAATTGGAGGTCAACAGAAAGTTTGGGTCAAGACAAGAAGATTTGAGAGCAATTATCATGAATCCATGAGAACTAATCAGATCACCAAACTTAAGAATACAATGGGAGAAGAAAATATTGGAATTGGTCTCAGTCACCGTCGGATAAAACAATCTCTACAGAAAGAGCTCTTCAGATGCTTCCAAGCAAAGATGCTTCCCTTCTCTCCTCTGCCTTATGTTGCCTGTCTCTCAACATCTAGAGGGAGGAAGAAAATTATCAGCTATCATCCAAACTAACAAGACTGTTCTGAATTATGTGCATTTCAGGTGGATTTTATGTGCTTGCTGGTCGGGGAAAGACCACAGGGATCTTTCTGGATTGCCTCCTTCAGCAGATCCGATTCCTCCAGCTTTTCCTCTGTTCTCACCAGGGAGTGGATTGTTACACTAACTAAGTAGGCCTCTTTCAGGCTCTTCTGTGACAGGCACGGGAATAGGCCCCAGGCTTCCAATTTGTTTTAACTAGTACTTCCCACCTAGGTGAGCATTCCCTTGGGTCAACTCTCCAAGGTCCTTTCTGCCTCTTTGCTTAGCAGAATTGCACGATGTGCTGCAGTTGCTAGAGAGGAAGAGGCCTTTGGGAGCCTCCTTGGCTTTTTGAAAGCACAGCCAGTGTTAACACATCTGATTGAAACTGACAAGTGTTAGTTTTCATTGAACTGTACATAGGTCTCGGAGGGAGATGCGGATTTCCTCATTTCCTTTATTAAAATCCAAATAGGCAAAGAAAGTACACATATGTCTCTTCCATATGCTATGGCGGAACCCTAGAAGCCTTTCCCCCCCTGTTCTTGAGAATATAGAATGGTTTTATTTTTATTTGTTCAATGTACAAAAAAATTAGCTTTGCTATCTATATTCAAAAGGGAGCCTCTATTTCTGAATCACCAAATGAGGGAATCGTAAAATCTATTTCATGGAACTTCCTAGAAAATTAATGATAAAGAGAAACTTTCATTAAAAAAAAAAAAAACAACTTTGTATTCATTTAAAAAAATGTTTCTTCTCCAAATAAAAGATGATTGGGGGAAGCAGAAGGGAGGAGAGAACAGCAACTGAATTTGCTGTTTCTATGCATGACTAAACATTGATTACATTTTTTAAAAAATGATACATACAACTCACTGTCTTTGATACTAGGATGATGATAGGAAAATGAATAAAATGATGAATACATAGACAAATAATTATAGTATTAAAAAAGATGGTAAGAATATTCAAAATGTTGCTTAAGTTTTAGAAAAGGAAAATTTTCTTTAAGGTATTATTTCCTCCTTCATCTTATTGAAATTCAAATTAAAAATAATAATCACAAATAAATTTGTTTGGAACCACATATTTTGAATTTTTAAAAAGAAGAGAAAATGGAAGGAAAAACTGATGGAAATGAGAGAAACATATAATTTGTGTCTAAATTTATATCTATATATCAGCTATTATGTATTATTCTGTGTGTTCTGAGTGCTGGAAACATGAAGAAAAATATAAGACAGATTTTACTCAAACACGCAAAAGAAGTATACAATCTATTAAATGTAAAAAAAAAAAAGCTAGAAAACTATGTTACCTCTGTGCATATAGGTGTTAAGGTGGAGAAAAAGAAAAGAAAGAAGGTAGAGAAGAAGAAAGAGTGGGAGGGGAGGGGAAAAAAGGAAAGAAGAAAGGAAAAAAGGAAAGAAGGAAGAGAGGGAGAGAGGGAGGAAGGCAGGAACAAACAAACAAAGGGAAAGAGGGAGGAAAAAGAGGAATGGAGGGGGAGGAAGAGGGAGAAAGGATAAAGAGAAGTGTAAGAAAAATGTAAGGAGAGGGATATCACTTTCAACTAAGTGAATCAATGAAAGCTTTTGGAAGAGTTGATAAAAAGGAACTCAAAGGAAAAGAAAATTCAAAAAAAAAGAGATTATGGGCAACCAATCTATTCCAGGAATGGGACACAACTTGAGCAAAACGTGCATATATACACATATAGACATATATACAAACACATACATGTCCATAGACATTTATAATCATAACATACATAACTCTGGAAGGTTGTACTATGCTTGTTTTTCTTTCTTTGAAGGTGTGGATAACAACATCCCTCTCAGGTTCAAATTTTTCCATATTTTTCTAAATCCACCAACTCATCATTTCCTACACTACAGCAACATTTTGACCTTATTCTAGTTACTTGTTTTAAATAGTGTAAAATATTGATTAATATGATTGTCACATAGTGTAGTTTCCCTATTTTTCTCTTTTGATTAAATTTATTTTCACTTTAACTTTGAGATCAGTGATTACTAACCATATTTTTTCTAATAAATCTTACTCCTAATCATTGGCAATGTTTTTGTATAATTCTCTTATTTCCTAAGAGAAATAGGAAAGGAATTACTCTACTATACTTCTACCTGCTACCTAGCCTTGTTTTCATGAATATAACCTAATTACTATTTTTTCCTTTTCCTATATTGTGCTTTTTAAAAATCACTTCATTTTCAGCTCTACCCTCATCATTCTTTCAAAATATCTACTTACTGGGGCAGCTAGGTGGCGCAGTGAATACAGTATCAGCCCTGAAGTCAGGAGGAACTGAATTCAAATTTGATCTTGGACACTGAACAAGTCCTAGTTGTGTGACCCTGGGCAAGTCACTTAATCCCAATTATCTCAGCAAAAAAAAAAAAAAAAAAAAAAAACTTACTGATGACAGTCTTACACAAATAATTTACATTTCCACATAGAAAGCATCAACAATTTGACCTTATTGAGTCCCTTGAAATTAATCTTTGATGTTTACCTAATATTTCTCTTGGATATCATATTTTCTAATAAGTACATGTCTTTTTTGCAATAAAAGTTTAAAAGTCTAACAATTCATTGCATGCCCTTTTTCCATTTAGGATTATGCTTAATTTTGCTGTGTATGATATATTCAGAGTCAACACTAGTTCTTTTGCTTTTTGATATATAGTGTTTGAAGACCTGTGGTCTTTTAATGTAGTCACAGTTAGGTCTTGTATGATTCCAATCTTGTTTCCATTATGCTTGCATTGTTTTTTCCCTTGTCCTTTGTAATATCATCTCCTTGATTTGGGGATTTCAGATTTTAGCTATGATGCTCATATAGATTTTTTTCATAGAATGCTTTTTAGGTAATCATGGATGAATTTTTTTCTATTTCTATTTTGCCCTCTTTCCTTTTGTACTTTTTTCCCCTTCTAATATTTTGGAACAATTTTCTTTAATTATTTCTTGTGAATGATAATCAAGGCCTAGAGTAATCACAATAATAAAGGCCTATAGTAATCTTGTACTTGATAAACTCCCAAACTCCAGCTTCTGGGATAAGAATTCACTATTTGACAAAAATTACTGGAAAAATGGAAAATGATATGTCAAAAATTCAGCATAGACCTATATCTCACACCTCATATTAAAATAAGGTCAAAATTTGGGTATATAAGGTGATACCATAAGCATATTAGGAGAGCAAGGGATAATTTACCTGTAGAAAACATTTTGAAAGGCAAAATTGACAACTTTGATTACATTAAAATAAAAACAAACAAAACCAATAGAAACATGATTAAAAGGGAAATATAAAGCTGAGAAAAAATTTTACAGCCAGTGTTTTGATAAAGGTCTCATTTCTAAAACATATAATGATCTGTATCAAATTTATAATAACACAAGTCATTCCCCAATTACCAATATCAAAGGATATGAACAATTTTCAAATGATGGCATTAATGCCATCTATAGTCATTTGAAAAAAAATGCTCTAAATCACTATTGATTAGAGTAGTGCAAATGAAAACAACTCTAAGGTACCATCTTACACCTCACACTTAGACTGGCTAAGATGAAGGAAAGATAATGATGAATGTTGGAGGGGATATGGGAAAACTGGGACACTGATGCATTGTCAGTGGAGTTTTGAAATGATCCAACCATTCTGCCGAGCAATTTGAAACTATGTTCAAAGAGTTATAAAACTGTGTATATCCTTTGGCTCAGCAGTGCCACTACTAGGCCTGTATCCCAAGGAAATCATAAAGGAGGGAAAGAGACCCACATGTGCAATAATGTTTGTAGTAGCAAAGAATTGGAAAGTAAGTAGATGCTCATGAGTTGGAGAATGGCTGAACAAATATATGAAGGTAATGGATTATTATTGTTCTATTAAAAATGATGAACAAGCTGATTTTAGAAAGGTCTGGAAAGATTTACAAGAATTGATGCTGTGTGAAACAAGCAGAATTAGTAATACATTGTAGACAATAACAGCAAGATTATGGGGTGACCAATTATAAAAGACTTGGTTCTTCTCAGCAGTTCAATAATCCAAGGCAATCTCAATAGACTTTGGATAGGCAGTGCCATCTGCATCCAGATAAAGAACTACTGGGTCTGCATCCCAAAGAGGTCATAAAAAAGGGAAAAGGGCCCACATGTGCAAAATTGTTTGTAGCAGCCCATTCTGTGGTAAGTGAAAAAGAACTGGGAACTGAGTGGATGTCCAGCAGTTGGAGAATGGCTGAATAAATTATGGTATATCAATGTAATGGAATATTATTTTTCTATAAGAAACAATCAGCAGGATGATTTCAGAAAGATCTGAAGGGACTGACATGAACTGAACCTAAGTGAAGTGAGTATAACCAAAAGAGCATTGTACACAGCAACAAGATTAGGTGATGATTAACTCTGATGGATGCAGGCTCTTTTCAACAATGAGGTGATTCAGACCAATTCCAAGAGACTTGTAATGGAGAAAGCCATCTGCATCCAGAGAGAGAACTATGGAGATTGAAGAAACAAAAAGTAGTATTTTCCCTCTTTTTATAGTTGTTTGCTTGCTTTTTTTCTCTTCTCCTTTTTTCCCTTTTTGATCTAATTTTTCTTGTGCAGCATGATAAATATAGAAATATGTTTAAAAGAATTGCACATGTTTTCCCATACTGGAATAGGGGGGGGGGGGAGAGAAGGAGAAAAATTTGTAACACAATATTCTTCAAGGTTGAATGTTGAAAACTATCTTTGCATGTATTTTGAGAATAAAAAGCTACTATTAAAAAATAAGTTAACCATTATGTTATTTTGTAATGTCCAGACTAGCTCTCTGGAGGATCTCTGGATGAGCCTTGGTCTTAGGTAGAGGAGTGATGATGGCAGGAGAGCCACCAGGAGGATCTCTGTTTCTGTCTCCATCTTCTATGTCTCCTCTCTGGCTGAGTCCGAGTCTGTGTCTCTTCTGTGTCTGTGTCTGAGTCTGAGTCTGAGTTTTTTCTGTGTCTGTGCCCGAGTGTCTTGAGTTTGAGTTTGAGTTCTCATCTCAGTCCTCTCAGCCCTTAAATACCTCAGTATAATTACATCATTATATCATACTAAGTATATGCCAACTAGAGTGATTACATCATTACATCATACTAAGTAGTATGTATGAACTAGAGAACCATTACCTCATCATTCACACTGCTGTAAGTATCCTTGCTTCGAGTAGAGCACAAGTAGTCACATCTCCCTGACTTCTCAGGAAGGGAGGTGAAAAAATTCCAAAGGGAAAATAGGGAGCCAAACCAGATATTTTTAGCAGGTTTTCTTTGGTCTGAAGCGTCTTATATCTCACACAAAGTTCCCCCACTATCTGCAGCCCTCTACATTATTTCTATTTTCATTTTTGTTCTCTGACTCTAATAAATCTGGACAATTTTCAATTATGCTTTCTTAAAATTTGGTATCAATCCCTCATTATTCTTCCTATCCAAATCTATGCATGTCTCCTCTTGAGCATTTAATTTTCCTACTAGATGCCCTGGCTAATTGGGAGTACTGGGAAAGAGGGAGAAAAAATTCACTTCTCTACCTACCAAGAGGTAAAAAAAAAAAAAAAAAAAAAAAAAAACCAACAACAACAACAATAACAACAACAAAAAACCTTTATTTTTATCTGATTCTTTCTCTTCTACTTTCTCCAAACCAAAAACTATATGGATTTTTGACTGCCTTCAGGGCCTAGTTACTTAAAGGTCCAGGGAGATATGGCCAATTTTTAGCCCAATCAAATTGCCCTTTCTAAATTAAATTGCAAAGATCAGATTTCTCAAAAGGCTTACCTGGTGTTAACACTTTATTACCACTTCAATATCTCTATCTCTGTGCCAACAATCCATGACTATATTGATTGATTTAGGGGAAAGGAATATAAAGGGATTCAAATTGCCTCTGCCCTACATATTCCCTTTATTAAAAGGTTTCTGACTCATGTGTAGGCTGTGGGAGAATTAAATTGTTAAACAGAGCCTTTCCTTTCCATGCATTATCCTTTTAGTTACTCTAAAACTAAGATACCATTTGTAACTTTTACCTGTGCTCATTTTAAACCATCATCTCTACATATGTCCAAAACTTTTGAGCAATATCACTAGAAGGTCTTCATTTATGCATTTAAATATACAGAGTTCTCCATCAACAGCAGGTACCAATAATTCCTTCTAATAGTATGTCTTGAGATTACTACAATCTAAAAACAAGTGTTATTATCTCAGAGTCTGAGAGATGGTTCAAAAATTTATCAGAAGCAAAACTATTAATCTTTTCTTCCTTCCTCAAGTTGTTAAAATGTGACAAAATAGAGGAGATATTTCACTATTTCAATAATTATTTAAAGAAAGGAAAAACATTCATGACCCATGAATAGTTAGCTATCAGTAGAGCTATTGATTATCCAAAGCCTTTTCAAACTAGGTTGTTGTCATTTGTCCTTCTCAAAGAGGACCTTGACAACAAAAAGGTGACGTTATGACTTGCAAGTGAAGCCTCATTTTCTCTTCTGGAGCCATCTGGGTCCAGTGGCAAGGGAGAGATCAGAATGCCTGGAGATGTCCCAGGCTGCAGCAGGAGATCGTGGCCATAAAGCTAAAGTCTTTAAAAAATCTGTTTGACTGAGGCAATGCTCAGTGTTTAAGGTTAGGTAAGAAAGTAGCAAAGAATGGCTCTTTTATTTAATTTTTAAAAAATCAATTGGGGAGGAAAAGATTCTCAGGGTTCTAGCCCAAATAGAAACAATTGCTATTTATATTCACTCTGAGCCAAGCAGAACCCAAACAATGATCAAGTGAAGCTTGGTCTGGGACCTATTTTTAGTCAGTTATTAAGAACCATAGTGATTTGGGGATAATCAAAATAACAACTTTTCTACCTGAGTTTTAAAAGTATATGGTTAGGGGATAGCTGGTACAGAGCATAGAGCACCAATCCTGTAGTCAGGAGGACCTGAGTTCAAACCCAGCTTCAAATATTTAATACTTTCTAGCTGTGTGACCCTAGGTAAGTCAATTAATTCTAATTGCCTCACCAAAAAAAAAGAAGAAAAGAAAAAAAAGTATATGGTTATACACTTAAAAACAAAAATAATTCATTGTCAGGCTAATGCAATAGTCCAGAGGAGATATGATGAGGGTTTGCACTAGTGTCAAAACAGTGAATAATCAAGAATGACTCTAAACTCCTGGTAAGGGACTGAAAGGATGGCATTGACCTCAACTCTAAACTATTAATTTTCTGTTGTGTGTAATTTCATGTATTCAATATAGAAATATGTCCATAAAATTCTAACAGTTCCATAGCATTTATCTCTAATATCCACTGAAGAATGAAAGCAATCAAACTCAATAAAGCCAATATTCAGACGAATTATTTTCTACTTACACATCCAGGTTTGATTCATCAGTTCCAATTTAGAATGACACTCTTTCCAATTTGAGTACCAATACTCAGCCTATCGATATTCCCTAAAATGAGCTCGTGGACAAATGAATGCTTATTCCAATATCCACCTGCTTCATCCTGCCAAAATATTAGCCCCTCATTTGATATCGGTCTGAAATTTGTACTTTGTAGACTTAATTCATTGAGATACTGAAATTTACCAAACTGAAACTATATAATTAAGACAAATTTAAATTAAGCCATTTCCTAGCTCTTCTCTTAAGCTTGAATAACAAACATTCATCTTTCGCCTTCAGAATTTTAGTACCTATTTTAAAACACCAATGATTTCCTTTCTGTACATTTTTTCATGCTAGGCTATTCATAGAAAGGAAAAGTGGACCAAGGATATGCTGAATGTTTCAGAGTCTGAACTAGATTCAAAATTTCAGATGATTCATTTGATATGCATTAATAAAGAAGACAATAATTAAGACTGACTTCAGTTTGAGCTACTATGGTACAATCCAAGGTAAGAAAAAAAAGTCATATCAATTTCTTTTTTTTTTTTTAAATATGCAGAAGTAGGAATTGCCGCCTTAAAAAAAAATTGATGCAGATGCCTATATGATTCCACTCCTAGAAAGCAGGAAAGGGAATAAGCATTTATATATAGCACTTATTTTGTGCCAGGCTTTGGTCTAATTCTTTATAAATATGATCTCATTTGATTTTCACAATAACCTTTCAAGGTAGATGGTGTTGTTATCTTCATTTTACAGAGGCCAACAAAGATCAATTTACTTGCTCAGAGTCATACAGCTAAAAATTCTCTAAGACTGGATTTAAATTCAGAGCTTCCTGACTCCAAGGCATGAGCTCTATGCACTGCACCACTTAACTGTAAGATATCTTTAGTGGGAGATTTTGAGGATACAGAATTAGTCTATATGGAAAATTTATGTGCAACAAATAGAAGCATCTAAAGAGTAAAGCAGGAGTTTGACTTACATAAAGCTGAAAGAAAAGGCATTATCTATAGTTTCACTTGGATTGAAGGAAGCTTTTCCATGTGGCCAAATATTCATTTTAAATTAATTAAATGATGAAGAATTTTAGATTAACTAATAGTTTCTTCCATTATGGAATATTTTTATTTTGTCAATATCATCATTTTTATCATCATTATCCTTATTAAGGCAGATATATCATTGAATGCCCAATGAATTGCCTTTCTGTGATATACATTAGACGAGCAGTAGCACATTGAATGAAATATGATTGTCAAATGATGTAGTCTCTCAGAATCATTATAATTCAGAGGCATTGCTAAGGATACCTCCCAGATTTAATTGAATTACTAATGTCCTGACCTTTTAATAACATTGCCATATAGTTTTTTGTTCCACTAGACTAGTTTGTTTATTACTTTCTCTACTCATAACTTAAAGCATACTGATTTCTAATTACCAGTTTTTAGAAGTGCCAAATCAACTTTATCAAATGACTATTTTCACCCAACAATTTTTAAATGATGGAGATCAACAAAAATTATGGAAACATGAATTAAAAATTGCAGGATAACAAGACCATATAAAAGTAAATGAACTATTGAGGAGTCCAGAACAGTGTCTATAGATAATCTAGGGTTGTTATTTTGTTTTGTTTTGTTGATGATTATAAACATTTGTAAGAAATTCTTGTTTCTCTGGGTAACAGACAAATCCTTGGAAGTAAGCTATTAAGCTATTCAAGATCAACTATCTCAGGATAAAGTTGCTATTAGGCAACTTTAGGTCCCTTCTTGTATAAACAGCTATTAGATCATCCCTCAAACCACAATATTATAGATATGGATAGACAAAATGAGAGGCAGCATCACATAGTTGTTAGATGGTGGAGTCTCAGAAATCACAAAAAACCATAGAATCAAGTCTTACCTCCAACACATACTAGCTGTAGGACCTTGGAAGAAATTGTCCTTGTAGTTAAGAAACCTCCTGTGATGAAACCAATACTACGAGATTTCCTATTCCCCTTCCTTTAATCTTCTAGGAGCTGAAAAAGAATTTATATATGAAACTATGGACCATATGGAATAAGATAACTTTTCTGTTAATAGGACAGCATAAAGATATCTTGAGGATCCCAGCTCTCCCACATCATCTCCAATATATCTAGAAAGGGCATCAGCTATCAAACTATTAAACTATTAAAAAAAAAAAAAAGAAATAGCAGTCCGAGATAGTACAACCATATTGTCCAGATTTGCCTGAGGGCCCTTGCCAGGGAGTTATGTCAGGAAAAACAGAGGCTAACCTTTGTCCTCAGAGAATAGAAAATGAAGGAGAAAGAGAAGAAGAAAACTTAAGAATGGGTGATCAGGGTCTGAGCTGGGTGAAAAAAAGGTGACAGAGGAATGGAAATCAACACAAAATTCTAAGGTATTAGTGTTGCTGGCATTTCTTTTACCATCTTCTCTTTATTAATAAGAGAGGAAAACAATTTCTTGAAAAATTTTAAGATCTTTCATAAATACAATAATAATGCAACAAATGAATAATAATCAAGCATGACTCTAAAAAATCTGCAGAGCTCAAGATCCAATCCCCGGATTCCTAAATAACCCCACCTTATCTAGGACCAGACCTTTCTAGACACTTATCAATGCCAAGACTAACTTCTTTGAGGGCATTGTCTGTAGTTTGACAGATTTTTTGTTTTCCCAGAATTTAGCACTGTCTGGCACATGATAGACACTTACCAAATGTTTATTGATTGATCAATTTCTGATCCAAGCTATACCTACCTACCATCCATTTTTACTGTCCTCTACTCCACTTTCCAAACCTAGCTCAAAAATAGTTCCTGGAAAGAATATGGTAGTCAATTGCCTCACTATTTCCTTTAACTTTCCTATCCAAAACGTTTTATTCCAGCAGCTAGTCTCTGATACTATTTTCATTTATTAACATTTAAGTCCCTTGAGGGCAAGTACTGTTTTTCTGATTTCTACCTATATTTTCATTGTTTCACATAATGTTTGGTTCATGATAAACATTTGCTCTTTGCTTTTTCATTCATTCGACATGTATAATGAGACAAATGAGTCAATTTGTTTTGTCTGACTGTACTTATTCATTACCAAAAAAGTTGTTATTTTTGTGAGTCCAGTTAGAAGGCAAGTAAGGATGGTGATAGCTATGTTAAAAAAGAAAAAGAAAGAGAAAAAAGTGTGAATGAAATGAAACATTGAAAAGCACACAGAATAGAGCAGAATGAAATAGATGGTTTACAGACAAGTAAGGCATTATTGGTACTGCCATCATAAATTCAATATTTATTTTTAAAGGAATCAGCACATAATAGAGATTCATAGTTTCATATGTAACTTCTTTTTCAGCTCCTAATAGATTAAAGGATACAGGATAGGAAACCTTATAGTATTGGTTCCATCACAAGGGGTTTCTTAACTACAAGGATAATGTTTTCCAAGGTCCTACAGTTAGTATGTGTTGTAGGCAAGACTTGAATTTATGATTTTGTACTTTCTGAGACTTACCATCTAATAATTACATGATGCTGCCTCTCAGTTTGTCTATCAGCACCTATAGTATTGTGGTTTTGAGGGATAAACTAATAACTGTTTCTACAGGAATGGAGCTAAAGCATATATTTGTTGTTGAAGGGCATGCTCAAGATGAATGCTAAGTTTGGTTTTTGTTGCTTCAAACAAGATGTGAGAAAACAAAATACTTAGGTTATGAAGAACTTTAAGATACCATTTCAACTAGCTTCTGTGCATTTTAAAACATACACTCTAAGAACTTTTGAGGCTAATTAACTGAAATCAGAATAATCATTGAGATTTGAATAATTATGCAATTATATTTATATATTCAACTTCTCTTACATTGTCCTACATAGGTACTCAATTAATATAAGTAGAATGCATTAAAGAATAGGTGACTGAATGAATAATTGAATTAACATGAATGAGAGCCTATAGAATATAGGTAAACAATTTCTGTCAAGACATTGGAAGCAGCACAGTAAAGTTCTGGATTTAGAGTCAGGAAGACTTGAGTTCATTCAGACTTGATCTCACTTATTAGCTATATGGACTGGGACAGTCACTTAACTTTTGTCTATTTCAGTTTCCACTTTAAAAATAGGGATTATAGAAATACTTTCCTCTCAGTACTTCTCTCTGTGATTTGTAAAGCACTTTATAATGATTATTAAGAAACATTCAGTATTTGTACAATAGAAGTGTTAAATGTTCTACAATATAGACAATAAAACTGAAGGGGGGAAAAAAGGTGTCATCAAGAGGAAGAAGATTGTATGCCATTAATTTCTAACATTTCCCAAGATCCTATACTAGCTACTTTTTATAATTTGCCTTGTATTTAATTTTATATGATAAGTGTGCTCTATTAGACTATAAACTACATGAGAAGAAATAACATTTTGTTTTTCGTCATTGTATCTGATGAATATTTTCCAAGGCTATCTCATAAGTGCTTAATAAATTTTTTGCCCATTGATTTTTAAATGGGAGCTCATAACCTACATAAGATACTCTCTCTCTCTCTCTAGCTGAGGCAATTGGAGTTAAGTGACTTGCCCAGGGTCATTCAGCTAGGAAGTGTTAAGTATCTGAGACCAGATATAAACTCAGGTCCTCCTGACTTCAGAGCTGGTGCTCTAACCACTGAGCCCCCTAGCTGCCCCTAGATATATAATCTCTTAAAGCACATAGGAACAGATTTTCTAGTGTCAAAAAAAATTAAATAACAGCAAAACTACTCTTACTCCTACAACAAAAATTATAAAAGAAACAACAATAAAACATATATCACTTACATAATAATGCCAAGAATATTTGAAATAAAATGTGCCACTTTTCAGGTGATAATTCATTATTATTTTGCCCAATTTTTTCTAAATGTGACATCCAACAAAATGAGTCAAATAAAAACATCTTTTTTTTTGGCAACAATAACAACATGAAATTACAAATCTCTATTATACATTGCTTGTTTTTTAAAAAAGTATGTGATAAATTCAACATTTTACCTATAAAGATGTCCTCCCTATCTATATTGTCTTATGAACTCCCTTTGTTTTCATCTGTGCTAGTTTTTATATGCTTCAACGACCCTTTTCCTTTATCATAGTTTTGCTTTGGGTAATATTATCACTGGTTCCCATAAAATCACCATCCCCACTGGGAAAAAAAAGAAAATCATTATAACCAATATGCACAGTAACAGTAAAATAAATTCACACATTATATGTGAATATATATGCTTTCTTCTGTAATTTGAGTATATTTCCTATTAACCAGAAAGTGGATAATATGTTTTATCATCTATCCTTTGGAATTGTGATGGGATATTTCATTGATAGGACTTCTGAAGTATTTAGAAATTATTTTTCTTTCCATTGTTGTGATTATATCTTTAACTCACATCTTCATGAATTCTCAAAAGCCTTCCATGTTTTTTTTTCTGAAATTCCTTCATCGTTTTTGATATGTAACCTTTTTCCTACACCAAAAAGAGTTTTATATTTTTATGGATTGTTTTTTCATTGATCTCTTTGGTCAATAGGGCCATTGGTTATGTTGCTAAGTTTATCAGTTTAGGAATTCTTGAGTAAAATATCCAAATTGCTTTCCAGAATGTTTGGATCAATTCACAGCTCTATAAACAGTACATTAATATGCCTATCTTCCCATAACTTCTACAATAATTGTTATTTTCCTTTTTTATCATCTGCCAATCTGCTAGGTGTGAAATAGAACTTCAAAATTGTATTTCTCTTATTACTAAAGACTTGATCCATTTTTTTTTCATATACCTGCTACTAGATTAGATTTTTTTTTCTCCTTGAAAACTGCCTTTTTACAATCTTTGACCATTTTTCCTTTGGAGAATGGTTGTCTTTCCTATGTTTTTGAATTCAGTTGTTTTATATCTTGAATATCATTTTTAGAGTGATTTACTGCAAAAATTTTTCCCAGTAAAGTGCTTTCCATCTCATAATTTTAACCACGTTTTTGGTGTATATAACCTTTTCAATTTTGTATAATCAAAATTATCCAATTATTCCTTGATAATGAAAAATTTTAATAATCACTTGATATCCATATATGTTATCAAGCTTTATAGATTCACCAAAAATAAATAAATGAACAATTCCTTATTCTTGTGATATCTTTCCCCAGTGATATCAAAATTCATTTGATTTCAACCTTCGGATTTTTACTGTTCTCAGCTGTGAAAACACAGCTATTTTCCCATGTGAGGAACATTTATGACACTTTCAAATTTTCCACAGCTGAAGCACCTTTGTAGATTGGGGAATACATACACCTGGCTTTAAAAAAGAAGCAAGTTATGCATTCACTCTTTTTTTAAAAGTGTATATATATATATATACATATATATATATATATAATATATATATATATATATATATATATACAGTTCATATTTGCCTTGGATTCATATTGTTGAAGTCACTCACAAGAATTAAATCTCTTGGCCAGGCAGGATATGACTTCATTGTTTTTCTATCCTTTCACTTGCAATAAACTCCTTGTGGTTGTCTCTTTTATCTTTCACAAAGTAGTATATTTAAAATAAAAACTTCCCTCAAGGCAAACAACAGGATTTCAGGAATTCCTAACTTCTCCAACTCACAAGATTAAAGTTAGGGTTACAAACATTCAGGTTTTGGATTTTTTTTCCAGAATTGAAATACACATATACACATTTTACCTAGATTTGTAAAGAAACATAAAACAAAAGAAGAAGACATTCATTTGAGGTTTGGGCCCTAACTCATCCCAGCAAGGATGTGCCTCTTGTTTCCATACACTTTAGTTGTAGCTTCCATCGCCATCATTTCCACAAAGTCCTTATCCTTCTGTAAGAGAATAATATATAAGATAAATGAACATAATTATATGTGTAGGAAGAAAGGCAACAAATATACATGTAAATGCATATGTGTATACATACCTAATGTATATATTCAGGTATACACACACACACACACACACACACACACACACATATATATATATATATATATATATATAAGTATATATGTATTTATAGATATATGAACATACTTATACATATATTAAAGTTTTGAGGGAAAGAGGAGCAAAAGTCACTTCTCCCCTTCCTTGAACTCCAAGAGAGAGCTGGCAATCTGTCTTCCTAAGAGAGCAGTGAAATCTATCTATAGGTTTTCCAGTCTGCCAAATGGGGAAGTCACTCCATAAGTCTATCTCTTATCATATTCAGTGGTCATTCTCCTTTGAACCAACCATAGGCAAATATAGGAACCACTCAGGAATTTTTCCATCATTTCCACAAAGTCCTTATCCATCTAGAAGAGAATAATATATTGGTCTATCCTCAGGAAGCCCACAACACTTAGATCAAGGATTTAGAATTGGAAATTTATTTAGATATCTGTTAGTCTAACTAAGTCATTTTACTGATGAAAAGAAGTTATCTAATAGCCTAAGTCTTCTGACTTCCTATTCTTTTCACTACACAAAACAAAAAATGTGCTTCATAGCACACCCCTTTTCCTTTCTTCCTCATTTTGGCTTCTGACTCAGGAAAAATAAAGTACTAGGAGAAAAATCATAGACTTTTGGGGTATTGATTATAGTTCATTTAATACTAGAAATAGAATACTGGATTTAGAAATAAGAAAATCTATCAGTGAACCATGCCTCAGACACTTCTTATTTCTAAGACCTGGGAGCAACTTATTTAACTTCTCTGAATCTCAAATTTCTCAAATGGGGAAAATTCAAGTAACTAACTCATACTGGTATTGTAAGAATCAAATAACATAATATAGGTAATTTTGTAGACTTTAAGGAGCAATATAAATGACACCCACTATCTGCATTATCTATTAAAAACTCTCAGTATAGGGTCAGTAACCCAAAGAAATCATAAAAGAGAGAAAAAGACTCACTTGTGCAAAAATAGTTGTAGCTGCTCTTTTTGTGGGGAATGGAGGAATGAGTTGTGGTATATGAAAGTAATTGAATATTTTTCTATAAAAAATGATGAACAAGCTGATTTTAGAAAACCCTGGAAAGATTTACATGAACTAATGCTTGGTAAAGCAATCAGAGTAAGAAAAACATTGTACACAGCAACAACAAGAGTGTGTGATGATCAACTATAATAGGCTTGGTTCTTATAAAATCAGTGATCCAAGGCAATCTCAATAAACTTTGGATGGAAAACACCATCTGCATCCAGAGAGAGACCTATGTATCTAGGATACACTGTGACATATTTAATTTGTATAGGACTGCTTGCCATCTGGGGGAGGGGGTGAAAAGAGGGAGGGGAAAAGTTGGAACAGAAGTGAGTGCAAGGGATAATGTTGTAAAAAAATTACCCAGGCATGGACTCTGTCAATAAAAAGTTATAATAAAAAAATTTTTTTTAAAGAGCAAAAAAAAAAAAAAAAAAAAAAAAAGAAACCTATGGAGACTGAATGTGGATCAACACACACTATTTCCACCTTTTTATTTCTTCCTCTTTTTCTCTTTCTCATGGTTTTTCCCTTTTTTTCTGATTTTTCTCTCCTAACCTGACTCATATGAAAATATGTAAAAAGTCAATGTTCATATATAACCAAGAGAAAAAACCTCTCAATATAGAATGATTTCCTTCACAGAAACTCTACAATTTCAGGGTTAAACTGAATAATAAAATATAACAATGAATAATAAACTAATAAGTAAATATAAAATTAAAATTCAAAAATTTATAGCTAATCAGAATAGTTTTTGTGGAGTATTGCAAGATTTACAAAAATATTTTCTCACAATCTTGTGATATATGTAGCTCAAGTATCATTATCATATTTTTGCATATGAGAAAATTGAAGCTCTCAGAATTTTGTATTTGACCTTGGAGGAGACCAAGCAACATTTGGTATCAAAGCATTTCAGATTAAAATACTGGCTCTATCTCTTGGAATCGGTGTCACTCTGTATATGTTACTTGATCTCTTTAGGGATCAATTTTCTTCTGTAAAAGTACAATGAGCTGAGATACCACTACACACCTGTCAGATTGGCTAAGATGACAAGAAAAGATAATGATTAATGTTGGAGGGGATGTGGGAAATCTGGGACACTGATGCATTGTTGGTGGAGTTCTGAATGTATCCAACCATTCTGGAGAGCAATTTGTAACTATGCCCAAAAAGTTATCAAACTGTGCATACTCTTTGACCCAGCAGTGTGTCTACTGGGATTATATCCCAAAGAGATCTTAAAGAAGGGAAAGGGACCCACATGTACAAAAATGTTTTTGGTAGCCCTTTTCGTAGTGGCCAGAAACTGGAAATTGAAGGCATGCCCATCAATTGGAGAATGGCTGGGTAAATTGTGGTATATGAATGTTATGGAATATTATTGTTCTATAAGAAATGACCAACAGGATGATTTCAGAGAGGCTTGGAGAGACTTATATGATCTGATGCTAAGTGAAATGAGCAGAATCAGGAGATCATTATACATGGCAACAACAAGACTATATGATGATCAGTTCTGATGGACGTGGCTCTCTTCAGCAATGAGGATCCAAATCAGTTCCAATTGCTCTGTAATGAACAGAACCAGCTATACTCAGAGAAAGAACACTGGGAAATGAGTATGGACCACAATATATTTCCACACATTTTTGTTTTTTCTTTTAGGTTATTTTTACCTTCTTTCTAAATCCGATCTTTCTTGTGCAACAAGATAACTATAAATATGTATACATATATTGTATTTAACATATACTTTAACATATTTAACATGTATGGGACTACCTACTATCTAGGGGAGGGAGTGGAGGGAAGGAGGGGAAAAGTTGGAACAGAAGTTTTTGCAAGCGTCAATGTTGAAAAATTACCCATGCATGAATCTTTGTATATGAAAAGCTATGATAAAAAATATGAGTTGCACTATATCTTTTAGGTCCCTTTCTAACTAAATCTCTGATCCTATGATCTTTGTTCATAAATCTAGTCATTGTCTAGTAAATTTGGGGCCCAGATATGAGTCACCCAAGTTCTGCGCTGTTCCTTCTAACATGAGAAGTAAAACTCCTGCATAGTTATACCATGTAGCAGATGGCTGAAAATATAAGTAAGAAGTTTATTTTTTAAGGCTTGATTATGAATGTTTTATATAGATTGTCCTCGTTTATCATCAGTGCCATTTCTGATGTGAAATAGCTGCATTGAGTAATATCTTTTTTTTTCTTTAGTTGTATTTCAATAACCTTCAGAGATTGTCAATATGAGACTGAAAAGAAATGTGAGATAAGTCTTTGAATGAGATTTGTCTTCAAATTATGATTTCACTTCCAAAACTTTGCCAGAACATTAAGATAGAGAAGGTTATAATGTACAATTAATAACACATCATCAAATCTTCAAATATGTCAAAGTGAAAAGTGTGTGGAATATTCCAAATAAAATGAAATGTCAACACTAGCCTATCTGTCATACTGCTCACATCTCAAAATAGAAATGTAGACTTCCCTGAGGCAATGCTGTTATCTGAAGATGTTCTATTAGGAAAATTCAAATCTGACCTTTAAAAATGTGGGTCTATGTAATGTCTAGGTATCCAATTCATTCAAATAATAATAGAGAAAAGAAGAGGAAAGGGAGTTGTTTACATTTCCTTTTCCCCAAACTGTCATAATAGAAACAGGAATTAAACAGCAAGTAGCATGAATTTATGAACTAAACAAGATAGGTGAAGTAGTAGCTGGGACAAAATATAGTGGGAAGAACAATGAAAGATGCCTCCTTCCCCCCCACCCCTCACCCTGTAATATGTACTTGCTGCCTTTGCAAGAAACACATGTCCATAGGGGATGTCCAAATGCAGCTCATAGGAGGCACTGATACAAAGGGTTCCTAAAGAATCTGTTTTCCCTTATACTAAGCTGATGCTGATTAACTCTTTCCCACTGAATGTTAGTTACACACACACACACACACACACACACACACACACACACACACACACAGACACACACACAATTACATGTAATTAATAGCAAATAAACCCATTTATCCAAGGAAACTTCAAGATAGTAATGAAACTAAAACAGAAACATTAAAACAAAAGAAGTATCTTTTTCTGTGTATCTGTGTCTTTCTGTCTATCTCTGCCTCTGACTCTTTGCTTTTCTATTTCTGTTTCTCTCTGCCTGTCTGTCTGTCTGTCTGTCTGTCTCTGTCTTTCCCTTCTTCTATCTCTCCTTCCCTTCTTTTCCCTACACCTTTTCCCACATAGGGGTCCTGAAGAATAAAGAACTCAGGTCCCAAGATTATTTCCCAACTCCAGAAGAAATGGCCACCACTTACACATATTCGATGTAAAATACAAATATATTTTATAGATATTTATTTATAGCTGTAGTATAAATATGTAAGTATATATTTAATATAAATATGCAGGGTATAGAGGAGGCTCCAACTTTGTTGTTTTTTGTGTTGTTTGATGTCTTTCTACAAGCATAAGAGGACAGAGTTAGGCCCTAGGACTGACAGCACCTATAGTACTTCTGATGAATACAAGAAGGCAATGGCATTGGCGGTTGCCTGAGGAACCTTCTAAGAGGACCAATCAGGTCTACCATGGTGAGAAGAGACAACAAAATAGTGCTCAAATCTATGACAAAATTCAGAAAGAAGAAATCAGACACAAAATAAAGTATAAATATAAAATAAATTTAATTTAAAATTTTAAATATTAAAAAAAATAAATTTTTGCTGTGGTTTTGGGAGATAGCAGGTAACCTCAGCTGAGTAGGGAATACAAAATGGACAACATAATGGCTCCCAGGAGCAGTGGCTACTTAGTGGCAGAAGAACTGCCTTTATAACTCCCAATGATCATTGTACTATTTTTCTTCAGAGAGGTCTTAGAAGAGTTGTAAACCATGAAAATACCAAAGAGCTTACAAATGTCATAGCAGCTGTCAACTCTGACCAAAGAGCCACAGAGGTTATATCAACAGCTTTGAACCAATCATCAACTCTGAAAAATAAAGTAAAATAAATGACCAAAGAGCTCACAGAGGTTATAGGCAAAAATCTATCTTTATCCCATTGGAAGAGAGAAACTAGATATGTGCTAGGCTCTCCTCTAAGACCAGGGAGACCCAAGGCAGCAAGGCTAAACCTTGATACATAATTTTGAGTAGAGAAAGAAGCAATGAGGTATAGCCATAGCAGTAAGATGTGACAGCAACAATGAGGCAAGTTTGCAACAAAAAGCCTATTCATAGCAGGATTTTGTAACTGCTGTGGAATTCTTGTAAGTGCTTGTCCAAGCTCAGAGACCACCTGGTGCTGCTTTGAGCCATTTGCATGATTTAGCTGCAGCAGAGTTTATCCAGGAATAACTCAAAGGAATGTTGTTAGTCCAAGCTTATTGGGCCTTTGCTCTGGAAAACAAAGTGTCTCCGAATGGTAAGAAAAAATAGGGTTGAGGGAAAGGGATGGTCTTAAAGTAGGGGCACTTTCAGAACAAATGATGGCAAGAACTCACTTTATGGCAACAAGGAGAAGAAAGGAAGCAACCATTCAAAAGTCTCTTCTAATATGACGATTTTGTAGTCTTCCGCCCCTCCCTGAATTATGGCTATGAGAGAGAAGTCCTGCTAATAAAAAAGCTCTTTGTTCTATTAGAAGTCCATTTTTTCTCTGTAGGATTACATTCTACTTTTCTAGATATATAATTGTTGGTAAATATATATATGTATATATATATATATATATAATATATATACATATATATTTTTTTTACTTTTGCAATCTGTTTTTCACTATCTCCTCTCATATATGTAGGAGCTTCCAAATCTTTGATGATCCTGACTAGTTACTTAAAGTCTTTCTTTGGGGTTTTCTGGATACTTGATTATTATCGTTGTTCTTATTATTAGCGTGGAAGTTCTGGAATTTGGGACATCTTTCGAATTTTTTTTTTTTAAGGAATGATGAGGGAATTTCTTTTCTTTACTTTGTTGGGCAGTGTTCTTCATTATTTCTTGAAAGATGGTGTCCCCTTTTGGTTTTCAGTTAAGTTCTGGATAAGTTATCTCTCTTTGAACTGTTTTTCAGGTCTGATTTTTGATAGTAGCTATTTTTTTCTAGTTTTGTGATCTTTTGAATCAGTTCCAATAGTTCATGCTGTTTCATGGGCTTGTTTGTGATGACCGCGTATTTTAAAATCAGCCGGAGTCAGGAATTCAGGTTAAAGGAAAATCTTCAATCTTTATTCTTTTTGAGATGAAGGGGGATTGCGATAGCAATAAGGGCAGCTGTGCCAGGCCCCAGCTAGCAGAGGTGAAGGGGGATTGTGATAGCAACATGAGCAGTGGGGACAAGAAGCCAGCCAGCAGTCCTTCCCTGCCTCTCTTCCTGCCCCTCAGCCTCTGCCCACCAAAATCATCATTTCCTGTACAACACATCAGGACTGGAACAAAGAGTGGGCGGGGGCCATTCTTTCTCCAAGCATACATATTAATAGAGTATGGTCCAATTACTATTTAGCCTCTTGGGACCTTAGTGCATCAACTTGAGCTTCACCCATTACACTTGTTTATTTTTACTTATCCATTCTAATTTTCTTGTATTACGTTACTTAAGAAAAGTGTTACCACATTTTGTTGGGAGGCTTTTATTCTCCTATTTCTTTCCTCCAGAGCTTTTGATTTTATCATTTTTCATCATTTAGACTATGTTAAAAATCTATTGTCCCCCTTTGAGCCTTTTCTTATATTTCTTGTGGAAATATTCTCCTAGTATAAATAGGATTTTTAAAAATTTCTAGACATATTCTATTTCTTTGTTTTGTTTGCTTGTATGTATTTAATTCACATCTCAACCTTAATTCCTAAACTGGAAAGTTGTTCCAGGGCTAGAATTTGTTATGCTAGAAACTGGACGCATTTCCAATAAGATCAGGGATGAAACAAAGATGCACATTATCGCCACTATTATTCAATATTGTACAAGATGTATTGGGCTTTTGAAATAAGAAAAGAAAAAGATAAAGGAATTAGAATAGGCAATGAAGATATAAAATTGTCATTTTTTTGCAGATGATATACTTAGAGAATCCTAGAAAATAATGCAAAAACCAAAAACCTACTTGAAACAATTAACAGCTTTAGCAAAGCAGATTATAAAATAAACCCACACAAATCATCAAAGCCCAGCAGCAAGAGACAGAAAGAGAAATTCCATTTAAAATAATTGTAGAAAAATAAAATATTTGGGTATCTATCTACCAAGACAAGCCCCAAGAACTATATGAACATAATTATAAAACACTTCTCACACAAATAAAATCAGATCTAAACAATTGGGAAAATATCAGTTGATCATAGGTAGGTAAAACTAATAAAATAAAAAATGAGAATTCTACCTAAATTGGTTTACTTGTTCAATGCCATACCAAACTGCCAAAAAAAACCCCTATTTTATAGAGCTAGGAAAAAAAATAATAAAATTTGTCTGAAAGAACAAAAGGGCAAGAATATCAAGGGGATTACTGAAAAAAATTACAAAGGATTGTGGACTAGCAGTACCAGACTTAAAACTCTATTATAAAGCAGCAGCCATCAAAACCATTTGGTACTAGTTAAGAAATAAAGTGGTGGAGCAGTGAAATAAGTTAATTACACAAAACACAATAATCAATGGCAATAATAATCTAGTATTTGATAAACTTCCAAATCTCAGCTTCTGAGATAAGCACTTAGTATTTCACAAAAATTTCTGGGAAAGCTGGAAAATAATATGTTAGAAATTCGGCATAGATCTACATCTCATATCCCATACCAAAATAAGGTCAACATAGGTACATCATTTAAAGCATAAAGTGTGATACCAGAAGCATAATAGTAGAACAAGAGATAGTTTATCTATCAAATCTTTGGAAAAGGGAGGAATTTATGATCAAAGAAGAACTGGAGAACATTATGAAATGCAAAATGGACAATTTTGATTACATTAAATTAAAAAGGTTTTGAACAAACAAAACCAACACAAACAAGATTAAAAAGGAAGAACCAAGCTGGGAAAATATTTTACAGTTAGTGTTTCTGATAAAGGTCTCATTTCTAAAATATATAAAGAGCTGTGTCAAATTTATAAGAATACAAGTCATTCCCCAACTGACAAATGCTCAAAGGATATGAACAAATAATTTTCAGATGATGAAATTAAAGCCATCTATAGTAATATGAAAAATGCTCTAAATCACTAATTGATTAGAATAGTGCAAATGAAAACAACTCTAAAGTACCACCTCACACCTCTCAGATTGGTTAAGATAACAGGAAAAAAAATTGATCAATGATGGACAGAAAGAACACTGAGAAATGAATGCAAACTGTTCACATTTTTGTTTTTTTTTCTCGGGTTATTTTTACCATCTGAATCCAATTCTCCCTGTGCAACAAGAGAACTGTTCGGTTCTGCACACATATATTTTATCTAGGATATACTGTAACCTATTTAACATGTATAGGGCTGCTTGCCATTTGGGGGAGGGAGTGGAGAGAGGGAAGGGAAAAGTCAAAACAGAAGTGAGTGCAAGGGATAATGTTGTAAAAAATTACCCAGGCATGGGTTCTGTTAATAAAAAGTTATAATTTTTTTTTTAAAAAAATGACAGGAAAAGATAATGATAAATGTTAGAGAGAATGTGGGAAAACTGGGACACTAATGTATTGTTGGTGGAGTTGTGAAATGATCCAACCATTCTGGAAAGCAATTTAAAATTAAGCTCAAAGGGCTATACAACTGTGCATATACCTTAATATAGTAGTAGTGCCACTTTTGGGCCTGTATCCAAAGAAAATCATAGAGAAGGGAAAAAGAACCTACACCTGCAAAAATGTTTGCAGCAGCAAAGTATTGAAAAATGAGTAGAAACCCATCTATTAGTAAATAGCTAAATAAGTTATGGTATATAAAAGTAATGGGATGTTATTGTTCTGTAAAAAAATAATGAAAAAAACTGATTTTAGAAAAGTCTGGAAAGATTTACATGAATTGATGTTGATCAAAACAAGCAGAACCAGGAATACATTGTAACCAGAAACAGCAAAATTGTGGGATGATCACCTATGAAAGACTTGGTTCTTCTCAACTATTTAGTGATCCAAAGCAATCCCAAAAAACTTGGGATAGAAAATGCCATCTGCATGCAGAAAAAGAACTATAAAGAAGGAATGTAAATCAATACATGCTATGTTTATTTTTTTTCCTGTTGTTTTTTTTCCTATTGTGGTTCTTCCCATTTGTTCTGATTTTTTTCTCCCAACATAATTCAAAAAGAAATGTGTGCTTAAAAAGTTAATATATATATGCATATATATATATATACATACATATATATATATATGTGTGTATATATATAGGACCATCAAAAAAATAAAACAATAAAAATGGGAGGGAAATCTGCTATACTTTTGAGCAGAATGGTTGAACCTGCTTGACTTGGACCTCTATAACCTGACTTCTACTCCAGGGTCAAGATCTTTAAGATTGAATGTTTAGGGTTTTTTATGGCATCTTATGTTAAGTACTATATATTTAAGAATTCCTGAGCCAGGTATGTCCTGGTCTAAATGCTATTGTGCTTGGACTAGTCATTGTTGTTCCCAATTAATTTGAAATCCATTCTGTGAGTTTTCAAAATTCCCTGGGCCTTTCTCATGGCCATCTTCTTGCTGTCTCATGATATAATGTTCTTCAAGAGGAAGTCATTATTTTCCATCACTGGAACTAAAGAACTAAAACTTTTCATTGCATTTAAGTTGGGAGACTTTTAATGTTATATTCATGTAATAGAATTTGTTCAGCATTCCCCGACTGATGGGCATTTACTTTGTTTCCATTTTTAACTAGCCCAAAGGATACTATAATTAATATTTTCATACCTACGGGATCTTTCTTTTGAGCTTTAAATTCTTTGGGAGCATGTATTCAGTAGTGAGCTCATTAAACCAAAACATATGAAGAGCTTAGTGGCTTTTCTTGTTTTCCAGAGGAGTTACATGAATCCACAGTTCCACTAACAATTTATTATGCCTATTATTTCTGACTTACTATTTTGGTCTTCAATAATCTTTGCCAATTTTCTGGGTATAAAATGAAATTTCAAAGTTGTTTTAATTTAATATTAGTTATTTGGAGAAGTTTTTATATTGTTAAGGATAATTTGCATCTTTCTTCTAAAAACTGTCTGAGCCTATTCTCAAGTCACTTACATATAGAAAAATGTCTTCCATAGCACATGCTCCCAGGATGCTATTCAGCTTTCTGCAACTTCATTTTCAAACCAGTTGCTTCACTGTGCCCCTCATGCAACATATCCACTATTTGACATGCTAGGATGACTCCACCCTAAGGCTAAACATCTACAGATCATAATAACCTAGCTGAACTTATTCTTCTATGACTTAAAAACTTCTTCTCCAGAATTCTCTTCTCATGAATGTATAAAAGAGACTGGGTTTATATGCAAAAGAGGGAAATGTCCTTATATACCCTTTATGTACAAAATATTTATAACAGCTTTTATTGTGAAAGCAAAGAACTGAAATATGTGTCCCTTTTCCCCCTCTACAACCTCTCCAACATTTATCATTTTCCATTTTGTCAGTTTTTGCCACTTGAAGGGTATGAGGTGGAATCCTAGAACTAATTAATAGTGATTGGAAACAATGTTTTTCATATGGCCATAAATAGCCCTCCTTGAGAACTGCTTAATCTTATATCAAAATTTAAATTTAAATTTTAGATTTAAATAGGAAATGACTCTTTTCTTTATGAATCTGAATCTGTCTTCAAAATTTTACCTGAATAAGAAAGACTTGCTGCAAAGATATTTCCCAACTTATCTTTTCCTCTGTTAATCTTAGCTTTATAAGATTTCATTTGTAATTTTAAAAAATGTAATTAAAGCTATTCATTTTGTCTTCTGTGATCTCTTCTGTTCCTTATTTGACTTTTCTCCTATCCATGGATCTGCTAGGTAATTTTTTCCAGGTTTTTCCAATTTGTTTATGATGTAATCTTTTACATCTAAGGATATGTACCTATTTGGAGCTTCTCTTTGTATAAAGTGTAAGGTATTGGTCTAAATCAAATTGATTTCATACTTTTCTCAATTTTGTTCTCCCAATCTTGTTCTACTAGCTGAGATCTCTAAGTTTTTCAAATCCTAGGCTACTAGATATATTTGTTCCATTACATTTAGGATCTAATCTGTTCTACTGACAAATCTATTTTTTTTTTTAAATCAACACCAAATTGTTTTGAGAAGTACTGCATTGTAGTATATTTTGAGATCTTATATTTCTAGACAACTTCTTTTGAATATTTCTCCTGAGATTTTAAAGTAATTTTCCTCCTCCTTTCATTTTTTCTACTCCTATAAAGAAATGTTTTGATAGTTTGAGTAGTATGGGATTGAATAAACTAATTTAAATACTAATGTTTTATTACATTAGCTCATTCTATTACTAGCAATCATATTTTTCCATTTATTTCAATCTTTATTTCTGTAAATAGTTGTTTGTAATTATATTCATAATTCTATCTTAGAATGTAAACTACCAAATATGTTATAGATTACATAGCAATTTTATTGGAAAGTTCTTTTTCTATCTGTTCCTGCTAGAAATTTTAGTGATTTTTAAGCCATGAAATTATATTCTGCAAGTTTGATGAAGTTATTGTTTTCAATTAATTTTAGTTGTTTTTAAATATGTTCTCATATCATCTACAAAAATAATCATTTTGTTTTCTATTTATTTATGATCATTCCCTTCATTTCCTTTTCTTTTCTCATATTATAGGCAGTATTTCTATGCTTGCTGTAGAATGTAGATGCTCAATAGAAGTGGGAACAATGGACATCCTTACTTCATCCCTGAATTTACAGAAACATTACTTGGGGATAAATTTTATCTGTATTATAATAGTAATAATAATAATAATATCTCTTGGTTTCATATGTGTAGATATTTGCCAGTTTAAAGAAAAATCCATTTATTCCGGTTTTCAAGAGGTTTTTTTTTTTTTTTTTTAACAAAAATGGTGATTGCATTTTGTCAAAAGTTTTTCTGCACCTATTGACATAATCACTTGATTTCTGCTGGGTTTTTAAAAATGCTTTTATTAATATTAAGCTAATTCAATACTCCTGGAATAAATTCAATTTTGTTGTATAATCTTTATGATATGTTCATTTGGTCTCTTTGCATTTGTTGCAAATATTTTGCATTTTTATAAATATAAATTTATCCCATTGAAATGATTAGGATTTTTTTTTTGATGTCTAGTTGACTGAATAGTTTCAATTATATTTTATTTCTTAATTATTTGTCGTACACTCTCCATTTTAATTTTTTATATTGATAATTTGGTTTCATTTATTAATTCAATGCTTCTTTTGCTATATATTTTAATTTTCAGGATTTCTCTTTTGATATTTATTTTCTAATTTTATATTTAATTTTAAATTATATTTTTTAGTATTTTAATTGAATATATCAGAATGAATTTCCAGTAAATACATTAAACTCAATATATAAAAAAAGAATTTATTATCTTTCTCCCTAAATCATTATCACCCTTATTCTACCTCACTCCTCCTAAGAGCAGCACCATTCTACTAGTTTCTTAGGTTCACAACTTCTAAGTCATCCTGGACTCTTCAAAGTCGTTTATCTCCCCATATCCAAACTGTTGCCAAAGCCTGTTGATTTTACCTTTGCAATATCTCTAGAATAAGCCTTTTTTCTACTCTGACTCTGCCACCATTTTAATGTAAAATTGCATCATCTCATTCCTGAATTATTGCAATAGTCTGTTGAGCATCCTTCTTCAATTCTTTCCCCATTTTAATCTATCTTCTATTGGGCCATTAAAGTGGTTTTTCTAAAATACAAGTCCAATCACTATCAAACCCTCCTCAGTAAAATTTAATGGCTTTCTGTTGCTCACAGGATCAAATATAAAATGTTTTGTTTGGCATTCAAAGCCTTTCTAAGTCCATCCTACCTCTCCAGTCTTTTAATACCTTATTCCCTTAACATAGACTCTTCGATCAAATGATAATTGCCTTATAGCTGTTACACAAACAAAATGCTCCATCTCTTAGCTCTGGGTATGATTTCTGGTTATCCCCCATTCCCAGAATATTGTCCCTCCACTCTCCTGACTTCACTGGTATTCTGTAATTTCCTCTTTCTACAGGAAGTTTTCTCTACTCCCTCTTAATTACAGTGTTCCTCTGTTTTTCCCTCTTCCCTTGTGAATTATTTCCTATTTGTCTTGTGTATAATTTATTCACATATAATTTGTCTGTGTATTATCTTCCCATTAGATTGTAAGATTCTTGAGGACAAGGACTGTTTTTTGCTTTATTTTGTTTCCCCAGCATTTAATATGGGGCTTGGCACATAGTAGACACTTAATAAATGTTTACTGATTACTTGATTAAATTCTCAACTTGTTTTTTTCCTTATGTTGATAAAAACAATTTAGAGACAAATTTTTTTCCAAAGGATTGTTTTGGCTTCATCTTTAAAATTCTTCAATGCTGTCTCATTGTTGTCAGTAGCATTAATTATATTTTCTGTCATTTCTATATTTTATTCTTTGACCCAACAATTGTTTAGGATTAAATTGTTTAGTCTCCACTTAATTCTAAATACCTTTAATGGCTATTTATTAACACAATTTTATTAAATTGTTGTCTATAAAGGATATGTATAACATTCTCTAAGACCTTATTCATTTTTTATAGATAGCTAAGAAATATGTTTATTTCTGTTTCCATTCCATAATTGCCAGAGCTGTAGCTAATTTTTCAAAATGACCATTATTTAGGTCCTCTGGAGATCCAATCAGTAAAAGTCTCAGTGCTGAGTTGTGGGAGTCCTTCCAGTGATAGATGATTGTGACTCTTGAAATACAGCTATCTTTAGACTCAAAGGTCAATGGAGACTTGCATGATGAAGTAAGTAGGAATCAGCATATTCCCAAACTTCTTTCTTGTTTACTTATGGTTAGATTTATCCAAGGCTGATATGGGTAAATTGAGATACCCTGTTTTTATAATTGTGTTTATCTTCGCAATTCATTTAATTTTTCCTTAAATAAAATTGTATAATTGGATGCAAAAGTATTAAGTAATTAAATAAATTCATTGTCTATGCCACTTTTAAGAAAAGTATAATTTTTATTATCTCTTATTTAAGGGTGTTGTCATGTCTGAAATCATAAATGCTACCTCTACCCTTTGTGTTCATATGAGTCATAATAGATTTTGCTCCAATCCCTTATTTTATGTTTCAAGTACTTTTTTTTTTAATAAACAGCATATTGTTGGATTTTTGCTTTCTCATACATTCTGCTACCTATTTCCCTTGTGTCTCAAAACCCCAAACTCTGCTCTTCACCTTTATTATACCCTCCTATTCCTACACTGCTTTCCCAGATCATCATTTTTATACTAATGATATACCCCTCCTTGGACCATCTTGAGTCCTAATAATCTAGTTTATCTCTGTGCTCTTTCTCAGGTCTCTTACTTCTTTTGCTTTCTGTGCCACACTTCAGCCTTGGATTACTTAACCATTCTCTGCCTTCATTTACACTAATGTGCTGCTTTAAAATAGTAGCTGGAGAAAATCAAGAAACTATGTTGACTAGACTCACTATAAATTTGTAATATATGATCTCAACTGAGCCATCAGTGTAACAAGACGATCTTTTTACACTTCACTAATCATCCGTTATCCAACTCACAACAGCATCTTTTCCAAAACTTTTTATCACTTCTCAATGCCCCATGGCTCTTTTTCTAGCCAAAATCTTGACTGAGAACTTTAACAAATATTTCACTAAAAAAACTGAGATCTCCAAGACTCCCTTTTATGTTCTCAGCCTCATCTCACACCACTCAAAAGCCTTTCTTCCATTATATTTTCCTTCAACCATTTCTCAAACAATAAGGTATGCCTTATCCTTGGCAAAACAAATCCCTATAAATGCATAAATAATCCCATTATCTCCATTAGCAGATTGTTCTTTTTTTTATTCTTGCTCTTTCAGTATTTTTCATTTTGTCCCTGTCTACTGGTTACTTCCCTACTGCTTAAAGTCATTTAAGTATCTTCTCCATTTTCAAAAAATAAAATTCTCTCTTGATCTGACCATCCTTGCTAGTTATTAGCCTTTATCTTTTCTCCATTTTGTGACTTTACTCCTTGAAAGGTCATCTTTCCTGGTTCTTCAATTCCTTTCTTCTCACTAAGAACATTTCTAACATTTCTATACTCTGGGTTCTGACCTAATCATTTAGCTAAAACTTCTTTGCAAAGATAACAATTATTTCTTAATCACCAAATCTAACAATCTTTTCTGACTCATCATCCTTCCTAAGCTTTCCATTGTTTATCATACCTTTTTCCTTAATTTTCTTTTCAGTTTTTTATGACACTATTTTCCTTGGATTCTTCTGCTACCTGTCAGGCAACTCCTTCTCAGTCCCCTGTTTAAAAAGTTAATTGTCTTTATATGTATTCATAATGAGAGGCATACATGAAATTTTGTGAACAATAATTTTAGAAAGGTGGTGAACAAGGTACTTTCTTAAAATCTGAAAGCAATCATTTCCCTGAGAACCCAATCAGCAATACTCTTGAGTGCTGATTTATGGGAGTTTTCCCAGTGATGTTGTATGATTGTGACTCTTGGACTACCATTATCTCCAGATACAAAGGTGAATGGAGACTTGCATGATGAATGGAAGTAAGCTTCATTCAGCATATTCTCAAAAATTGACTAAATGAAAAAATTATGAGATAAATTAATCAAGATATTAATTATCAGAAAAGGGAATTGACCAGATATATCCCCAAAGCAAGGACTTCCCAATGTTACTCATGGGAAAAAAAGTCAAAACTGTCCAAGATAGGAGAATGACACAAATGACATGGAGTTAAGAAAATATCATATGGGTTGTGAACTATACCAATGGAGAGCATAATCATAATAATCATCTAACGAGTATCCAACATTTTGGACACCATTAAATTGCACTTTCTTCATCATCACTGATTATTTTGTAGTAACTCGGTCATAGAATAATTAAGAGACATAGTGTATAGGGCACTAGGGCTGGAGTTGGGAATACCTAAGTTCAAATCTGACCTCATATGTTTATTAGCTGTGTGATTCTGAGCAAGTCATTTAACCCTCTTTCCCTCAGTAGTTTCCTCTGAAAATAAACTGGAAAATAAAATTGAAAACCACTCTAAAATCTTTTCCAAGAAAACCCCAAATGGGGGACAACTAGATTGTGCAATGGTGCAGCGCTGACACTGAAGTCAGGAGGACTGAGTTGAAATTCAACCTTAGTATCTATGTGACTGGGCAAGTCACTTAACCCCAAGTGAGAAGAAGAAGGAAGGAAGGAAGGAAGGAAGGAAGGAAGGAAGGAAGGAAGGAAGGAAGGAAGGAAGGAAGGAAAGAAGAAAGGGAGGGAGGGAGGGAGGAAGGAAGGAAGGAAAGAAGGAAGGAAGGAAGGAAGGAAGGAAGGAAGGAAGGAAGGAAGGAAGGAAGGAAGAAGGAAGGAAGGAGAAAAGAAGAAGAAGAAGAAGAAGAAGAAGAAGAAGAAGAAGAAGAAGAAGAAGAAGAAGAAGAAGAAGAAGAAGAAGAAGAAGAAAATGAAGAGGAGGAGGAGGAATCTTGAAGAGTTGAACATGATTGCAACCACTCAAAAACAAAAGTCAGTCATTGAGTACAATGATTATTAAAAGTCTTTGGTGAGAGTAATCTACTGGTTGACAATTCAAAGATTTCAGCTTCTGGATAAAAACTTACTATTTGACAAAAACTGTTGAGAAAACAAGAAAATCATATAGTAGAAACTAAGCATCAACAACATTTTACACCCTATATCAAGATAAATTCCAAATGGGCCAATTAGGACAACAAGGATTAGTTTACCTGCCAGATATTCAAAAAAAGGAGGAATTTATGACCAAACAAGAGATAAAGACCATTATTAAATGAAAAATAGATAATTTTCATTACATTAAACTTAAAAGTTTTTGTATATACAAAACCAATACAATCAATATTAGAAGGAAAGCAGAAAGATGGAAGACAGTTTTTGCAGTGTTTCTGATAAAAGATTCAGTTCTCATATACAGAAACAATTGTGTAAAATGTGTAAGAATACAAGTCATTCTCCAACTGATAAATGGTCAAAGCAAATGAATAGGCAATTAAGACATGCAAATTAAAACAACTCTAACAAACCACTTCACACTATCAGACTGGGTAATATGATAGGGAAAAAAATGACAAATATTGCAGGGATGTTGGAAAACTAAAATACTAATGCACTGTTGGTGGAATTGTGAAGTGATCCAACCATTCTGGAGAATGATTTGGCTGTCAGAAGGGCAACTAAACTGCACATTCCCTTTGATCCAGTAATACCACTACTAGGTTGGTATCTCAAAGTAATCATTTAAAAAGGGGGAAAGGACCTACATGTAGAAAAATATTTATGGCAGTTCTTTTTGTAGGAGAAAAGAATTAGAAATTGAGGGGTTGTCCATAAATTGAGGAATGACTGAACAGTTTGTCATATATGAATGCAAAGGAATACTAATGTGCTATAAGAAATTATGAACAATCAGATTTCAGAAAAACTGAAAAGGCTTGTATGAATTGATGTCCAGTGAAATGAGCAGAACTGTGTATGGAAACATTGTGTAATGATCAGCTGTGATAGACTTAGCTCTTCTCAGCAATATGGCTATCCTTCTACATCCAGAGAAATAACTATGGAGTCTGAATGCAAATCAAAGCACACTTTTTCACTTTTTAATTTTTTTCTTTCTTATTTTTTTCCTTTTGTTCTAATTCTTTTTTTTACAATATTACTAATAAGAAAATATGTTTAACATGATTGTATATGTATAGTCAAATAAGATTGTTTGCTATCTTTGTGGGGGGTAGTAGAGAGAAGGGAAACAGAAAAATTTGGAACTCAAAATCTTACAAAAATGAATGTTGAAAATTATCCTTTAATATAATTGGAATAATATTATTAAGTACAACAATACTAAAAAGTCTGTGGTGGACAATAAGGCAATGACAACATTTAGGGTGTAAAAATGTCTTGCCTGGGTTCCAGATGTGAATAGCAGTTTGTGGAAAGAACACTGACTAATTCAGAAGACTGTCATTCTAGTTCCAGTTCTATCACTTAGAATTTATATAATAATGGACCAGCTGTTTAACCTTCATGAGTTCCTCATCTATAAAATGAGGATAATAATTCATGTTTATGTCTACCTGACGTGTATAGTATACATGGTATACTATATAAATGTAAGGTATTATTAAAATGTTCATGGGAGTCTTTAACATGATTTTTATATGGTCCTCAAACTGATACTTAACATCATTGTTACTAAGCAGCTAATGCCACTCAGTACATAAGAAAAATCTACATTTTTAATCCTTGTCAATAGTGTGAACAATGGTGTTTTGTGTGTGCTAAATACAGAAACTCTATTTTGTGAACTCAAGTTTCTTTTCATTTTCAAGTTCTTTATTCAGTGTTGCTATGTTACCGACTATTCCTAAGCTTGAAAATAGTAACTAGTTTTCATGCTTCCAGCCTGAATGACATTTACCATAAGACCAGATCAATGTTGTCACATAATTACAGTGGCATTTAATTCCAACAAAATGGAGGTCAAAAAATAATGACATCTTCAACTTTATGATAACAGTTCAATAATATGAATGTGTGACTCTTCATTCTATTTATAAAGATGGAGTGACAGACTTGACTCTGATGAGTTCATAGACTAAAAACAAAATTAAATCTTAATGAAAACTCCAGGAGTTCCAACATTTAAAGAGTCACAATGTGAAATGAATCAGACTGATTAAGTTGAAGAACCCCAAAAGATTTCAAAAGACAATGCAATTAAATACTCAGTTTGGTCAAATACTTAGTGTTTTCCTTTCCTACACAGAATCTGCTTATGGTCACACCAGAAATCTACAAATGTAAAAGATTTAGCAACAAAAATACTCCATCACTTCTGCTATGATATTCCTCTATTCATTAAATAACAAACATTACATCTAGTCCACAAAGTTTTTATTTATTTGTTAGTTTTGGTTCATAGAGCAGAAAAACAAACCTAGAACAATTACTTAGAGATCAATTTTAAAATATTCTAGTTTTTCCCAATATTAAAAATAGTCCTCAAAGCATTTTTACTCTTTACGTTTTAAGCTTTATGAGATCAAGAACTACATCATCTAAAGTTTTTGTCTATTTCAACATAAATTGTGTGAAAAGACACATGGTCAGAAATTAAATATCTGTTGTTTCTACTGGTAAAAGCTTTCTCGGTGTGAGGAAAAAGAGAGATGAAGATAAAGTAGGACTTGTACAAATAACAGGATCTGATCCGGTTCCCTGTGCTACATTTAGTACCCTAGGTCAAGAAGACATCTATAGTTTCTGAAAAAAATTATTTTCTCAAAGATCTATGCAAAAGGACCATGATCATTTAATTTATATAAGTTTAAATTTAGTTCAAATTCAAATATTGAGAATGACACTGATTATATGCAACCTTTGTTAATTATATTTGATCTTAGCTACTTTTTATTCCTGAAACAGGACCCTGGTACTAATTATTAAGATCAAGATAAATAATGAATATGTTTGCAAGACACTTAAGTTACAAAAATGTTCATTATATTACATTTACTTTTGACATGCATGTGAATTAATAATTTGGGCATACTTTGAAAAGCAGATGTATTGCCTATCATGGCCAGCAACAAAAGTAAATAATTTCATCAAAGGTAGTTAGGATGAAATAATTCTTTCATTTTTATAACTTTTATCTCTTTTTTTAAATACAGTTAACTAGCAAGATTTCATGAAACCTAGTTCATAAATGATTGTTGCTATTTTCAAGAAATGTAATATAGTAATATAGTCTCAGTAATACAGTTGAAGACAACAACAATGCTTTGAGGTCTAGCAGGTCATAGGGAGGATCACAGATATATGTGGTAGAAAAATTAATTTGTAAAAAAAGCCTAAAACAGTAGATTATAAATCTTTAAAAGATTCTCCAGGTTTCTGGGTCATGTGACTGCAAGATGAAAGACTAGATGTTTTCTCCAACCAACAAAATTCATCGAGTCTCTCAGAAATAAGAGGTATAGGAGATAAAAATATTGCAGCTTTCTCCACATGTTACAATATTGAGAACACTAGCAAAGTAACAACATAATGAACTGACATCACAGGAGGCTAATCCTAATATACTCACTAGGTACACCCTCTCCTGCCATCCCTAATTTTCATCAGAACTGCACAATTGGACCTTATACTCTGGCATGCGTTTACAATTTCCTTGCTGTTGCTGTAGTCTCTGATACCATAGCTTCCTATCCTCCCCAACGCACACCATTCTGTGCCAATAAGCACCAAACTTAATTCTGTCCTCTACCTGCATCCTGTGAAGAGACTGTATAAAGAAAAGTGAAAGCATTCTCGAAAGGAGGCTACATCTCACCTGATACTCTGTAGCAATGCTCAGCCAGGGAACTAAGAAAATAGGGCAAGGAACTGTCCTATGTGTGTGCCTGGGATAGACGGGAAGTCTCTGCAGGAAACTAGATTAGCATTCAGTTGGGACCACTTATATTGACCAAGAAGTTACTTGGGACAGATAATGAAGTAAGTGAAAAAGGAATTCCTCAGAATGAGAAGAAGCTGAAATAGCAAATCCAGACCTTGGGAGAAGGTCGCAGAAAGTAGTAGATGAATTTAAACAACGAAAACTTTAATTACCAAATATCTCAGAATGAAGAAATCTCAAGCACAAGCAGATAAGCTCAAAAAGAAGATATTAATAACAGAAAGGAAGATGATCCTAGGGGCATCTAAATGAGCTCAAACTCTCTGAATAAATATTGCAAGACAAAAGAAAATGGAGCTGAGAATGGATCCTGTTATTAGGGATTGGGATAGTCCTTGCTCTGAATAGGTATCCACATTAAGTTCGTCCATAATAATAATAATATGATGATGATGATGATCATGATGATGAGCCCTCAGCAGTGGAGACACCATCAGGCTGCTAAGAAGAGATGAATAGATCCAAGTCAAAAATAGAAAGGATCTGGGGCAGCCCTGAAGTCAGGAGTTCAAATCGGATTTCAGACACTTTATTTACTAGCTGTGTGAACCTGAGCAAATCACTTAAATCTGATTACTTCCCACACACAAATAAAGAAAAAAAATGGAAAAGATCAAAGATTCCATATATGTAAGATTACATTAAATAAAAATAACTGGAGAATAAGTATTATGTTTAAAGAGTATATCACTATTTTCGATTGGGCAGAAGGAAGAAATGTTTTCTTAACTGTCTATTTTGAATACTTTTTGTGGTTCAAAGTGGTATTCTGGGTGCTGAGATCAAAAAGTTGTCAATTAAAAATGTTAAGCATAAAAAAGAGAGAGGTACAGCAATAACAACAATAAATTCAGAATACAAGAAAAAATGAAAGTAACATTATTAAATAAGAAAACCCCATAATCTGTTTTTGAGAAACAGCCCTATAGGAAAGATATATGTGTGTATAAACACATGCATATGCATATATGCACACAAATATATATATATATATAATAAAAATTAATATCTGAAGAAAATATACTAAATATCAAGTGAATAAAAGAAAAGCAGAGTATATTTTGTCAAAGACATTTGACAAAAGCTTTTTCTGTATTTATTGAGATAATCACATGGTTTCAGTGTGTGGTTTTGGTTATTATTTGTATAATGGAAACTGAAGAGAAAAAATCAATAGGATATTAATTGTTTATTGGAGTTGGGGGAAAATTGAAATGCACACTAAAATAAAGTCATACTTTAAAAAGACACAACATACCAACTATATATATAAATCAAATGATATTGACCAAACAAAATGTTTAATAAAACCAAACATGGAAAAACTGTTTTTCATTTGATGAAATTAGAGTTTTTTTTTGTTTTTTGGGTTTTTTTTTCAAAAATGTAATACTGGTGGTTCCATGAATAGAGCTTTAAGAGTATCAGAAAAACCTGAGTTCAAATCTGACCTCAGACACTAGCTTTGTGATCCTGGGTAAGTCACTTAAACATAACCCACTTGCTTCAGTTTCCCCCAATGAAAATTGGACATAATAACATCTACTCATAAGGTTATTATGAGGATCAAATGAAATAATATCTTTTTAAAAATGCTTAGCAAAGTGACTGAAAAATAGTTGGTGCTATATAACACTTATTCCTCTTTCTTTTGCACCACAGAAATAAATAAAGTTTTTAAGAGTTAGTGCTAATGAAGAGTTAGCTGGCTTGCTTTCTCTTTCCCCAAGATTCTCATATTGTACCCTCTCTTTCTTGCTCCCTTGGGTTCATGTAGTCTCATTATTTTTCTAATTTCATTCCCTATTTTTATTACTTGGGCAGCAGGGTTTCATATTTACCCACTGTGCACCTATCCCCTTGACACACAGAGTTCCTTTGACTTCAGTTTCTTTTATTTCCTTAATTTCAAAGGATTTCTGTATGATATAAAAATATAACCATGTCAATTTTTGTAGTCACCCTTTTATATTCTTGAGGAATTACAATGATCTCATTTGTGATGAAATGTAGATCTGTGCTTTTTTTACACATAGTATACCAATGTACAAGTCTGACAGACTGAAACAGATTCAGACACAGGGAATCAGATACAGATTAAATATAGATATGGAAAAAGAAAAAGGAAAAGGGGAAAAAGAAAGAGGGGGGGAGGGAGAGAAGAAAACAGGGAGGGATGGAGAGAGTATTAAATTTTAATGGAAAGAGCAACAGATAGGAATCAGGAGAATTCTCTATAGCCAACTCCATCAAATGTAATCTTGGCCAAGTCACTTAATCCCTCTCAGCATCAACTTCTACATCCATAAAAAAGGCCCAAAAAATTCTCCTTATAGAATCATCTTTATTTGATGAGATAATGGGTGCAAAAGGGATGAAGAGTTTATAAAATATTAATCTGATATTTTCAAAATTAAATTTCAGTGCTTTTTGAAGGTATAAAGGTTATGCAGTAAAAATCAACAACAGGTTTTTATTATTTTGTTTTTTTTCATATTTGGTTGTTTTATTTAAGAATTTACCACAAAGGAAGAAAAACCATCTCCAATATGATAAAAATTCATAAAATATTCATATCTTTTGTCACAGATTTTATATTGCTTAATTTAATCAATATATAACTTTACATACAAAGGTTATAATTAAAAACCCTGGATGCCCTCTGCATAGGTATATACAGTGACTTTTGGTGTAAGAATTGGAATGACATTGATTATAAAAGCCTCAGTCCTTGTGGTGAAGCTATCATGCAGTCAGTCTCTTGTGCTTCTGAAGCTGTATTCAAAGATATTGATGTGATGCTTCCCTAAATATCTTTAATGTCATAACAATTGAAGAAAGTTGGACATCTCATAGGTTAATGTGAATAAGGAAAAATAAATGGAATTGGGAGTGAAAGACAATTTTTGCCAGAGTTAGGACTTTCTCCTGTTGCTGTATATTTGGATTCCATTTAAAAGAACACAAATTTTGAACTTTTATAAAGGTTGTTAAAATAAGAGCTGTCTCTGGATACAGATTGTAGAATTTTAAATAGAACAAATCAGAGGCACAGGTAATGAGTAATTTAACCATAGCTTTGTTCTTTGAAAATTAACTCAGCAAAAGGCTGAGTCATTTCATGAAACAAGGAGACTCTTAACAGGACATGATATTTTCCAGGGTAGTATTTTGCCCAAAGTAATTTTGCAACCATAAAATAGTTAATTCTTCTCTTGTCTGTTTACAATACTTACTGATATTTGACACAACAGTCATATATGGAAAATGAGATTTGAAGGAAGCCTGGAAGTTGGCAACATTCTCATTAAATATTAGAGTGGGAGCAGCTCATCCCCTCTCTCATTTTATACTTACAGGCAGACACTGCAATTTTTTGTGGGTCAAGATACAATAAAAAGGTTTTGCTTCATACACATATAAGTAATAAAAGAAGGATATGATCAATGCTGAAATTGTTTTGCTTGATTATATATTTATTACAGGGTTTTGTTTTATTTTGTTTGAATTTGAGGTTGGGTTAAATGAAAAAGTAAATAAATTCTTGTTTATGGAGAAAAGAAGAAAATCAGAGGCTAAGTAAATAAATACAAACATAAATGAGATTAACATGAGCAAAGAACTTAGTTTTCTTCTTTTAAACTTTTTTTTCCCCTGGTTCAAATTCTAACTAGCATGATAAACCAGAGAGGAGCTTAGCATTTTCTAAATCTAAATCAAATAATTACCTTGTACAAACACAGCTCAGTCTTAGACTTAAGTAAAGTGAAAAGACTTAATTAAACTAACCCAAGCCTAGAGCATTCTACTATGTTTTTTGTTAGTTCATAGCTTTTGGCTTTCAATGGGGAGCTATGAAGCTGCCTTTATCAGAGAGAGATATCCTCTCAAAAAGAACTAAAATGACCCAAAAGTTACCTTGAAGAAATGAAGAAGCCCAAAGTCTTGTAGTGAGGAACAACCATAAGATAAGAGAAGTTTGTACCCAATAGAGAGTAAAAGATATAATATACACAATCAGAGAATAGCAGAGATACAATGCATTACCCTCAAATGCAATTACACAGAAGGTACTGCCAGTCAGGAGCAAGCCCAGGGATAGCAATGTGATGACATAATCACAAACGTCAAGGACCCTACAAAAAGTACTGCAGATGAATTGCTCTTTCACACCCTCAGCTATATGTATTCCTCACATGTGACTTTATCATACAAGTTTCATTTTTCTGCTCTCCCCTACCTATGAATGTTCATCTCTTGATGACACATGAATTGTGGGAGTGTGATCCAGTTGTTCTTTTTCAAGGTGGGTAGGACAAGGAATTTCTTATTTATATTTGTCTGTCTTTGGAATCTCATTGGATGCCTTCTCTTTGAACTAATCGTGTTCTCTTGTCGACAAGCAAATTAGGTGGGACATAAAAAAAAATGGTTTTGTGAAAATGTACTCAGGGAACTTTGAATTTAGAGAAATTTGAATTGAATTCCAGGGCAAAAATTAAAAATCATTAACTTCCTGCTCCCTGGTTTTCATCCCCTTCAACCCTCCAAATATCCCACTCCAGATCTACCTGTATTTTCTAGAAAACCTGATCTATTTTCATCCTGGCTTTTTCCCCTGCTTTCTTACTCCTCATCCTCTGATACTCAATGAAATCTGGCTCTTTCCTGATGATATTAGATCACTGCTCACCCTATGCAGTCTTGTTGCATTTTCACTTCAACATACTGGTTATAATGGTGGTGTCAGAATACTCCTTGTTCCACTTTCAGGCTCTCCCACTATCACAGTCACTAAACAACCTCTTCTTCTTAGAAGTTTACACTCTTCAAATTTATCATACAAACCTTATTCTTAGATAATGGACATTCTGCTTTCTTCCTTAATGAGTTCAATGACTGAAATAGTTTTTTTTTTCCTTTTTTAACTTCTACCTTCTGTTAACATATGGTCCCCAGGTCCATGAAGAGACCTGAAATGAAACAAGAGTTTAATACACCAATTAAATCCATTTCTTGTCTAAGATAAGGCTTGGAGGACAGAAAAGATATTACAAGGGAGCAGAAAGGTAGAGAAAGTTCAACTGCTCAAAAGGGAGAAAAAAGGAGATAATAGAGTTTATTAAGGGAGAAGACATCTGTAGATAATACAAGCCAAGGAGTAAGATGTTTGGAAAGTCCCGAATCTGCAGCTGCTGTTTAAGGCCATTTTGAATTGTTCAGGCTTGGTCTGGCCTCTGCAGCCATCCCCAAGTTCACTGAGGGGTCACTTCACAAAGGATTACTGGTACACCAAGTAACTCAGCTTCAGAAATCCTTCTAATTGGCTGGTTGTTGTGCAATTCCATTATCCTGCTTCTTTGGGGAAAAGGGACATTCTAGCACAGAGTAAAGTCACTTCAGAGTCCATATCCATATTTCATACTAAAAAGCTTCAGTATATAGATTGACACCCTCAATTACCCTAAATTCCAAATTCCTTGATCTACTCAATTCCCATGACCTACTCTTACATGCTATTTTAACTACACACAGAAATAATCATACCCTTGATTTTGCCATTACCACTTTCAAGTGCATTAACTCTGAAATTCCTTCAGCCGATCAAAATTTCTATCATTCCAGATGTTTCTCTTCTTTTAACCATCAATCAAATTTTTCTTCCTCACCATGATCTCTAATCCCTCCACTTGGTCCTTTATCACCCCATTAACTCTATTTTAGCTTTGTTATTCTTCTTACTTTATCTCAGCCCCTATATATAACATTTCCACTCTATACTATGTTTAGATTTGGATTCCACTTAAAAGAACAAATGGAATCCAAATCTAAACAAAAGTTTAACTGAGCACTTACTTGGCAAAGGTAAACCAATTCATTATCTCAGTCACCAGAGCCCAATTTCCAAATATTTTTATCCCTCCTCAAGCCTCTTATGGTTTTCCCTCCTGCTATCCTAGAATGAGGATGAGCAAATGAAGAGCTCAATTCATACTTCACTAGAAAAAATGAAGTCGTTCACCTATATTCCCTTCTTTCTTCCTTCTCTCACAATATTCACATGTGTGATTACCCACTCCTCTCCACTATTCATGCCTCTCAGGAATAGCTGGAACTTCTCCTTTCCAAAACAAACTTCTCTAAATATATCCATTTCACCTTCCTTTCTTGTCTTCTTTAGGATATTGTCCATTTAATTATTCATAATTTCATCCTAATCTTTAATCTAAAGTCTACAAATATGCTCGTTTCCCCTATTTTTAAAAACTCTCTCTTGATTCTACTATCTCTACTAGCTACTCTCCTATGTCTCTCCTCCTATTCTCTACTAAACTTCTTGAAAAAGTCATTTACAATGATTGACTCCACCACTTCTCCTCTCATTTCAGTCTAAATCCTCTTTTCTGACTTAATATCTTCCCATTTGATGAAACTGCTCTCTGAAGTCACCAAAGATTTCTTGTTTGCCCAATCTGATATCTTTTCTCAATCCTCTTTCGTCTTCAGCTCTGCATCCTTTAACACTATTGTCCATTACCTTTTCCTGCATATTCTGTCCTCTCTAAGTTTTTATGATATTCCTTTCTCCAGATTTTTCTCCCACATATCTGACCACTCCTTAGTTTTATTTACAAGTTCTTTAACTAGATTATGCCCACTAATCATGGGTATCCTCCAAACTCTACACTGAGTCCTCTTTTATTCTCTTTGACTAACTGATTTGGTGATCTCATCAGTTCTCATGCATCCAATTATCATTGCTATGCAAATAATTCACAAATTCAAACTGGAAGTCCTGTGTGTATCTTAAATACTACGTGTTTGTTATTTTTCCTGTGAATCCCTCCCCTCTTCTGGATTTCCCTAATTTTTGCTTGTGTACTACCACTCTCCCATTCACTTAGTTTATCAATCTTGTTATCATCTTTGCCTCCTCTCTAACACTTAATCCACATACCAGATTTGTTGCAATCTTGCTATTTCTACCTTTATAACATCTCTTGTACATGTCCTCTTCTTCCCATTCAGCTGCCATCTTGCTTTAGACAAAAGAATATAATGTAGAATAAGAGGGAGAGGCTCAGATTAAGAATAGCAGTACTACAAAGGAATGACAATTAATAAAATTGTGTTGCTCCCTACAAGGGTAGAACAGATACCAACAAGGCATCCATCTTCATGTGTGGTCTCCATTATTCTTAGTCCAAGAGCAGAACATACCCTGGAGGCTGGAATATCTTGAATAGTGAGTATTTTACATAATACTCATTATGTAGTTAACTACAGCCATACTTTATATTTCATCACATCATGTTATATTTTTCTGCCATATGCCCTATCATCTTCTTCGCATAAGAGATCCCATATGATTTTCAGCTACAGAATTATAATCAAATACTTGCCCTACTACTGAAAATCATCTCTTTTATTAATCCACCTACCGCCTCTGTGACTTTCTAAATAAAAACCCTTCTCACTGGCTACCATATTTCTATATGTGTTTCTTCCTTTATTATATGAACTCCTTGAAGAGACATATTATCCTGCTTTTATAGTTGTATCCCTAACAGTACAGTAGTAGGCATGTAATAAATGCTTAATAACTGCTTTTCAATTCATTTATTCATTTAGAGCATGAGAATCTTCCTTCCAAATATTATAACATTATAATTCCCCCACACATTTTTCAATAAGTGAAAATGTTCTCTTCATCTTCAAATGAAGGTTATTCATTTTATTATCAGCTGAATATCCCAGCAGTTAACATTCTTGTCCTAAGGCAAGCAAACCCATTCCCTGTCATTCAGAGTGCTCACTATCAAGGCATAAGCTTTTCTATATTACAATTGTCCTCATAGTCTCCTTCCTAACTAGTTTAACTTAATCCCAGTTTGTATCCAGTGCAGAATGCAAAGTATCCTATTGGCTATTTCTATAAAATGTCCTATGAACACAGATCAATGACAGTGGAGCTGTTACAATCCTATTAACACTAGGAACTCTGCTAAAGAAAGATCATGCCAAATACCTAAAATTCCTATTTTCTAGCTTCAGTTGAGCTCCCACTACAATATGCCAATCTTTTCATCTTTTCTTAACTTTCCATCATGATGCATACATTCAATTAATAAAGATTCACTGTAAAAAATATGCTATTATATGCTAGGCACTGAAAATGCAAAGACAAAAACAAAATCTCTGCCCTCAAAGAGTTTGAATTCTACTGGAGAACAGAACAATTACATAAACAAACACTCTGAAGTCTCCTTTATTATACCAGTTAGTGGTCTCTCCCCCTAATTGTCTTGCATTTAATTATAATATTTTAATTTATATGTATTAAAAATTAATAATGTTTAAATATGTATCATTAAAGAAAACAAGCTCCTTGAAGACAGGTATAGTTTTACTTTTGTCTTTGGTATTCTCAAAGCCTAAAATTTTGCCAGACATAGAAAGCACATAAACATTTTCCATTTAATTGAATAGAATTAGACTTAATATTAAATATTCTAAAACTGAAAGAAAATGAAAATGTGCGCTATTTTCCCAAGCAAATCCAGGTCTCTGGGGATTTACTTTTGTGTTTGGGGTTTTTTGTTTTGTTTTGTTTTTATCAAATGTCTAAAGACAAATAAATTAGGAGGATATGAAGGAGAAATAAAGGAGACATTTATAATGCTTTCTTTTTATCAGAAAAGATTTCTGGGAAGAAAATTTTTATAAAAATGGAAAATTAAAATTCCAGGTAAAAAGATATAGTTACCTAGCTGAGGATTTGAGTTTTGAGTCATTTTAATAGAACTTAGGATAAATTGTGGTTGCTGCTGTTCAGCCATGTCCTTCTCTTCATGACTCCATAGATGATACCATAGTTTTCTTGGCAAGGACACAAAAATCATTTGCCATTTTCTTCTCCAGTGTTTTGGGACAAACAAAGGTAAAGTGACTATCCAGAGTTACACATCTAATGAGTTTTGTCTAAATCTATTCTGAGAATAGAGTTGAATTCAGGTCTAACTCCAAGTCTTTCTATCAAATAAGCCACTCAACTGCCTTATGGACAAACAAAAATTTAGTGAGTTCATCAAGTTCACAAAGCTAATAAGTGTCTGAAGTGAGATTTAAATTCAGATCTTTCTGATTCTAGACTAGGAGTTCTATTCACTGAGCCATCTTATTGCCAATATAAGGTTAGCCAAAGTCAACTTCTGAATTCCTATTACTTCTGTTGTTACCAAAGCTAGATTTCAAACTACAAAAGGCATATGAGTCAGGGAATAAAAATTGTTATTTTAAGTCCCCCTGAAAGACTGATTTCCAGGAAAATCTTTGAACTAGAATTCCTTGGAATTTCTGGCATACAATTACCACTTCCTAGGAATTATAACCACAAAATATTTCTACCCACAAACTTTGTGATATATCTCTGAGAATCATATTGATTTTTACTCTCTAAGAAGTATTTTACTACCATTTACTCAAATGAAAACATATTTTGAAGGAAAAATCCAGTACAGCAGTGAGAAACTTCAATATATGAGAATTTTCAAATTTAATGAGCATTTCAACTATTCTATGGGGTCTACAGTGAATTATTTAGTTGTCTAGACATGACGTCTACTCACTCCAAATTTGTTTGTTTATTTTAACATATTGTCCCAATTCCAGCAACTTAATAATAAACAACATTTTTCTGTACTTATATAATGAATTCTCAGGGACTAATGAATTTTTGTAAAATTCTGTCACATTAATTTTGGGATCACTTAAGAGAAAAGATGCAGTAGGCTAAACAACTGCTTATTTACTTCCTCTTCACTGGATTCTTATGATGTTCTTATATGATAATGAACAGCAAATTAATAAAGTTACTAATGTGCTCATCTCAATAATGATGTGGCACAGAGGTGATTTAAAATGTTATTTCTGGGAAACATTTTTTCATGTATAATTTGACCTTTAACTGCATTGTAGAAAGAAAATTCATGAAAAATCCACTTTGATGAATAAAATGATCCATTTTATATTGATTTAAATATGAGGATATTCACCATGATATATCACAGTAGGAAAGCCTCCCAAATGGGACAACTCTATGTTTTCTCATCTTTAATGATTCTTATTTGTGTTTTTCCAAGTACTAGTAAAGTAACTAGTTCATCTATCACCTAATAGTCTAACTATATGACCCTCATACCTCATAATAAATTAATATTCTTAATCATTTCTCTCATATTTCCTTTCTAATATTTAAGCCACCTCTAATGCTACAATTGACTTAGATCTACTCTGAGAATAGAAGGGCATTCTATTCCTCTTTTTAGTTAACAAATATTTACTTTTATTGTGTTGTTAGTTCTTTGAACTAAAATTCCTTGGAATTTCTGGCATACAATTACCACTTTCTAGGAATTATAACTACAAAATATTTCTACCAACAAATTGTGTGATACATCTCTGAGAATTGTATTGATTCTTACTCCAAGCATTTAATAATTATTTGATTCCTTTTTTTTTCCTTCCTCCCTTGGAATTTTCTAACCTTTTTGCTTTGGTAGAATTCCATCAAATTCTTCCAATTCCTCTGGATTTCCCTAAAGAGAACTTGTAGGATTTCAGGAATTTATATATAATGCATATTAATTAGTGCAGTGTTTCAGGAAATCATTAGTCTTATCACTAAAGAATGAAATCCATTTTCTCACTCTAATTCTATTTATTTCACCTCCATGATTTTGTACAGATTTTTCATTACCTAATTCAACCAACATATTTAAGTTCTGTTTCTCATTATTTTAATTTTTTGTACCTATATATGGATACAGTACCAATGCACATGAGTAGTCCACCAGTAGGTAAACTATGATGACTTGGTCAGATTTAGACTCATACCACAAAGGGTCACTTTCCCTACCTCCCCCATAAACCTAATGCATAAATGGCATAATAGCATCATAAATAAATGACAACTCAAAGTTACATTCCTGATTGTCAGACACAATGTTGAAGCTATGGAAGATGACCTGCTTTCTAGAAATTTGTGGCTGATTATAGAGGAACATAAACCATGAACTGATCCTTTCTTATCTTAAAATCAGAAGACCTGATAATAGTGAATTTAGAAAGAAAACAACCAATCTCCTCACATCTTTTCTCTCCCATCTACAAATCATCTCATGATCATCTCTAGCTGCTTGTACCAGTTAGGTGGGAAAGGAGGAGCTGGTCTCATTTCCTACTCTAGTTACCATATAGCTGTGAGCTACATAAGCAAGCCTGAACCTGGTTTGGACTACCTTTTTAAGTTTTTTATTTCCTGATATTTGGCAAATGAGAACCTAACTTGAGATGAATCCACTCCAACCACACCCTGTGATTTTGAGAGATTATAGATTTAAGGAAAGAAGGTATATAAGAAGCATTCTTGTGTAAGCCCTTCATTTTACAGATAGGAGTCTGAGGTACAGAAAGATTACATGAAAATTTCAGGGCTATATCATTAGCAAGTGTCTGAGGTAAGATTTTGAATCCATATCTTCCTGAGTCCAGAGCTTACTCAGTAAATCATGTTGTCTATTGGGTTCAATGAGGAAAGTAATGATAGTGGCAATGGCAGGAATGTTCTGGTGGCAAGAGAAAAACATATATTGGTATAAAACAACCAACAAGAGAACAGACTAAAATCTAGTTATTCTGGGCAGCTTCATGGTACAGTGAAGAAAGCACTGGGCTTGGAATAGAAGGAAGTTCCTCTCCCTGAAGTCAAATTTGGCCTCAGATATTTATTACTTGTGTAATAATGTGTAAGTCGCTCAACCCTGTTTGTCTCAATTCTTCTGTAAAATGAGCTGAAGAAGGGAATGCAAACCACTCCAGTATTTTTGCCCACAAAACTCCAAATGGAGTCATAAAGAGTTAGACAAAAATGAAACATCTGTACAACAGCAAGCATGGTGGAATAAAGTTGAGGTTTAGATAGTCCTGAAATTAAAATTTCTAATTAGCAGTAACATAAACTGCTTTATACCCTAATGTAGATTGAATTTCAGCCTCCCAACAGAAAAATTTTTTTATTAAATCAAGTTTTAAGTTTGTAAAATCATTCTCATGAGTATCGTTTTAATAATATTTTATTCTTCACTTTTATTTATTTTATTATATTCTTAAGAAATAAAACAAGCATTTTCATAACATAGTAGAATGAGGAGGAAAATGATTGCACATAAAACTGCAAATGTTTTATGTACAATTTGCTATTCTATTAAATATATAATAAAGTTACCATATAACTTTTTTTCCTTTTTATCTTCCTCCCCTAACCTTTAGTGGATTTTTTGAGAATCACAATAATTTACTTATCCCATATATTATTTCTATTGAAAATTTAATACATTTTAGCTTACTTTCTTATGCTTGACAAGGTGCTAGAAATATGCCATATATAAAACCATGTCTAGAGTGATGAAGGAAGGTTTAGCAAAGTAAGGTAAGAAAAAAAGAAGCAACATCTCTTTAAAGGCAGAGACATTGAAATCAATCATACACTTGTCTAATTATTGAATATGAAAGGACTTAGTCACTGCAATCTCAGGATGACTCTGAAACAACTCCTCAAATTTAGATATTATTTAACATCTCTGCTTCTAGAGTATCTCCATAAGAAATAAACCAAACATGTAAAAAACTCAATGATTTTCCCCAAAAAAATCTTATCCTTTTGAACTGTCCTTTTCTTTCTGGGCTCAATGCCTTAGTAATTATTGACTCTTCCCTTTACTTCACCTCAACATTAAATCAGTTTCCATATCCAACGTGTTTCATGTACAATACTTCTCAAATTCCTTTTCTCTCTATTCCTATAGCAACTATCATGATTAAGGGTTTCATCACATATTACTTAAACTATATTAAGAATTAATTTGTTGGGGCAGCTAGGAGATGCAATGGATAGAGCACTAGCCTTGAAGTCAGGAGGATCTGAGTTCAAATCTGGGCCTCAGACACTTCCTCCCTATGTGATCCTGAGCAAGTCACTTAACCCCAATTGCCTCAGGGGAAAAAAATTAACTTGTTTCTCTACTCAACTTATCTCCAACTCATTCTTCATAGCTACAGCACTATTTTAATATTAATGTACCTGTAAGACCATATTATTTTGAAGCTTCAAAATCTTTAATCCTCCCCTAATATCCTTTTAATATACTTGGTCTATTACTTCTAGTCTTATTTCATACAGATTACATTCTGGAAAATTTTAATATGGCATGTTATTTCTTATCTCTACATATTTATACAAGATAATTTTCTTACCAGAAATTCACTCTCTCTTCATCTTTATCTATCATCATATTCTTATTTCATAGCACAGCTCAAGATTCTTCTTTTTCATAGTTTGATGGCCTTTTCAGTGAAAGCCTCTTGATCTCCCCAGATGAAAGTGCTTTCCCTCTCCTAAATTGCCCTACAGCACTTCACCTGGATCTCTCCTTTCCTCCTTTCATCTCACTATGTTTTGTATTATATTAAGAGATCATGTCCCTTCTCCATTAATAAGATCTTTAGTTGAAAGTTATGTAATTATTCTTGCCTTCACACCCTCTACTCTCGTATAGAGCTTGAATCATTGTAGGCTATCAATAAATGTTTATAAAATTAAATCCAAATATGAATCATCCATCTTTCTCTCTAATACTTTTTAAATGAGTTTAGACTTCAGTTTATACTACTTTTGCCTACATTTGTCTCTTTTTGGCAAGAAAAATAAGCATTTGCTGGCTGAGACAGCTTCTAGAAGTTTTGGTTTCTTATGATAATTTTTTCACCATTCTTATTTCCCTAAGGAATAGGAATTATTATAATAGTTTTAAAAAAAAACTTTTCACTTTTTCCCATTTTATGTAGTCGACTACAAGGCAAACCGTAAAGTATCTTTTCAGAACTTCCTATATACTAAGTATTTTGTTAATGCTTAGGATATAAAGAAAGGCAAAAAGCAGTCCTTTCTCTCAAATCTTGAACTGAGCCCTGAAACAAGAATATGATGATAGATAAAGACAAAAAGAAAGTGAATTCCTGGTAAAGAGATTAGCCACATAAATATGTGGAGATAAGAAATAACAGGCCATATTAATTTTTTCAGAATGTAGCCTGTATGAAATAAGACTAGAAACAAAGGTAAGAGAGAGGTTGCAGAAAACTTTAAGTAATAAGCCAAGTATATTAACAATTTAATGGGAGAGACCATATTTAAACAATTATGTACTAAGAAAATAGATAGATAGATAAGCCTAGGAAACCAGGAAGTAGAGACAAAGATGAAGAGTATACTAGTCAGATAGTAAAAATAACTGGAGTTGGGAGTTGGAATGTCTTGTGTAAAGAATAGCAAAGAGGTTAATATCATTGTATCATAAAGTATATGGAGGAAAATAAAGTGAAAGATGGCTGGAATGGTATGGAGGGGTCAAGTTATAAAAGTATCTAAAAGTCAGAGTAATTTATATTTCTTCATGGAAGCAACAGTCACTTGAACTTATTGAATAGGAGTAAATATGGTCAAATCTGTGTTTTAGGAAGATCACTTTGATAAATAAGTGGGAAATAGATTAAAGTAAGGGAGACAAGGTAGGAAATCAGATGTGAGTTGATGAGGACCTGAATCTAGGTGGTGGTAGTTCAGAGGAAATAAGGGAACATATGCAAGACATGTTAAGTAAAATCTACCAGATTTGGCAACAGGTTGGTTATAGAAGGGAAAGAGAAAGTCAAGTTTTGCATATAACAGCTCATTTGTGAATCTAGATGTGCAGGGATGATTGTGATGCCCTTGAGAGTAACAAGGAAGTTATAAAAGGGGATACAAGGAGAAAAAGATAATGAGTTCACTTATGGACATGTTAGCCTTGAGGTGTTTATGGGATATTCAGCTAGAGTTGTCAAATAAGCAATTAGAAAAGTTAAACTAAAGGCCAGGAAAGATATTAAGGTTGGATAAATAATCTCAGAATCATCTTCATTAATATAATAAATGAATCCATGGGAGTTGATGAGTTCACCAAGTGAAATAGTATACAAGAAGAAAAGCAGAAGGTCCAAAACAAAACCTTAAGGAATACTGATATAAGCAGCCATGATACGAAGTTCTAGCAAAAGAACCTGGGAAAAAGTGGTTAGATAAATTGTTTAAAGAGATTGGTTTGAAGTTATTGCAATGCTATGTATTGTCTACTCCTATATTTTCCCTTTTTTGATTTAATATTAATTTTTGCAAAGTTCTAATTGCAAAAGAACAAGTAATTTTGAAACTAGATTGGTAACTAATTCTTTCCTGTAATTTCAGCTTGTCTGTTTCATTTTTATATTTGATGCTAACTAAATCTAATGCTTCCTGATTCTTCCTGAAAAAAAAAAGTATTCTTGACATAAAATCATGAGACTTTTGACTCCTTCAAGTCCTCGGCTTTTTCTTTCTTCCCTATGCTGAACTTTACATTAAAGATAATAAGTATCAAGGTAAAAATTGACTTAGTATGGGAGATTTTATCAAATTTTTCATAGAATGTATTGCTTGATCATCTCTTACAGATGTTGCTACTTTTGTATTCCCATAATTATGCTATTGTTAGTAACAATAAATAATTAGCATTTGCATAGCACTTGCTATGGCATTGTGCTTAGTGTTCTCATGTAATCCTCACAAAAATTTGGAGAGCTAGGTGCTATTATTAATCTCCATTTTACAATTGAGCAAAATTAATACATCATCACACAGTTAATAAATGTCTAAGGCCAAATTTGAACTCAGGTCTTCTTAACAATTTCAGCACCTGGCTGTCCTAGCTGAGAGTGATCTATTTGTTTATGTTAATAATAAGCATTATAAGGTAAAGACAACAAAGTGTTAAATTAAAAGATGAATCTTTGCATTTTATAGATGATAGAGCTATTTTCTGATTCCATTATTTTTGAAGAAACCTTATTAATCATCCGTTAACTTAGCTACAATTTTTGTATATCTTTTGATTTCACTTATAGTCAGAATGTCAATATAGAATGTAAATTTTACTCAGTGTTTACCCAATGGAATATCTACTAATTGAGCTTTAAATGGATAAAGATTCATATCATAATGCCTACAGGTAAACTAATATTTATAGACAGTCCAAAAATGGTATGAATTTTTTAAGCACTCTTTACCCTATTTTCATCAAATTTGTCACCTTCACTGCAGAAAATCAAAAAGGCCTGCAACAAAATCAAGAACTATATTTTTATTTGTTTCATAAATCTATGTGGCCAAAATCACCTTCTGATAGTCAGCTTTCTATTTAAGAGCTTAGCTAAGATGTGGGTTTATTATTTTTGGAGGGGTTTTGGTTTTGGTTTTGTTTCTTTAGCACTTAAAAGGTTTTTTATTAAAATCAACAAATGAACATCTTAATGTATAAAGAACAAAAAAATTGTATGTGAAACTATGAACTACAATTATGTAGCTTTGTTTTTAAAAAAATGAAAGTGTATTTAATTTTACAAATAGCAACAATGCTGCACTGCTTATCTATGTCCTATTCTTAATTTCCTACTGCTCTCTTCTATGTACTCTTTAAATCCTTCATTGACATTTTCTTTTTTTCCTTTTTACCCACCAGTGTCACCCCCACAATTCCCTCCTCAAAGTTAAAAGGATTTCTAATCCACCACTGCTCTGTCAAGATAAAGGAAATATACTTCATCAGTCTTCTGAGGTCATTATATTAATAAGACTTTAAAGTCTTTCAAAGTTGTTTTCATTTTCATTATCACAGTAATAATGTAAATTATTCTTTTATTTCTTTTAGTTTCACTCTGCACCAGTTCATTCAAGTCTTTCCAGTTTTTCCTGAATTTGTCCTCTTGGTAATCCACTACATTCATATATTATCCATTTTGTTTCTAATTCTTTGCTTCAGCAAAAAGTTTTGTTATAAATCTTTTTGCCCACATAAATCCTTTTCCTTTGTCTCTGACCTTTCTGGAATATGTATGTCTAATAGTGTCAATACTGGATCAAAGAGTATACCCAGATTAAGGATTCTTTATCCAAATCAGCCCAAATTACTTTCAGGAATGCTCAGAACAATTCATAAATCTACCAAAAGTACCAGATACAGTCTACATCATCACCATCCCAGCAACCTCCCAATTCCTATGTGTTCATTGAACTCCTGAATTACAACTTGGCACATTTTGTACAGAGATTAGGGGAAAGTAGCATGAGTGATTCCAAGGCACACAACACTATCTTTACCAGGAGTCCCCAGGCTGTTCTATAGATTATAGAAATATTTTGTCTCTGGCACCATAATAAAAGCCTATCTGGCTTGAAAGAATTTGTTTTAACTTGTTTTCCACTGGCAAGGCCTTTGAGAATTAGACATCATTATTATGCATTATTGTACAATGAATATCATTTGCAATTAGGATATTTGGGGGAGCTCATAACTGATAAGGAATCTATTTGAGTATACATGACATCTAGGAAATACCTTTTATATCAGTGTCTCAACTCGAGGTTGTTGATGTAGGGAACTTACAAAAAGAAAACTACCTCTACTCTGACATAGACAGTCTTTGAGAGTTGCTGAGACCATTGAGAGATTCATACACAATAGAGATTAGAATGTAACTCAGGCCTTCCTGACTCTATATCCCTTATTATTAACTGATTTAATGTGAGTGATCAGCAGATCATTGAACAAAGTTACCTCCTCAGAAATCTTAAATAATTTTCATGTTTGAAAGATATTCTGCTTGTGAAGCTTCAAAGACTGCTTTTTGTTCTACCAAAAAAAATCAACAAATAATAAACATAATAGAAGTTTATATTTCTGACACCTTTCAGTCATTTGTTTGATTAGGATGGTACAAAATACTATGAAATTATTCCTGCACAAGAAGATCTTTTCCTTGATTTTGTTTTCATCAGATGTTCATGCATTCTAAGTCATTTTTATTTTTATAGATGTGGAAAAGTAGACATATGACTCAATATTTGTTAAACTTCTCTAAGTCACATTTAATTTTGGTAAATGTATCATCTGTGATTTTCATTTTTTTAGAGTAAAAACCCTATTGGAGATGGCTAAATGACAGAGATAGAGAAAGAGAGAAAATAGATACAGATATTGACATACATATGCATATAAATATATTTCAGATTAATTTAATCATCAAATATTTTTAAATATTTAATTTTAAAAATTAAAACATGCTGACCAATTTTCTTGTTTTTTTTTTAATTCTTTATGTATTTGCTTAGGACCCACCATTCTTTCCAATTTCATCATTTTTAAGTGTTATTCATTTTCATATCAGATGCCTAATATGGTGGCTCCATTGCAATTCTTAATAAAAGAAGATATTTCTTTACCATATAATACAATCCTAAAAATAAATAATAACAATTTAAATTCAAAATAATACTTTTTTTATTCAAAGTAATTTTTACTCAAAAATGTTCCTGAAGAATTATTGATCAGATGTACAACAATATTTATTTTAACTTGGCACTAGTCAACATTTTGATGCAATTCTATGGAGTACAACTTCATAATTAACTGTCAATAATATATCAATTTTAACATTTCATTTTTGTTGTCATATTCAAAGTGGTACAGTTGTTGTGGGCCAGAAAGGCATCAATTCTTTCCTGAAGCTTTGATGAGGGTAACAGCCTCTGCTATATTTTGATGTTGTTTAATAGTATAGGTATACACTATTTACTAGGTAGGGGAAATGTGGATCTATTGGTTAGTGAGTAGGACATCTCACTAATCCTTTACCACAAATCTATGTGTATTGAAACAGTAAAGAACAAAAAAAAAAAAACTTCATATTAAAGTAGTGTGGCTCCAGGGATCTGGTGTTCCTAATTCTTTGCCTATATTTCCCTGTGTTGTGAGCTCTTCAATATTTCATGTTCTGTATTATATTTTCATGTACAACTCTCATGTTTCAGGCTAGACAGCAAATTGCCTGAGGTATTAGAAACAAAACCTAAGAGAAAGGCAATTATTATTACTTCACAAGATCAATGACAACCTTATTTTTGTTAAAATCTTAGGAGCTTATCTCTCCCTTGTTAAAAATATGTATGTGAGACATTTGGGAACACTGCCCATCAGCGTTGACAGAACCCAAATAACTGTGTGACGGTGAATTAGATTTTCAAAAGTCATATCATCAAAGTGTAAACTCTGCCAGGATCTACTAAACTGGAAATACTGAAAGAAGACATTGCAAAAGATATGGAAAATGTTTCTAAAACAACAGCCTAGCCAAACTCAGAGACATTCATTATGAGAAACTTGTTCATCAGATGATTAAATTTATGAATTGAAAAAGAGTAAGGTCTTCTACTGCATACAGGGCCATCTCCAGTCATGCTGATCTATATCTTGTCATTGAAATCAGATGGCTTTGGAGGAGAAAGTGAAATTGATGATTTTGCACAACCCTCCCTCACTTAAATCTAATTCACTTACATGTCATGGCAGCACCTTCCTGATGTCACCTTTGAGAACAAAGAGCAAAAAATAATAAATTCATGAACTATTCCAAATAATCATCTCTTACCTAAAATTATGTTACATGTACTTATCTACTGGTATATTTCATTGTCAATGGAAATGCAAACCCCTTAAAGTCAGGGATTATTTATTATTTTTATTTTTGCATCTCTAGCATGTAGTACAATGTTGGATTGCTTGTAGCTGGCATTTAATCAGTGTTTTTAAGTGAAGTGAACTGAATGGAATGGAATTAAAATAATTAGAGAGAAGTTGTAATCTACACTGATGAAGTGAATGTCAACATCAATCAAATCATGGAGTTTTGAATTTATTGAAGTAAATAATAATTGATATATTGATGTATATCTAATTTCATTCCTAAAAAAGAGATTATATCATAAGAAATATTTCCCCTTCCAGCTATTCAATATCTAATATATTCATTTTAAAATTATAATAACTGACATATATCCTGAGGTAAAGAAAGTACTCAAAGTTTTTATTTGGTAAACAGGGGTATTCAGTGGCATCCAAGTTAAAGTGAGACTCAAGCCATAACAAGGGTATGATTTTATTTTATTCCCATACTTTTCAACCTCTCCATCTTTTCCCTGCATTTATCCTATTCTATTTTCCCATTTTTTCTCAGATTGGTCTTTTTTTTCTTCTTTCCTTCCTGCACCTTCTATTCAGGAACCTCACTGAAAAGTCCTTCTTCACCCCACATTTGAAATCCAAAAGCATCTAGATTGCTGAGCTCTAAGTTTTTATTTAACAAAACAGCTGTTATAAAGATAACTATCACCTGTGAAATGAAGGGGTTGAACGGGATGGCATCTGACATCCCTTCCATGTCTCAATCTCTGATAATATGGTACACGCATCACAAATTACTATATGAAACATCATTCTGTAATTATCATTCCTACTAAAAAATAACTCACATTTAAACAGATCTCTGAAAGAATCGTTTACTCACAACAATCTTGTAATGCGAGTGGTGCAAGTATTATCACTTTCATGAAAAATAAATAATTCCTGCAAAGTTATATGCAAGAATCTTGTACTATTGGAGAAGGGCAGAAATATGTGTGAGGGACATAAAATTTAAGTAACCACATAGGAGTGGAGGACAAAGTGTGCCTTCTAGATGGGAACTTCAAAACCCAAAAAAGTCCCCAAAGTCCCAAACCAAATTTCATTGTGTTGATCATCCTGAATCAATGTCAAAATAACAAGTTACAAATAGTCTGTTACCAGCAATTCAGTCCTAATAGAAGAATCAAATTACCTTTTTTGTGGGACAAAGTGAATTTATAAACATTGTCCTCCCAAAGTCAAAACAACTGTATTCTTTACATTAATTCATGGAGCTTTCGAGAGAGTCATTCAACTCTGGCTAAACTATGATTATCTAGCAAAATATTTCAAAAGTGGAATAACTGTTCTTAATGTATCCTTAAAGAGCTAGAGTATTTAGGTATTTATGACATAAAATTTACCAGATTGATATAACATTTAGAGAAAACTAATAAAGATCCTAAATCTTCATGAATACACCAGGTCCTCCCAAAACACACACAGACACACACAGACACACACACACACACACACACACGCACACACACACAGGCACACATAGACACATACACAACGCTGTCATGTATTATCCCTGAAACTTAGAGGTACAGCTGCATGGTGTCCTAAGGTCACCTATCATCCCAAGGTGCCTCTCTCTCATATCACAGCTTTTTATATTTTTCTTAACTAACCTGTACCTTTCAGGTTTGCCATCCCTAAGGTTTATCTATAAGGCATGTATTTTATTTTTGAGAAACATTCTTATTAGATGTGTTACCAGTCAGCCAGTATATTATCCGATAATTTTATCTTCACAAAGCAAGAAGGGAGAGAAAAAAGCAAAATATCATTCTAACATGTTCCTCAGAGAATCTATGTTTATGTTGAAATAAAGGATATGTAACTAAAAGTTTAAAATACAAGTCAGTTAAAAGCATCATAAGCCATGACAAAGAGACACCATTTGTCTCACAGAAAAAAAAAAATTTGAAGGACAAATGAAGTCTGTTTATAAACAGTTATCAGTTTAGTGTGTGTGTGTGTGTGTGTGTGTTTGTATAAAAATGTGGGCTAGTCACTTGACCTTGATGTCTCAGTTCCTCATCCTTAACATGAATTAGAGAAGAAAATGAAAACACTTTATTATTTTTGTCCAGAAAATCCCGTTGGACATGACAGAAACGAATAAACTGGACTCCACAGCTGGCACTCTATCCACTTAAAGTGGATAGCTTTTACCAAGAAGCTATAGCAAGAAGAAATTACAAACCATCTCCCAAACCCAGAAAATACTTTCTTGTCCATTCATGTTAAGTCCCTGGAGAAAGTGGGCTCAAATTTAAAGCTTGAAGGTAGTAAAACACCTACGTAGGGGACAAATTAGCTAAGGGATACCTCTTAATTCTGGAGGACCCTAGGAATATTTTTCTTTCTTGAGGACTTCCAACTAATGTTCTTTCTTGTGTGACATTCTTGATAGATGTATTGTTCCCTTGATTAGCTAGGTAGGCTTTTTATCATCCACAGTGCCTCAGCTATTAAGTCACTTCACTGAGAAGAGAGAGCAAAGAAGGAAGTTAAAAACCTTTTCCCAAACACAGGACACTTTCCCTTCTACACACATTTGACCTCTGAAGATGATGGACTCAAACTTGTCAGAAAGATAGTAAGACATAATAAGTAATAGATATATTTATCTATCCACTCTCAGTGTATCTTTGTACACACATGTATATATGTGTATGTGTGTGTGTGTGTGTGTGTGTGTGTGTGTGTATCAAACTGGTCATCTGGCTATTATCCTGTTTCATCATAGGATTTGCCTTTTGTGGCTGCCAGAAAACTCTATTGCTGGCACAAGTTGTGGGGCTTCTAATGACCTTTCTGATCTTATAAATCTCCACCAACACCCAAAAAATATATCCTATCTATGGATACTCATTCCACTAAAATCAGGGAAGAAGAAGCACAAGAGAAAAGAGAAATAGAAGATGCATATCATATAAATAAGGAGCAGTTCTCTCACTTGCCAGTTTAAAGAAGGCTTTACTCAAAAAGCCATGCAGAAGAGATCACAAGATCATATTCTTAAATCTTTGATAGACATTGCCAGTTCTGATTCCTCATCCAGTCACCCTAGCAGCAGCCCCTTAGTCACTCATTGCCAGAACCTGAATCCTTAAAGTTCCACATGTAATACCAGAACCAGGCAGGAAATATTGAACATTCTCTATGTAGACTATCATGAAAGACCATATATGTACATATTCTGAAGATTGGTCCTCAAACTGTATTTTTTTAAAGAGTAACTTTTAGTCTTGGCAAGCAGGTTGTAAGCCCAGACACAGGAAAATTAATCCGACTTGCTCAATTTACACTGAAAACAAGCTTTAAAAAAGGAAAATACAAGGGCTTCATTCCTTTCTCCTCATGCTTTGAAGAACCATAAAATGTGGATTAGAGAGTTAGAGAAGAGATCATTTTTGGTTTCACTTAGGGATAAAAGTAAAAGAAAACAAGAAGTAATTGTAAATACATAACTATACAACTTAATACAGACTTGTATCTTCCCAAGGAATTCTGGCTTGAAATTATCTGGCTGTTGCCAGGAGGATGGCCTTAAGTTAGAATTCTGAAGGTTAACTAACATATTTTCCCTTTTATTCATTCTCCTTTCTGGTTTTCCCAAGGCTGCCCTCTGAATTAGAGAAATTTAACAAAACAATCCTTTTCTGAGACTAAAAGTACGTGTGATCTCTTTGCCAACTATTCTCCCTCTTTGCCAACTATTTTCTCTGTCCACATTTATTCAGAAACCAAGACACAAGTATGTACTTATAATCAATCTTAGTCATGCAAATAAATAATGATCAAAATTAAACATAAGGTATTATTGAGCCAGTAGAAAGGGTTAGGAAACAGGTCAGCCCAGTGGTAAGAATCCCTGAACCCACAAATAAACACAACTATATCTGTCATCATTCTGAATTTATGTTCTGAAAAGTGATGCAATTTTATTTTCTTATTCAAAGTAGACATTTCCTAAATATTTGAAAACCAACCATTATCTGTATTCAATTTGTCCTCTGGAAAGTCCCAGAAATTTCCACTAACTAAACATTCATGCACCAGGCTCTTATTTTGAAATCAAATACCCTTCTTAAAGAACTTAAACTGTTATGTTGCACAATCAAATGCATTTTTAGCACTCAAAAATCTAGTTTGCATAGGATTTGGTACTTCTTTATATGGAATCTCAAGAACTTTTCTCATAACTCCCACTGAGATTGGTGGGTATCCCACCACCAAAAACAGGACATCTTTTCTGAACTTTTTATTTTTCACATTGCCTTTCTTTTACTTCAAGGGAAGGGATAGTTTTGATCCCTTATGAAAACTATGGCAAATATTGTAGTTTTTCTCAGGCTGGTGAAATCACCTGGTTCAGGTACAGGGTTAAAAGGTAATAAAGTATTCAAAGTCTATCTGACTATTAATAAAAGAATTTTATTTAGCCATGACATGGCAAGGATATTCAACAAGGAAGGACACCTAATTAATTCAGCTGCGTATTGGTTCACTGCCTTTTCTACTGCCTTACTCCTCTCAAGAAACTTCTGTCCTGGACCTGTGCTATCCTGAGTGGTGACTGCCACTCAGGTAACTACTATTCCAGGAAATTCCAAGCCACATAGCTTCGCTTTACTCTCTACTCTCTGGCCCTTCCTCTCCAATCTCCCTGTCACTGAGTATTTATTGCTTTTCTTACCTCCTGTGCCTCCCCAATTCTGGAACCATGAACAATGATCAAATCAAATTTACTTTTTATTCCTGGATACAGTATGTTAATTTTGTTTGCTATGGCATCACATACTCTCTCTGCTATGGCCTCACTATTTCTATGAAATCAAAATATACCCTGTTCATCATTCTTCATTGTCTTTTGTGTCTCTTGCTAAAATGTGAAGTTCTTGGACTAAAATGAGAATTTCATAGACTATCTTTTCTTTAGTATTTTTATCTCGAGCCCTTAGCACAATGTTTGGTACTTAGCAAGTGCTTTTTAAAATGTTTTTTTTTTATTCCTTCATTTGCTTTTTCAAAAAGCACATGTGAAGCTGGAAGACAGTTACTGAATACTTATGCAATTTTTTTTTTGTTTACTTGTTTTTTGTTTTTGTTTTTTAACTTAAGTCATAAGAAAATTTTGTCAATGACACAAACTTATTTCTTTAAAGTCAATTAAATCTAAAAGATAGTTGTACTGTACTTTAGGGAAATGACAGCCTAATCTATATGACAGAGACCTTAGTATATATTGTATCTCCCATCTAAGGACATGTACTATAGGATAAGCCCCAGATAGGAATGTGGCTTATGATTTATGATTTTATCCCTGTCACCATGTTCCTGACACTTGACTCAGTGGAAATCACTCTAGCATGGAAATATTCACTCTTTGACCTTTACTTTTTGAGAACCAGACTAATCCAGAATAAATACAGCTGCTAGGAGTTAAGCAAAATGGACAACATAAACTCAGAGAGACCTAGGGATAAACTTCTGTTTTTCTTATTCTTCACATTTATAAAACAGAATAAAACTGTTCTTTAGGGGCGGTGTACGACCACAGCAAATTTTATAGGAAGTAGTTGTATAAGAATTCTTTGTTGGGAAGAGATTTCTGGGATAATTAGAGACACAGAAATCTAGAAGATAGCCAAGTATAAGCCAAGATCTAAGAAAGAAATTTCTAAGCTATTAAACACTCATATATGTAAGAAAAAATAAATTTGATTCATCTAAAGTGTTTGACACCTAGAATATGAATTCAAAAATTTATTTTTTTCAAAGAAACATGGCTTATAATTGTATGAGTCTGTGTGGTTATTTTTTACTTCCCAAAACGTACTTGATAAATAGAATTACTATTCCTCTGTCATATACATGTGTATACATGTGTATGTAATTTTATATGTGTGTGCGTGCATGTGTGTGTATGCATATGTAAGTATATATTTAAAAATTCTTAATTTTGTATCTCCTGCAAGCAATATTTTCCAGTGGGGAAATGGAGAGTCATTATGTTATTATTATTATGAGTATAATAGATATAAATTTTAGAACTGTTGCCTCACTCCCCCACTCATACTACCAGACTTGTCACCCAGAGCATGGCTGCATTTCCTTCTAACAGTTCTAGGGGCAAGCCTTGGCTCTATTTAAAAAAGCTTTTTCAATAATACTTCCATTTTTCCAACTTATTTCCCACATTCATTTTTGCAAGACTTTTTGTTATAAGTTTTTCTCTCTCCCTTCTTTATGTCTCTTCTCCCCAAGATAGCAACTAATCTGATATAGGCTAAATGTGTGCAGTTCTTTTAAACATATTTCTGTATTTGTCATGCTGTACAAGAAAAATCTGACCAAAATGGGAAAAAATGAGAAAGCAAAAAACAAACAAACAAAGGTGAAAATACTATACTTCAGTCCATATTCAATCTCCATAGTTTTCTTTCTTGGTTCATACAGCATTTTCCTAATCAAGTCTATTGAATTACTGCATTATTGAGAAGAACATCACAACTGGTCATCATATAATCTTGCTATTACTCTGTACAATGTTTTCTTGGTTTTGCTTACTTCACTCAGCACAGTTTATGTCTTTTCAGACCTTTCTGAAATCAGCCTGATCATACTTCTAATAGAACAATAATATTCCATTACATTCATATACCATAACTTATTCAGCTATTCCTCAATTGCTAAGCATCCATTCAATTTCCAGTTCCTTGCACAAAAAAGGGCTGCAACAAGTATTTTTGCACATGCACAAACACTTAAATCTTGAGTCTTCATATGTATCCTTTCTACCATGATTATCAGTTGATATCAATTTATTACTTATATTCCTTTTAGAAACATTTACTTACTGAAGGGCTAAAGTAAGAAAATTTGACACAAATCATCTCCCCAAAAGTTTCTCTCCCACAAGTATATACATTCCCATAAATTCTCCTATAAGTACATAAATTCCAAGGGGAAATGGGCTTAAACTTTAAGAACATGTGGCCTAGTGAAATTATGGCAAATGGAATAACTCACAACTTCTAGAAGATATTTTGATGGTGCTGTGATATATTCTTCTTAGGTATAGTCTAATCTTTGCTGGACTCTGGATAGTTCGGGATCTTCTGTTCATATTTTGTCTGGTCTATTTTTAGCTGTTAAAATAGCATATTGCCATATGCTGTTCCATTTACAAAAAAGATGGGGAATCTAAAATCCTCCAAAACTCTGAAGTTTATACAGTCCTCCTTCATACTGAGGGATGAGATGAGGCATTTGACTCTCTGATTCTAATTGGTTCCATTAGGTTGCCACCCAAAAGAACTAGTGAAACCATTTGTGTGTGTGTGCATTATTTTATTTAATATTTGCCCAGTTACATACAAAACAGTCTTTTTTACATTTATTTAATAAATTTTTGAATTCTAAGTTCTCTCCCTTATCCCCACCCAAAATTAAGAAACCATATATGAAGTTTGCAAAACATTTCCATAAAAGAAAAATTGTGAAAAACAAACTATAGATCTCCCACTCTAGTAAAAATAAAAACTATCAAAAAAAAAAGAAAGAAAAAGAGAGACAGAGAGAGAGAATGCTTCCATCTATATTCAGACACAACCAATTCTTTCTCTGGACATGGCTAGGACTTTTCATCAAAAATCCTTCAGAGTAGTAGTTATGGATGATTGTACTACTGAGAGTAGCAAAGTAATTCACAGCTGGTCATCCCAAAACATTGCTATTACTTTGAATACAGTATACTTCACTTTTCTTGAGTTCATGGAAGACTTTCTATGTTTTTTGTTTCGTTTTTTGAGGTTTGGGGTTATTTGCTTGTTTTTTTGTTTTTTGAAGAGCATCCTGCTCATCATTTCCCATAGAACAAAAATATTCCATCACAAACACACACTACAGTTTATTGAGGCATTCCCTAATTCAATTTCCCTTTTTTTGCCCTGAAAAGAGAGCTGCTGTGAATATTTTTTGTACAGAGAGATCAATTTCCTTTTTTAAAATCTCTTTTGATATTTATGCCTAGTGTGTTAGGTCAAAGGATATGCATGAATTTATAGCCCTGTGACCACAGAGCATATCTTTTGATCATTTATCAATTGGGGAATGATTCTTATTTGTTATAAATTTGATTCAGTTCTTCTATGTTTGAGAAATGAGGTCTTCTCAGATAAACTTGCTCAAAATTCTTTTTACAATTACTATTGCTAACCATATTTTCCCCTTTTATTCTCTCCTTTCACTCTGATCCTCCTCAAAAGTGTTTTGGTGTTGTCTATTCCCTCCCCCCAAAAAATGCCCTCTCTTTTATTGTTCTTCCCCCTTCCTATATTCCATTCTCCTCCTATTTTCCTGCAGGGTAAGATAAATTTCCACACTGTTATTGAATATTATCTTATTTCTTCTTTGAGCCAAATATGATGAAAGATTCACTCACCTAACTTCTCCTCCCACTCTTCCTGTAAAAGCTTTTTCTTGCTTAATTTTTTTATGGCAGATAATTTGCACCATTTCATTTCCCCCATTCCCTTTCTTTCAGTACATTCCTCTCTCACTACTTAATTTCATAATTTTAAAAAAAGTTTTATCCCTTCATATTCAACTCACCACTGTGCCCCCTCTCCACATATATACTCCTTCTAACTGCCATAATAATGAGAAAGTTCTAATGATTTACAAGTATCATCATCTCATATAGGAATGTAAACAGATAAACCTTCTTAAGTCCCTTAATATATCATTTTCTTGATTACTTCCTTATGCTTCTCCAGAGTTCTATATTTGAAAAATCTAATTTTCTATTCAGCTCTGGTCTTTTCATCACAAATGCTCGAAAATCCTCCATTTCCTTGAATGACTACCTTTTCCTAAGAAGGATTATTTTCTTTTTAACTGAGTAGGTGTTTTTTTTATGGCAAAGTTTCTTTTCTTTTTTATTAATTTTATTGATTATTTTTCAAAACATATGCATGGATAATTCTGAGACAACCTTGCAAAACCTTGTTTTCCAATTCCCCCCCCCTACTCTTTCTTCTAGATGGCAAGTAGTCCAATATATATTAAACATGGTAGAAATATATGTTAAATCCAACATATGCATGCCTATTTATACAATTATTTTGCTGCAGAAGAAAAATAAAATCAGACGGGAAAAAATGAGAAAGAAAATAAAAAGCAAGCAAACAACAAAAAGAGTAAAAATGCTATGTTGTGAATCAAACTCAGTTCCCACAGTCCTCTCTGGATGTAAACGGCTCTCACCATCACAAGACCTTTGGAACTGGCCTGAATCATCTTATTGTTGAAAAGAGCCATGTTTATCACAATTGGTCATCATATAATCTTCTTGTTTATGCCAAACTTTCTCAGTAGATCTATGTCACCTCTGTTGATGGCATAGATTGAAGGATCCAAAACAATTGTAGGAACTAAAGAGATTTGACAAGATTGAAGAAGTTTGAAGAAGGTAAAAAGACTCCAAAAAACTCACCAGACTTGAAAACACTCTTTTTGTTTGTTGCCAACTTTACTCTACCCCTTATGACTGTATAGGGCATTGATCTCTAGCAATGAGGAAAAATAACCATATCAATAGGCTTTGAGACTTTGATTACATTCACAATTTGAACTTATTCTTAGATGTACTTGGTGCTGTGTGATGACTCAAGCACATGTAAATTATTTTGCATTTCCTATAGTTTTTAATATCTTTTCAAAAGTACTTGACAAATATCCCAACTAAATGCTATTCTTTTTTTATTTTTTTAAATTTTTCATTATAGCTTTTTATTTACAAGATATATGCATGAATAATTTTTCAGCATTGATAATTGCAAAACCTTTTGTTCCAATTTTTCCCCTCACTCTTCCACCCCTTCCCCCAGATGGCAGGTAGACCACTATATGTTAAATACAATATATATATATGTGTGTGTGTATATATATATATATATGTATATGCCCATACAGTTATTTTGCTGCAAAAGAAGAATCGGACTTTGAAATAATGTACAATTAACCTGTGAAGGAAAAAAAAAATGCAGGCAGACAAAAACAAAGGGATTGGAAATGCTATGTCATGATTCACACTCATTTCCCAGAATTCTTTCACTGGGTGTAGCTGGTTCTATTCATTATTGAACAAATGGAACTGATTTGGTTCATCTCATTGTTGAAGAAAGCCAAGTCCATGAGAATTGATCATCATATTGTATTGTTGTTGAAGTATATAATGATCTCCTGGTCTTGCTCATTTCACTCAGCATCAGTTCATGTAAGTCTCTTCAGGCCTTTCTAAAATCATCCTGCTAATGATTTCTTACAGAACAATAAAATTCCATAATATTCATATACCACAATTTATTCAGCCATTCTCCAATTGACGGAATCCACTCAGTTTCCAGTTTCTGGCCAGTACAAAGAGGGCTGCTACAAACATTCGTGCACATACAGGTCCTTTCCCTTCTTTAGTATCTCTTTGGGGAATAAGCCAGTAGTAACACTGCTGGATCAAAGGGTATGCACAGTTTGATAACTTTTTGAGCATAGTTCCAAATCTCTCTCTAGAATGGCTGGATGTATTCACAATTCCACCAACAATGTATCAGTGTCCCAGTTTTTGCACATCTCCTCCAACATTCAGCTTATGTCATTCTAGCCAATCTGACAGGTGTGGTAGTAGTATCTCAGAGTTGTCTTAATTTGCATTTCTCTGACTAAAATGGCTTGGAGCATCTTTTCATTTGGCTAGAAATAGTTTCAATTTCTTCATCTAAAAATTGTCTGTTCATATCCTTTGACCATTTATCAATTGGAGGATGGCTAGATTTTTTTATAAATTAGAGTCAATTCTCTATATATTTTGGAAATGAGGCCTTTATCAGAATCTTTGACTGTAAAAATATTTTCCCAGTTTATTGTTTCCCTTCTAATCTTGTCTGCATTAGTTTTGTTTGTACAAAAGCTTTTCAATTTGATATAATCAAAATTTTCTATTTTGTAATCAATAATGATCTCTAGTTCTTCTCTGGTCACAAATGCCTTCCTCCTCCACAGGTCTGAGAGGTAAATTATCCTGTGTTCCTCTAATTTATTTATAATCTCATTATTTATTCCTAGATCATGATGGGTAGGTGATTTTTGGTTGCAATTCTAGTTCCATTGTTCTCCAGAATATCATATTCCAAGCACTCTGGTCCTTTAATGTAGAAACTGCTAAATCTTGTGATATCCTGACTATGGCTCCACAAATTGTTTCTTTCTGAATGCTTGCAATATTTTCTCCTTGACCTGGGAGTTCCAGAAATTTGGCTATAATATTCCTGGTAGTTTTCATTTAGGGAACTCTTTCAGGAAGTTTTTCAGTTTTTATTTTATCTTCTGGTTCTAGGACATCAAGACAATTTTTCTTGATAATTTCTTGAAAGATGATATTTAGGATCTTTCTTTAATCATGATTTTCAGGTAGAACAATACTTTTTAAATTATTTCTCCTGGATCTATTTTCCAGGTCAGTTGTTTTTCCAATAAAGTATTTCCCATTTTTTCTACTATTTCTTCATTTTTTGGTTTGTATTATTTTATCTCAATTTCTCATAAAGTCATTATTAACTTCCATTTGCTCAATTCTATTTTTAAGAAATTATTTTCTTCAATGAGCTTTTGTATCTCCTTTCCCAACTGGCCAACTTTATTTTTTAAGGCATTCTTCTCCTCACTAGCTTTTTGCATTTCCTTTTGTACCACTTTCAATTCTTTTCCTAATTTTTCCTCTATCTTTCTCTCTTATTTGAGTTTCAAAACCCTTTTTGAGCTCTTTCATTGTCTGAGTCCAATTCTTATTTTTTTAGAGGCTTTGGATTTAAGAGTTTTGATTTTGTTATCATCTTCTGAGTGTGTGTTTTCATCTTCCTTATTACCATAGTAATTTCAATAGTCAGAACTTTTTTTTGTTTGTTTTCTGCTCATTTTCCTAGGCTATAACTTGGCTTTTAACTCTTTCTTAAAGTAGACCTCTGTTTCCAGGGTGGAGGGTGCATTGTTCCAAGCTTCAGAGTTCTGTGCAGCTATTTTCAGAGATCCTTCTAGGAACCTGAACACCAGCCCTCTGTTAGAAGTGTCTGTTCCACTGTAGCCGTAAGATCTAATGTGGTTAATCAATAGAGTCCTGCTTTGCCTGTAGGTGAGGGCTAGGGCTGCACTGGGTGGCTTACACTAGGTAGCCATTGCACACTGGACTTCCAACCTGTTGCCACAGAGACTCTGCCCTGACCTTGGTCCAGAAGCCTCTAGCACTACTGCTGATTCAGAGGTTCTGCTGGAGTGCAAGCACGGGCTGGGGCTGGGGGCGGTGGGGGGTGGGGGGGACTGTGCAAGCTAGCTTGCACTGGTATTATGTGCTAGGCTCCCATCCTGGTTCCAGAGACCTTTTCTGCTGACCGCCCATGTCCTCTTTGGTATCTCTGAGTTGAGAGGTCTGGAAACCCCCAGGATTGCCTCTGATTCAGAGGTCAGCCTGGGACTGGGGCTGGGACTGGGCTGGGTCTGGGGCTGCACTGGGGGGTTTGCACTGGGACTGCACCCTGGACTCCCACTCTGATGTCACAGACCTTTTCTGCTGAGTTTCTAAATTTCCTTCAGCTGGAAAATGTTCTAGTTTGTCTTTTGGGATGTTCTGATGCTCTAAAATTTATTTAAAATCATTATTTAAAGGAATTTGAAGCAGTTTGGGCAAAAGGTTGGACGAGTTCCTGCCTTTACTCTGCATCTTGGCTTGGCCTTGTTGGCTTGGTGAAATCTTTCAGCCAATCTGGGTAGATACAAAGGGCTTCTTCAAAGCTGATAAAACAGAAAAAAAATTTCTGTTCTTATCTGACAATGTATCTGAGCATAACATCTTGCATAGGATGGTTTTCTCTGTTAACTTCTACCCTTACATGCAGTACATGAAATATGTTAGTTAAATTCATAACTCTATCAGTTGGAAGGACTCTCAGAGGACATCTAGTACAACCTGTACATCTGAATACTTGAATTAATGTCCTCTCTCTAAGAAACTTTGTCACCTAGACTTTGAAATCCGGTAGTAAAGAAGAATTCATTTTTTTCTGAAGAAGTGCTTTATGCTTTTGGATAAGTTCAATTGTTGGATTTTGGCTGTTTTGTTGTTTTTAATTTACATCTCTTGCAACTTTTAATTTACATGACTCTTGCTCTGCCCTCCATATCAAAGCAAAACTGGGCAAATCTCTCTTAGAATATACAGTATTACAAATAATTGAAGATAATCATCCCCTGAATCAATTGCAACTCCAATTATCTTTTTTTCCCAAACTAAACATTGTGTTTCTTTACTGATCTTTAATACTATAAATGTTGAGGCTTTTAGTCCTACTAGTTGCTTCTCTCTAGAACACTTCAGTTTATCAATGTCCCTCCTAATCAAAGTCATTGGTTAAAAAAAAAAAAAGGAAAATAGTACTTGTCTAATATCTTTGAGAATCTAAGAGAAACTTCCTTTCAGATGAACATTAAATCATTTTTCACCATTTTTCAGTTGAATCATCCAACTATATATACAGCGGTTTTACTAATCAACTTACATCTTTCATCTGACTTTTTCCATGAAATCTTTCAAGACCCCTTCTTAACTTTCTTCCAACTTCCAGTCCCATATCCAACTTCTTAGTTGGATTTTATTTCAAAGTCTGCATTTCAAAACTTCCCATATCCAAAATAGAACTCATTATTTCCCCCAAAAAAACTCCCATATTCCTAAAGTCTATTTTTCTTTTGAGGATACCCCCATACTTTTTACTTATCTAAGTTCTCAATTTCAGAGTTATCTTGAACTTTTTACTCTCCCTCATTTTCTATGTGCAGTCAATTACCAGATACTGTTTCCTTCTCTCTCCTCACATACATCATCATCATCATAATGATCATAATCTTTTTCATGAAATCCTACAATAAAATTCTAATTGGTCTCTCTGCTTCAAGCCTTTTTCCTATCTGTATGACTCACACACAGCAATAAAATTGATATTCTTAAAATTGTTCCCCTGCTCAAAAGTTTCATTTTTTTTCTTGTTGCCCTTAGGATAAAACACAAATTTCAAGTGAGTATTTAAAATCATTAATAGTCTGGCTATAGCCTTCCTTTCCCAGGTATATTGAACATAACTCTCTTTTATGTATTGGTCCTTAGAATGTCTAGTTTCTCTCAAAGCTCAGCTCAAGTTTAAGGCCCATTAATTCCAAGTCCTGCAGATAAATAAACAAAGCCTAACCAGATTCATTAAGTACTTATTTTATATTTCTTTTTAACATGTTTTGTATTTACTTATTTATATACATATTGCTTCTCAATTCCCAATAATGTAAGCTACTTGATGACAAGAACTGCTTCATTTTTCTCTTTGTAGTTCACTATACTTAATGTAGTACCTGTGACATAGCAGATGCTTAACAAATGATTATGTACTGAATATTTGCCAAATGTTACATAAAGTATAACTACATTATGACTATAGTTCTAATAACTCTGTGAATAAGAAGAAACAAGAAAACAATTTCTTTTTTTTTTTTTTTTTGGATAACTTTTTTTTTTTATTTTAATTTTTTTATTTAATAATTACATTATATTTACACTCATTTCTGTTCCGATTTTTTTTTCCCCTCCCTCCCTCCACCCCCTCCCCTAGATGGCAAGCAGTCCTTTATATGTTGGATATGTTGCAGTATATCCTAGATACAATATATGTTTGCAGAACCGAACAGTTCTCTTGTTGCATAGGGAGAATTGGATTCAGAAGGTATAAATAATCCGGGAAGAGAAACAAAAATGCAGATAGTTCACATTCGTTTCCCAGTGTTCTTTCTTTGGGTGTAGCTGCTTTTGTCCGTCATTTATCAATTGAAACTCAGGTCTCTTTGTCAAAGAAATCCACTTCCATCAAAATATGTCCTCATACAATATCGTTGTCGAAGTGTATAATGATCTCCTGGTTCTGCTCATTTCACTTAGCATCAGTTCATGTAGGTCTCTCCAAGCCTCTCTGTATTCATCCTGCTGGTCATTTCTTACAGAACAATAATATTCCATAACATTCATATACCACAATTTACCCAGCCATTCTCCAATTGATGGGCATCCATTCATTTTCCAGTTTCTAGCCACTACAAACAGGGCTGCTACAAACATTTTGGCACATACAGGTCCCTTTCCCTTCTTTAGTATTTCTTTGGGATATAAGCCCAATAGAAACACTGCTGGATCAAAGGATATGCACATTTTGATAATTTTTTGGGCATAATTCCAGATTGCTCTCCAGAATGGTTGGATTCGTTCACAACTCCACCAACAATGCATTAGTGTCCCAGTTTTCCCGCATCCCCTCCAACATTCATCATTATTTTTTCCTGTCATCTTAGCCAATCTGACAGGTGTGTAGTGGTATCTCAGAGTTGTCTTAATTTGCATTTCTCTGATCAATAATGATTTGGAACACTCTTTCATATGAGTGGTAATAGTTTCAATCTCATCCTCTGAAAATTGTCTGTTCATATCCTTTGACCATTTATCAATTGGAGAATGGCTTGATTTCTTATAAATTTGAGTCAGTTCTCTATATATTTTGGAAATGAGGCCTTTATCAGAACCTTTAACTGTGAAAATGTTTTCCCAGTTTGTCGCTTCCCTTCTAATCTTGTTTGCATTAGTTTTATTTGTACAAAGGCTTTTTAATTTGATGTAATCGAAATTTTCTATTCTGTGATCAGTAATGGTCTCTAGTTCATCTTTGGTCACAAATTTCTTTCTCCTCCACAAGTCTGAGAGATAAACTATTCTATGTTCCTCTAATTTATTTATAGTCTCGTTCTTTATGTCTAGGTCATAGACCCATTTTGATCTTATCTTGGTATATGGTGTTAAGTGTGGGTCCATGCCTAATTTCTGCCATACTAATTTCCAATTATCCCAGCAGTTTTTATCAAATAATGAATTCTTTTCCCAGAAGTTAGGGGCTTTGGGTTTGTCAAACACTAGATTGCTATAGTTGACTATTCTGTCTTGTGAGCCTAGCCTTTTCCACTGATCCACTAATCTATTTCTTAGCCAATACCAAATGGTTTTGGTGACTGCTGCTTTATAATATAATTTTAGATCAGGTACAGCTAGGCCACCTTCATTTGATTTTTTTTTCATTAATTCCCTTGAGATTCTCGACTTTTTATTGTTCCATATGAATTTTGTTGTTATTTTTTCTAGATAAATAAAATATTTTCTTGGAAGTCTGATTGGTATAGCACTAAATAAATAGATTAGTTTAGGGAGTATTGTCATCTTTATTATGTTCGCTCGGCCGATCCAAGAGCACTTAATATTTTTCCAATTATTTAAGTCTGACTTTATTTGTGTGGAGACTTTTTTATAATTTTGCTCATATAATTCCTGACTTTCCTTTGGTAGATAGATTCCCAAATATTTTATGGTATCAACAGTTATTCTGAATGGAATTTCTCTTTGTATCTCTTGCTGTTGGGTTTTGTTGGTGATGTATAAAAATGCTGAGGATTTATGGGGATTTATTTTGTAGCCAGCTACTTTGCTAAAATTATGAATTATTTCCAATAGCTTTTTGGTAGAATCTCTGGGGTTCTCTAGGTATACCATCATATCATCTGCAAAGAGTGATAGTTTGGTTTCCTCATTGCCTACTCTAATTCCTTTTATATCTTTCTCGACTCTTATTGCCGAGGCTAGTGTTTCTAATACGATATTAAATAATAATGGTGATAGTGGGCAACCTTGCTTCACTCCAGATCTTACTGGGAAAGGTTCCAGTTTTTCCCCATTGCATATGATGCTTACTGATGGTTTTAAATATATGCTCCTGACTATTTTAAGGAAAAGTCCATTTATTCCTATGCTCTCAAGTGTTTTTATTAGGAATGGATGTTGGATTTTATCAAATGCTTTTTCTGCATCTATTGAGATGATCATGTGGTTTTTGTTTGTTTGGTTATTGATATAGTCAATTATGTTAATAGTTTTCCTAATATTGAACCAGCCCTGCATTCCTGGTATAAATCCTACTTGGTCATAGTGTATTATCCTGGTGACAATTTTCTGTAATCTTTTTGCTAATATTTTATTTAAGATTTTAGCATCAATATTCATTAGGGAGATTGGTCTATAATTTTCTTTCTCTGTTTTCAGCCTACCTGGTTTAGGTATCAGTACCATATCTGTGTCATAAAAGGAGTTTGGTAGGACTCCTTCAATCCCTATTTTTTCAAATAGTTTATATAACATTGGAGTTAATTGTTCTTTAAATGTTTGGTAGAATTCACATGTAAATCCATCTGGTCCTGGGGATTTTTTCTTAGGGAGTTGATTGATAGTTTGTTCTATTTCTTTTTCTGAGATGGGACTGTTTAGGATATTTACTTCTTCCTCTGTTAGTTTGGGCAAGCTGTATTTTTGGAGGTATTTTTCTATTTCATTTAAGTTGTCGAATTTATTGGCATAAAGTTGGGCAAAGTAACTCCTAATTATTGCTCTAATTTCCTCTTCGTTAGTGGTGAGTTCTCCCTTTTCATTTTTAAGACTAACAATTTGATTTTCCTCTTTCCTTTTTTTAATCAGATTTACTAAGGGTTTGTCTATTTTGTTGGTTTTTTCATAGAACCAACTCTTAGTTTTATTAATCAATTCAATAGTTTTTTTACTTTCAATTTTATTGATCTCACCTTTTACTTTTAGAATTTCAAGTTTAGTGTTTGACTGGGGGTTTTTAATTTGTTCCTTTTCTAGCATTTTTAATTGCAAACCCAATTCATTGACCTTCTCTTTCTCTATTTTATACAAATAGGCCTCTAGAGATATGAAATTTCCCCTTATTACCGCTTTGGCTGCATCCCATACATTTTGGTATGATGTCTCATTATTATCGTTTTCTTGGGTGAAGTTATTAATTATGTCTATGATTTGCTGTTTTACCCAATCATTCTTTAGTATGAGATTATTTAGTTTCCAATTATTTTTTGGTCTACTTCCCCCTGCTTTTTTGTTGAATGTAATTTTCATTGCATCGTGGTCTGAAAAGGATGCATTTACTATTTCTGCCTTACTACATTTGAGTTTGAGGTTTTTATGTCCTAATATATGGTCAATTTTTGTATAGGTTCCATGAACTGCTGAAAAGAAAGTGTATTCCTTTCTGTCTCCATTACATTTTCTCCAGAGATCTATCATATCTAGCTTTTCTAGTATTCTGTTTACCTCTTTGACTTCTTTCTTATTTATTTTCTGGTTTGATTTATCTAATTCTGAGAGTGCAAGGTTAAGATCTCCCACTATTATAGTTTTACTGTCTATTTCTTCTTGCAGCTCTCTTAGTTTCTCTTTTAAGAATTTAGATGCTACCCCACTTGGTGCATATATGTTTAATATAGATAGTGCTTCATTATCCATGCTACCCTTTAGCAAGATATAGTGTCCTTCCTTATCTCTTTTAATTAGGTCAATTTTTGCTTTAGCTTGATCTGAGATCAGGATGGCTACCCCTGCTTTTTTGACTTCACCTGAAGCATAGTAGATTTTGCTCCAACCTTTTACCTTTAACCTGCATGTATCTCCCCGCTTCAGGTGTGTTTCCTGTAAACAACATATTGTAGGATTCTGGCTTTTAATCCATTCTGCTAACCGCTTTCTCTTTATGGGGGAGTTTACCCCGTTCACGTTTATGGTTAGAATGACCAATTCTGTATTACTTGCCATCTTGTTAACCCCGGTTTATGCTTTCCTCCCTTCTTTCCCCTTTCCCCCCCTTCCAAGTATTAAGCTTGTGAGCACCCCTTGCTTCTCACAGCCCTCCCTTTTTAGTATCCCTCCCCCCTCCTTAGAGTTCCTCCCCCTATCTTACCCCTTTCCCTCCCAGTTCCCGTATTCCCTTCCCCTTAGCTTATTCCTTCCCTTTCCACTTTTCCCTTCTCACTTTTCAATGAGATGGGAGAAGTTTCACCATAGATTGAATATGTCTTAAGATTTTTCACTTAAAGCCAATTCTGAAGGCAGTAAGATACCCACTATATTCATCCCCCTCCATTCTTTCTCTCAGATATAATAGGTTTCCTATGCCTCTTCATGAGATGTACTACCCCCACTTTACCCTTTTTCTGGTACAATGTCCTTTCCACATCAATTTCTAGAACAAGGTATACATGTATTCTTTATACATCTATATAGTCAAAATATAGTTCCCAAGATTAATCTTTACCTTTTTAGATTTCTCTTGAGTTCTATATTTGTAGATCAAACCTTTTGTTAAGTTCTGGTTTTTTCATCAGAAATAGATGAAATTCGCTTACTTCGTTGAATGTCCATCTTCTTCCCTGGAAAAAGATGCTCATTCTCGCTGGGTAAGTTATTTTTGGTTGCATACCAAGTTCCTTAGCCTTTCGGAATATCATATTCCAGGCCCTTCGATCTTTTAATGTGGATGCTGCCAGATCCTGGTGATCCTTATTGTGGCTCCTTGATACTTGAATTGGGTTTTTCTAGCCGCTTGCAATATTTTTTCTTTCACCTGAGGGTTCTGGCATTTGGCCACTATATTCCTTGGTGTTTTGATTTTAGGATCCCTTTCAGTGGGTGATCGATGAATCCTTTCAATGTTTATTTTTTCCTCTGTTCCTATGACTTCTGGGCAGTTCTCTTTGATAATTTCCTGGAAGACAGTGTCCAGGCTCTTTTTTTCATCATGTTTTTCTGGAGTCCAATGATTCTCAGATTGTCTCTCCTGATCTGTTTTCCAGGTCTGTTGTCTTCCCCAGAAGGTATTTCACATTTTTCTCCATTGTTTGATTTTTTTGGATTTGCTTGACTGATTCTTCTTGTCTCCTCGAGTCATTCAATTCCACTTGTTCAATTCTGATTTTCAGTGAAGTATTCTCTTCACTCACTTTTTTAAAATCTTTCTCTAATTGTCCAATTGAGTTCTTTTGTTCTGTGGAATTTTTTTCCATTTCGCCAATTTTGTTTTTTAGAGAGCTGTTTTCTGTTTCCAGTTCACTAATCCTATTTTTCAAGGATTTTACTTCTTTATCCACTCTCTCTTTAACTTTCTCCAGGCTCTTTTGCCAAGCCTCCCTCTCCTTTTCCCAAGCCTCCCTCTCCTTTTGCCAAGCCTCACTCTGCTTTCCCCATTTTTCTTCTAGCTCCCTTGTGAGAGCCTTTTTAATCACTTCTATGAGGTTCATCTGTGCTGAGGAACAGACGATTTCCTCCTTTGGGGAATCACCTGGGGACTGCCTGTTTTTAGTCTCCTCAGGATTTAGAGTCTGCTCTCTATCTGTATAGAAGCTGTCAAGGGTTAAAGTCCTCTTCAGCTTCTTGCTCATTCTGTCTATTAATCAGAGATAAACTACCAAAGAAAAACAGAAAAAACTGGAGTCTTTCTTTGGGGGGGGGCTGGGTGTGTTATCGAGCTTCCTCTACAGACTGCAGGTGGCAGCAGTGAGGCACTAGCAGGACTGTGCTGCGCCTGCGCTCTGAGATCCCAAAGCGTGCTGAGTCACTGAGGGGGGGAAGGGGGGGCGGCCAGGTCCCGAGAGACTCCAGCTGTTTGCGGTTGTATTCTTCAGCCCCGGTGTTTTTAGCTTCTCTGCTGGGCTGTTGACTTGCTGCCGGAGGAAATTATCCAAACCTGTAGCGAAGCTCTCCCCGCAGAAACGGCTACGATCACTCTCCACCCCCTCTCCAGTCTGCTCCCGTGCTCTCACTGCTGCTGCCCGCCGCCTGCGCCCGATCTAAAACCGCCCCAGCCCTCCAGTAAAGACAGACCTTTCTTGGCGGATCTCAAGGATGGCTTCTCTTGGTAACTATTTGTGGGTTTTTTTCAGTCAAGCATTGATTCAGAGGCTTGTAATGAAGTGGATAGTGAGAGAAAGCGCGGAGCTTATGCAACTGTGAGCCTCCTCTCCGCCATCTTAACCGGAAGTTCCCACAAGAAAACAATTTCTTGGGAGCTTCAGGAGAACAAAGTTTTGTCAAAAAATGTCAAATTTTGTATAAAGATCAAGAAGACAGAGAATTTAAGTAAAAACAATTATATTTGTTAAATCAGAGGTCATTACTGATCTTTGAAATATTATCAATAGAATAATGAGGACAAAAGCCAAACTACACTGACAAAAGTTTTAGGGATGACTAATTCATGTTGCTAATGATAGTTTAAAAAGCTCAAGGATCAAAGAAAGGGTTTCTTTTCTTCTTGTTGAAAAGAGCATGTTGTTCAATATGTATAAATTAAAGGAACAAGAGAGAATGAGATGATCATTGGGTCGAAGTCATAAGAGAAAGCAAGAAGAACGGAGATCAAGGGCAAAAGTGAAAAACTTAACCTTGATACCTCAAATTCTGAGATTAGAAAGGGAATATAGCTTAAAAGAAAGAAACAGATTTCTGAGATTCAGAGTAGGAAGACTGAGGAAATTTAAAACCTTAAGATACCTTAAATATAAGACATAAAAGGAGTAGGGAGCTTTCGGATATTTTGTGTAGTAGAGCACTACATTTGCTCATTTGTGTCAGAACATTTGCAAATATCAAGACTTCGCAGGGCTAACTAGTAAGATAGTCCATCCATCTCTTTTTAAAAAGCAACATTTTAGAGAGACATTTGATTCTTGGCTTAGTAGAACACTGATGAAATCCAGTTTTATGATGATAGTGACAATCCAAAGCAGTTTTACTATGCCTTGAGGATCAGTTAAGTGCCAAAGACCATAGTGTATTTCAACTACTCAGTGCTGATGGAGCCACATTGATTTGTGAAAAGGACATGATCTTAGAGAGATGAGCTAAACACTTCCAAAGTATTCTCTATCTCTCTGTCTCTGTCTCTGTCTGTCTCTGTCTCTCCATTTCTCTCTGTCTCTCTGTCTGTCTCTCCATTTCTTTCTCCCTCTCTCTCTCTGTTTCTTTCTCTCTCTCTGTTAATTTCTCTCTCTCTCTCTCTCTCTCTCTCTCTCTCTCTCTCTCTCTCTCTCTCTCTCTCTCTCTCTCTTTCTCTCCTGGATTAGTTTCTCCCAGCTAGGAAATTTATTTCTTCCCAGTCCCAACTCCATGGCTCTGCCAAGACTTTCCACTTCCATTCATTCCTGGTGTACAGACTCACTTCTTGTGGGGAAAGGAGGCTCAACGAAAACAGTACCTCCTAAGCATATTGCCTTAATTAATTTTTAGATGACATTATTTTGGCCTCCTTCCTTCAGGTGTATTGGGAAGTCATTGTTTTCCTGGAAGAATCTTTGTTTTTCAGCTACTTTATTCACAGAATGGTTTGTGAAACTAGAGCTAAAAGGTCAAATCAAGGTTTGGAAGCGGGATATAACAAGTCTTGTATGATGCTTCCTGTGTATGTCCTGTATAGTGCTGATCCATAGTATTCTTGATAGACCATCATCAATCAATGCTAAAGCCATTGACTATTTACTTTAAGTTAAAGTAAATCCCTCAGTAGCTGAAGTTCCAACTAAAGAAGAGGTTTTAAATGTCATTAGTCTCCTTTTGCGTGGCAAAGCACCTAACATTGATTTTATTCCAGCAGATATTCACATATTGCTCATACAAAAGCTGGCTGAGTTATATGACCAGAGGAATTCAAGGATGCCTCCATTGTCCATCTCTATAAAGATAAAGAAAAAAATATTGTCCTATATCAATCAAAGGGAAGAGGACTCTCTTTCTCTTACTCATTGCTGGCAAGAATCTTGCTCAAGTCATCCTTAATAGGCTGATTCTTCACCTGAAAGATGGTCATTTATCTGAGAGTTGGTATCTGAGGAATGGTCAAAATGTTATTTGCTGCCCAACATCTTCAGGAGAAAGGTGAAAAGCAGAACAGAAGTCTGTACACAACATTTGTATATCTGACCAAAGCCTTTGAGGCTGTCCTGAAAAAGTTCATCACTATTGTATGGCAATTTCATGATGGCATACTTACCTGGATTCTGTATAATGAATAATGCCCTCCCATTTTCCCAGCCATCAATGCAGTGAAACAAGGTTGTGAGTTTGTTCTCATGCTTCTAAGCATGATGTTTTTAGCCACACTATCAAATGCCTTCAATCAGGACAAACCTTGATCAGGAATCAAGGTCAGCTACCTCACAGATGGCAAATTTTTTAGCTTGAAAAGGCTCCACACCAGGATTAAAGTGGAGGGAGTATTAGTGCATTTTATTTGCAGATGATTGCACACTCAATGAAGCCTCCAAAGCTGAAATGCAACAAAATATGGAACACTTCTCTGTTGCTTGTGCTAATTTTGGCCTAACAACAAAAAGCAAGAAAACAGAGGTTCTCCATCTGCCAGCAACACAACATCTACATGTGTAACAATTGGTTATACCAAATGAAGAAGTTTTGAATGCTATGGATAAGTTCTCTTACCTTAACAGGATACTTGTGAGGGATGTCCACAAGGGTGACACATACATTACCAGAGGTAGTGTTTGGGAGGCTCCAAAGGAAAGTGTGGAGAGAAGAGATTTTAGACTGACTACCAAAGTGAAGATCTACAAGAGTTGAACTGATCTTATTGTTGAATGCTTGTGAAATCTGTATACCAGTGCAATGCCTGAAAATTGAGCTGCTTTCATTAGGATTGTTTTAGGAAGATTCTTAAGATCACCTGCAAGATAAGAAAGCAGACACTGAGGGTCTTTCTCAAACTAAATTTCCAGGAATTCAACCTTCACTGGGCTGGACACATTGTTTGAATGCCAAACATATACTTGCCAAACAGGTCAACTACTCATTTAATGATCAGGAAAAAAGTAATAGAAGGACACTTTCAAAATCTCTGTTAAAACTTTGCAAATGATTGTATGACATGGGAGATACTGGCACAGTACTGTTCAGCATGACGTGCCCTCCTCAGAGAAATTACCATGCTCTGGGAGTAAATCAGAATTGAAATAGCTCAAAAGAAACAGGAAATGCACAAATTTAGAAAATTCACCCCAAATGTTCATATAGAGTATTTGTGCCTAACCTGTGGTAGGCACATTCTGAGCTTGTATTAATCTGATCAGTAGTCACACAAAATAACTCGATTCTAACATAGTGATGCTATTTTGATCCCCTTCAGATATAGATAATAACCAACTATATACATATATACAAATATATATTATATGTGTGTCTTCAATTTCATTATATTTCTCTATATACATGTATTATATACAAAATTAAGCTGAGGTTTTATGTATGTTGTATGTACACATGCATTTGTGCATACATACATAAAACCCACTAAAATGTAATAGGTTATGAAATTTTTTCATTTTATTTTTGAGGCAATTATGGTTAAATGACTTGCCCAGGGTCACAAAGCTACTGAGTGTTAAGTATCTGAGGCCATATTTGAATTCAGGTCCTCCAAGGTGTATTAGAATTAACCTAATGGTAAATAAAATTAAGCCAAATGGTCAGAAAACCTGATCCTTGTACAAGTCACTTAAATACTCTGAACTATAGTTTCTTTTAAGCCCTCAGCTTCAGATTTCTTCCAATGTCCCCTATGACTGATGACTTTATCTCAGATATTTTAAGATTAAGGCTACTATATATGAACTGCCTCAGTCATCCTACTCCAAATCTCAAAATCTCTCTATTTTTACTTATTATGCCTTGTCCTCTACTCTTAAAAACTGATCTTTCAAAATTAAGGATTTATATATGCACATACATGCATACACATATGTATGTATGTATTTACATATATATACATACACATAATGCCTTGCATTATATATACCTATATATTCCTCACTTTAATTCTATAAACATTTGTTAAACACTTCTATGTGCTAGAAATGGTAATAGATGCTAAGAATACAAAAAAACACAAACAAAATTATCCTTCCTTTCAAGAATCTTGCAGTAAATTGATAGAGAAATATAGAAAATATACCTATACAAAGAATTATGGATAGTGAGGAGAGCCAACATTAAGGGTATCAGGAAAAACCTCCTGAAAGAGGAAAATACTTGAGCTGATTGTTTATGAGGCAAGGGATTCCAAAAGGCAGAAGTGAAAAGGAAGATGCAAGATGGAATCCTGAATTAAAAGATTACGATAGCCACACACAGCAAATGAAGGGGAGTCATTTGAAATGAGTCTGGAAAGAAAAGTCATAATCACATTAACTCAGAGGGCATGATAGAAAAAAGAGTTTATTCCAGAGTGCGGAGAAAGATAAAAGTGGAGCTGATTTTTACTATTGTTTTTACCCCAAACATATTCTACATCAGGGGTCCTCAAACTTTTTAACTAGGGGGCCAGTTCACTGTCCCTCAGACTGTTGGAGGGCCAAACTATAGTAAAAACAAAAACTTTGTTTTGTGGGCCTTTAAATAAAGAAACTTCATAGTCCTGGGTGAGGGGAATAAATGTCCTCAGCTGCTGCATCTGGCCCGAAGGCCGTAGTTTGAGGACCCCTGTATATGATAACCATTAAAATGTTACTTTTTAAAACTGATTTCAAAGTTTCTAAATTACAATGCAATACTTATGTCCTCTTATTCAGGCAGTCTGCATGTAGGACTACTTATCATACACAGTCCATCACCAGAGTCAGGATGTCTAACATGCTGTGTCACAACATTAAGTAGAAAAGATTGTGGTTTGCTTTTATCCCAAGTCCTGCTTTTTGAAATTTTGCTTCTGATAGGGTAATACATTTAGTAACAGTTCACAGCCAAGCTGTCGAGATGAATGTGGCTTTGGGGTTGATGTCTAGAAAAAGCAAGAGAGTTAGCTGCTAAATGCTATGTACCCGTCAGTGCCAAAAGTATTTTTTGTGTCAGTGATGCTAACAGAACACTGCACTGTGCTTTCTGGGTGTTGGTAGTGACTTAAATCATAAATGATTCTTGTCATCTTGAGTTACTTTGTCCACCCTAGTATTCCACAGAACTGCTGAGCCTTTGATCTCCTGAAATTCCCTCTCGAGTTGAAGGATATGTATGGTCCTAGAGTTCTAAACAGTTCTATAGGCCATTTGAAAGAGATACAGCTCACCATTTTACAAGAAGCAATTGACGTGATTTAAACAACAAAAAAGAATATCCTGTGGGTATTCTTTCACTATACTAAGCAAAACTGAAATGACATCCATTGCTGTGTAGAGATATCTGAAGTTTATAAAGAGTTTTCAACATCCTTCCTGCTAGAACTTTTGGCTCAAACAAGATTCATTAGCAATCAAAGAGGGTATATTAGCTATAAATTAGTAATGGTAGTGTTAATAATAATAAAGAATTATAACATATATCTAGCACTTTAAGCATTGAAAATTGCTTCACAAATATTTCACGTGATTTTCATAACTTTGGGAGGTAGGTTCTATTATCACCATTTTACAGATGAGATAATTGAGATAGGTTATTTTGCTTAGAGGCATGCATTTGTGAGTTATTTGGAGGAGGGAAAAACAAACTAATTTGGGGAAGCATGCATATTATTTTAAAAGAACTTAGCATTTGGGAATCTGAAGACCTGGGTTCAAATTACCACTTATAAGTTGTATGGCTATGGTCCATTCACTTAATTTCTCTGAATTTCAGGTTTCTCTTCTATCCAAATAATTTCACTATCTACTTCACTATAATTTTGCTCACTCAAATTACAGTATTTACCTGATACTATACCTGATACCTGACAAAATTACTAATAGAATTCATTTTACTAATTACAATATTTACCTGATACTGTACCCGATACCTGACAAAATCATTAATGTGACTGATTTTAATTCAATAGATATTGCGTACACTATTCAAAATACCATAATTGACATTTTGGCATATTAAGTGGAAAACTGACCTTGAAATCATAAAGACCTAATTTCAAGTCTTACCTCTGAGACACACTGGTTATGCAATACTGAGCAAATCACTTGATTTTCTAGATTCTAAGCAAATCTTTAATATTAGAAGTTTCAAAGAACTACATTAAAGAGAGAGTTTCCTCTTGGAAGAATTCCCCATATAAATAAAGTGTCAGATCCAGTTCTTATCTGCTCTATGCCCCATGTATAAAATACTATACTAAGAAATAGAAATATAAAAACAGAAATTGAAAAACAATCCCTGCCTTCAAAAGACTGGTTTTACAACATGTAAAAACATTTAGCCAAGTCCAGAAATTCTGTGTAGTAATCAGTAAAAAAAAATTTGGTAAATAGAAGCAAATTCCTTCTTGTCTATATCCTACACTCACCTGAGAGGAACCTTTTGTTACCAGCTCCTTTCAAGAATGACATTTGCTGTCATTAGCTCCAAAGGGATTCCATTACACCTACTGTGAGGGGCTCAAAGTCACCTACCTCCTGCCTTCTTTCCTTTCCTTGAACACAGGCTATTTAAGATAACGTGTATTTATTTTACTTCTGGATTGAATTCCATTGGTGTTTTTTCCTTTTAGGGAACTTAAAAAATATGAAGCAATGCAATTCTTTAATTTATCTCAAGTGCCCAGGTGGTATTTCCAGTGATTGAACAGATTATCTATCTCTGTCTTTCTAGCAAATATATATATATTGCAATGTGAAACATTATTCTTACTTTCTTTACGCTTTAACCTTCATTGGCCTCCTTCCAGCTGTATTTAGACTCTCCCCTCAAGGGGACATGATCAAAATTGGTACTGCTATGGATGGCCTTGGGATCCTAGAAAAACTAGTTTCTTTAAAACAAACAGAAAAAAAGAAGAAAAGCAAAACCCTTAAAATTTGAGGATTAGGCCTGGACGTGAAACTGAAGAGAAGTTTAGATATTACTAGTTTTGTTCCTGACTACAGGAATGTTCTATAATGTATAATGTTCCATAATAGTAAATATTCTTTAATGAAGCTAGAGCTACTTTTTCATCTCAATATTTCCTCTTCTGCCAGTTTAAGATAGCAGCAGAAGCAACAACAGAAGCCATCATAACTTCTCTCCCTATCTCCATAGCAGCAATGTCATCACCTTCTGCTGTCCTTCTATGTGTTACTTAGGTATGGAAAAAGTTAAAGATCAGTAAACAAATATTGTACATAGAAGATAATAGAGAAAGATAATGAGACTTTTGTGATGTTCAGCTTGAGGTATCTTTGGGATATCCATTATAAAATGCACAACAGAAAATTAGTGATATGGAATTGGATCTCAGAAGAAAAACTAGGATAGCTATGTGGATCTGTGAATCATCCACATGGAGATGATAATGAGGACATGAAAGGTCTCCATAAGAACCCTAAGTGAAAGAGCATAGAAATAAAATACAAAAGAACCTATGACTCAGCTTTGGGGGACAGTAACAGTTTGACATAAATAAAGTTCCAACAAAGAAGGAATAGTCAGACAAGTAGAAAGAAAACTAAGAAAGAACAATAAAAACCCATAACAGAGAGCATATAAAAAAAGAAGATGCTTAGCCAGTAGTATCAAATGCAATCCACTTCCTAGCAGAGAGGTGATATACTCAAGGTGATATGTACTTATCAATAATATTCCATTTCATTAATATATTATAATTTCTTCAATTGTTCCCTAATTGATAAGCATTTCATTTGTTTATGAGGCTTTTAGCACACCATGGATCAGTTTTTGAAAAGGTATCAATCCCAACTAATAAATATGTATACTACTTTCTAATTTTCATTCTGTAATCACTAGGGAATTATTATTCCTAAAATACTAGGGTTGATAGAGGAATAAAAATGAGATAATATTTGTCCTATTGAAGGTGTTTAATGAATCCTTGTTAATTTACTTTTTAAAAAACTCCATGGTAACCTGACCATTGTTTCAGTCGAATTAGAGGTCATAAGTCAGACTGCAAAAGTATTAGAAGAAAATGAGAGGAGAGTAATTGGAGTAATTAATTCAGAGGTCTATTTTTTTAAGAATTGAGAAAGATAAATAATACCGGTTTGGCCTTGACAAAAAGAGTCACCTTTTCAGGGGGAATTGGAATGATATGGTGGAGGAAGATATCAAAGAGATAAAGATTAAGAAAATAAAACAAGAGGGAATTCTCAACAAATGACCTCAATTTGTTTGGTGGAATATAAATTAAGGTCTTCAACTAAGAGAGTGAAATAAAGATAGCATAGAAGGCTTGAGGAAATATAAGAAAGCTTATAAGAGTCAGCATAGTAAGTAGGATAGAAAATCAATTAGGTAGAAATAAGATTACCTAGCGACAGTGAGGATGTTATTTGAGATTATATAGCATAAATCTGAAATTTCACTTATTTAGATCAGCTTTATGATTTCCAGAGTTTCAGTAGTAATAAAGGTGATAAATGGTGGAAGTGATCAACGGTTAGGATTTGACATAGTGTGATCAATGATAATCATCTCCTGTCTTTCAAAAACTAGCTAGTATCTCTCTTCTAACTGCTGCTTTCCTCCTCCTAACCAAGTTTCCAGACTTCTTTGGATCTAGCCTTCTTCTTATTGTATATAACTACCATGAATCTGACCCATGGGAGTCTTATAGAACCTATATTTCCTCCTGTCACAATGTCAGATCTTGAAAAATGATATGAAAGGTGTAAAGGATTATATTCATTATTTAATGGTTTGCACACAGTTGTAAAGGTTTTCTGTCCATTTTTACTTTCTCCATTCAGAAGACATCTTCACCCTGGCACCAATGAACAAATTCTATTTCCCAGATCCAAACTTCTGTTCTATTAAACCAGTCCACATCTACCCTACTCCTCACCTACGTACCACCCCAGCCAGATTTGCTATCCAAATATATCACTCTATCCCAGATCCTATTGAGTATTACCTACTGACCCCCAAGATATTTTCTTTTCTTTCTCAATGAATTCAGTGACTGGCTCACAGTATCTCTCTCATCCTCAATTCTGACCCTTATGCTAAGGGATTTTAATATACATATTAATGTTCTCTCACATTATTTTATCAGTGTAATAAGGATCTTGAAATAGGATGTACAGGTTTCTCATTTGACCAGCCTGATTTTTCAGACAGCCTGATGATTCTAGGATTATCTCTCCTTAACCTGTTTTCCAAATCACTTGGGACTGAAGGATTATACTTTTTTTTTCCAAGTCACATCTGGAGAAACCTATTCCAATTAAATCTCACTCCCAAACCATATAATGGACTCCTTTGCTTAGTATATGTCTTCCCATATTATGCTTCATTTGATATTGATAATCAGAGGATCATTTTAAAAAAACTTATTTCTGTGGCCCCATCTATTAAGGCACCTTGCAATGTATGGAAGATAGCTTAAAGCCTGCTTCAACTGAATCAAATATAATCAACAAACAATAAATAAAATAGGACTTGTTGTTTCTATGGTGGGGATAGACATACCCACACTTTCAAGCTTTCAATCATTAGAGAGCTTTGGGCTCTCCAGGTGTTCTCTTTTTCCTTTATAAGGTCATAGGAGATTATATAAGCTCTGGGGATTCAGAGCTGCAATCAGAAATCTCACATCTGCCAAGATTCTGTCATCTCAACTCCCCAAATACTGATTATTACTAAGAATCAGGACTGTACTTTTCTCTGGAAAGCTACATAGATAAGAGATACCTAACAATTACCTTGTCCTAGGATTATACATACCCCACGCTCAAAAGTTACTCACTCTAAATCCACAATCAGTATAGGGAGTCAAGGCTTAGAATCCAAAAACACACTTCAAATTGTTTAGAGATCTATGGCTAATAACATTCACACCTAGAAACTCTCTCTTTAACTCACATTGCTAACCACTTATGCTGACACTAAATCTCTCTTCATTTCTGCAGTCCTATGTCTGGAAGAGAGAACAAATCTCTCTGCTGCTGCACAATCACTCAGTCAAATGAAACATTAACTTTCTTTCCTCTGCATAATCAAATGTCACTCTATACTTCATCACAAAGACCCAAAGGCCAATTTTGAACACACCTGCTGCACCAATTACCAAAATCATGAGAATCTTCCTTCATTCCCTCATAGCCCAGGGGGTTAATTCACAACTACAGGCAGTTGAGCTTTTTTCAGCTCTTCGAAATACTCTAAATCTCCCAGTCAATTTATTTGTCTGAAGATTTGGTCTATTATATAGAATCATTCTTGAAAACATAACTGTCCCTTTCTCATATTATCATCCAAGACGTGCCCACATAAAGATAATAGGGAAGTAAGAAAGCAAATATTTGGTTAAGTAGTTACTGATATATTTTCAATTACATTTAAAAAACAGTAATACATTTATTAATATGTTTACTTTTCTCTAAAGGGCAATATTCATTTGACCTAGGTACTTATATCTTAGAAATAGACATTGGAAGCATTAAATATTAAGCATCTAACAATTCTGTTGGAATGCAGTGAATAAAAATATAATTTGACTTCAAAGATAAGTATTTGATAAAAACTACAAAGTGCATGGAGATCCTTCCTATGGATGGCAGGGGGAAGAGGAAGAACAAAATCATCAGAACACTACCCATTACTTCCATTCTGATCAAGTCATATATCCTAGCCATGTTCTTTCTTGTTTTGTTTGCTCCTTCTTCCTTAGCGCTTCCTCCTTAAAGGCTAGAAAATCATATCTTTCTACCCCAAATCTAAAAATTAATTCCCCCCCTTCTTTTTCCAAAGGAAAAAATAAGCTTTGAATCCAAAGGTACATGGGGTAGTGAATAAAGCACAGGACCTGGAGTCAGGAAGACTGCAGTTTAAATCAAATTGCAAATATTTACTGCCTGGATGAACCTGGACAAGTTGATTTTTATCTTAGTTGTTATTTGTCTCATTACCTCACTGGGTTGTTGTAAGGAACAAATGAGATAATAATTGCTCACAGTGCCTGACATGTAGTAAGCACTAAATGTTAGCCATTGTTATTGTTCCCTCCTGGATCACTGCCTTGTCCTGGTGGAGGGGCTTGTATAACTCAATGAAACTATCAACTATGACATTCAGGGTCACCTAAGACAGACAGGTCATAGTAGAAGGTTCTGACAAAACGTGATCCATTGCAGAAAGAAATAGAAAACCATTTTAGTATCTGCCAAGAAAACTTCACAGACAGTATTAAAACACTTAAAGATATGACTTCAGAGGATAAGTTCCTCAGGTCAGAAGGACCAGGTGTGCTATGGTCCATTGGGTCACCAAGAGTCAGACATGACTAAATAGTTGAACAAGAATAAATTGTTAAATACTCTGTAAATAATAGAATTCTTTCCTCCCAACCACATAACTTTTTGGAGGATATTCTCGCTGATTGAAGTTAAGAGGGAGAAAGGTGATTTAAAATGCCCTTATATTCTCAAAAAATAGAAAATAATTTGGTTTCAGCTTTTAATTATGATATTACTAAGGATATTAAGGATGGTCTTGATTAAATGACTCCTATCATCAACCATAATCTTTAATTTTTAAATTTTGTATTCTTTCTTTGTTATATTTTGTAAATCTATCCCTGAGTTCCTTTAAAACAATTTTACCTCCAGCATGGATTCCTTCTGTATATATTATGTCAGACTTAGGTGGCTTCATTTACTAAAATTTGATTCTCAATCACTCGTGTGGCTATTGGAAACTGAGATCTTAATGTGAACTTACCACCATTATTTATAATACTAATAGATAACTATGAAAACATCATTATAGTAAAGTGCCTTCATTTTACTCATATTTACTTTATTCTTTCCCTTTTATAACTCTCTACAATGTTTTCTGAATAAACTCACATTTTAAACCAACATTGCCTTTGGCTGTCATATCTTTCTTGGCAAAAAAAAAAAAAATTGTGTATTTTTTTCATTGAGACTGTTTCTATAATTTTTTTACTTCCTCATTGTAGCAATTGCATTTTATAAATTAAACTTCCTAAAAAATGAGAAAAAAAAATAATATTTGCTTTTAACCTCTAACTATTTTGAGTCAACAACATGATTAAATAAGTTGGATAGAGAAATTTTTTGGCATATTTTTTCTTTTTTTAATACAATAACTTTACATGTTTTAATGGACTACAATCTCAATCTGAATCAGAACAATTTTTTTAAAAATTCTGAACCTATGGTTTCTTTCACTGGAATAGAGAATTCCAGGTAAATGAGGAAACTATTTATAGAGCTCTCTACGATATTTGTGGAAGATTAGAATAACCAGCACATATCAAAAGTATGGTTTTTATTACAAATTTATTGTATTTTTAATTCATGGATCAAAACAAGTATTTCCATAATTCAATACAATGAAAAAAATGATTGCATAGGAATCTGCCAATTTTTTCACATACAACTCGCTATTTCCTCCAATTATTTCACAAAGCTATCATATACATTTCTTTAGGGTTTTTTAATATTTTTTCTCATTTCCCTCTGTTTATTGTTTGTTTCACCCATTCAGGAGTCCTCAAACTACGGCCCGCAGGCCAGATGCAGCAGCTGAGAACCATTATCCCCCTCACCCAGGACTATGAAGTTTCTTTATTTAAAGGCCCACAAAACAAAGTTTTTGTTTTTACTATAGTCGGGCCTTCCAACAGTTTGAGGGACAGTGAACTGGCCCCCTATTTAAAAAGTTTGAGGACTCCTGTAATAAATCTGTCTATACCCAGAAATGACTCCTACTAAAGCAATCTATCTTTTAATATAAATTCAATTTAGTTTTTTGTATATATTATTTGGCACTCACTCTATTCAGTGCCTTTCAATTTTCTTCTTGAGGTTGGAAACTATGATATATAAGTTGGCTTTTTGAGGATTTGATAAGCCTTTTGCTTCTTTAATTTCTTATTCGAATTATATTATTTTATTGTCCTCCCCATGTCCACCTTTTCACTGGTCACAGAGTATCAAGCTATATGCAGACTTGTTTTGAAAGATCTCATCCATATTTTCAAGGAAGTTGTTTATTACTCCTATCTTTGTAGTGATTTCCCAGCTTCTGCTCAGTTTGACTAATGAAAGGCAAGTTAGCCAATCATCCCATAAAATGATGCTTTTTGGTATATTTAGATCTATGAAATCAGCTCTATTTTAACTTCAAAATTTTGTGGAAGACAAATGCTTACTTAATAGTGAAAAACATTAACTGTATGATAATTAGATTTTACAACCAGAAAGGACCTTACAGATAAGAAGTCTGGCTCATGAAAATGAGTCCAGAGAAAAATGACTTATCCAAAGTCACAGAGGTAGAAATGGTAGACCTTACTTTGGATGAATATTAAGTTTGAATGGTGTATTTTTAAGACAAAAAACAAAAATGAAAATTGAATGTTAGAATCAATGAGAAATGTAACCAAAAGTTGAATGAAAAATAAGATGCCAATCTACTCCTCGTAGTCCTTTTTAATTTTTTTTTTAAATATAGAATTTTGGTTTATGGAACTTTAAGGACAATGCCCTTTCTGTTCTGCAAAACTAAGAAGTCTGTAGAAAAGTCAGATCCTCTGATGGATCCTGTCAAAGTTAAGTCTACTGTAATGGCTGGGGGAAAAAAAAAAACCTTTCCTTCAGGTATAGTCCCCAATCTCTTCCCTCCAAAAAATTAACACAATCTCCAGGTCAAGGATCTTCACTTTCTCCCCATCTCCCATCCAGTACCTCTACCCCTATTTTTGGTTCTGCTTGACTCAGATAAGAACCCTATAAAAATCCACTGGATTTTTACCAATTTAGTCATTCCTATTTCCATATGGTTTCCCAGCAGATTTACTTCTATTTTCCCTGTTACTTCATATTGTGAGTGTTTCCCTTCAATAAAGCTGGTTTGCTTTCTCTCTGCTGAATCTTATCTGTCCTTCCTTGTATTGCATTTTGGAATTTCCAAACCTCATCAAAAGTACAATTAAATATGCCCATCCCCCATTTTTGAAACTACTATTGTCCTACTATAATCAAGAGAAGATAAAGCATGTCTCTCTTAGCCAAGGATCTCACTAGTGCTTCCTCCAACCCTTCAAAAAACCTTGAGTTAACTTTTGAGTCTTCTACTGAGTAAATGAAATAATGAAGATATCTATCGTCTTCATTGCAGATCAGTATGAATTAATAAAGCACAGTTATTTTGCTCATGTGTAGCCATAAGTGTCTTACTATCTCTAGAGTGCCTTTTCCTCCATCCTATGCAAGGGAGAATTTGGTTCCTGACAGAAGAGGAGAAAATTGGAACCAAAAGGAGAGTTCATTATCTTTTACTCATTAAGAGAGGGTATTGGGCTAGAATTATATTTAACTACCCACACAACACATAAATCTCTAAAAGAGATAATTTTTTGTTTCAAGTTGAATTTCTGATCACTATCTCTCCTTTTTATTGTTTATTTTCCTGGTTATACGTGTACACTCATTTTTGGGTTTTTTTAAATACATTTCTTTATGAATCATGTTGGGAGAGATAAATCAGAACAAAGGGAAAAACCATGAGAGGAGAAGAAAACAGGAGAGAAAAGGAAAAAGTGAACAAAGCATGTGTTGATTTACATTTAGTCTCCACAGTTCTCTCTCTGGAAGCAAATGACATTTTCTATCCAAAGTTTATTGGCGTTGCCTTGGATCACTGAACTGCTGAGAGAACCAAGACTTTCATTGTTGATCATCACACAATCTTGCTGTTTCTGTGTATGATGTATTCTTGGTTCTGCTTCTTTCTCTCAGCATCACTTCATATAAATCTTTCAGGGCTTTCTAAAATCAGCTTGTTCGTCATTTTTATAGAACAACAATATTCCATTACTTTCATATACCATAACTTATTCAGCCATTTGCCATTTGATGAGCATCTACTCATTTTCCAATTCTTTGCCACAACAAAAAGAGCTGCTACAAACATTTTTGCACAGTGGGTCCTTTTCTTCCTTTATGATTTTCCTTGGGATACAGACCCAGTAATGGCACTGTTGGATCAAAAGGTTATACAGAGTTTTATAGCCCTTTGGGCATAGTTCCAAATTGCTTTCCAGAATGGTTGGATCAGTTCACAACTCCACCAACAATACATTAGTGTCCCAGTTTTCCCACACCCTTCCAACATATATTATTGTCTTTTCCTATCATTTTAGCCAATCTGAAAGGTGCATAGTGCAAACTTTCCTTCAGGTGTGGTCCCCAATCTCTTCCAATTTTCTTCTATTGTAATAGATTTTTTGTGCTTCTTAATGTGATCTAATTGGCCCCTTTTAAGCTCCCCTTTCCTCTTCTCCCACTACAATAATTTTTCTACTCCTTAATGTCCTTTTTCTTTGATATCATTGCATCACAGTCCATTCACATCCACACCTTCTAATTATGTATGCCCTCTCTAACTGCCCCAATAAAAGATACAGTTCTCAAGAGTTACAAATATCATTTTCCTATCGAGGCATGTAAACAATTTAACCTTTAAACAATATATATTTTTCCTTGTTCTTCTCTTATGTTGTACATTTGGAGATCAAATTTTCTTGTTTAATTCTTTTTTTATAGAAATGATTGAAAGTCTCTTACTTCATTGAAGTTTAATCTCCCCCCCTGAAAGATGATGCTTAATTTTACTGGGTAATTAATTCTTTGTTGTTATTGCAGGTTCTTGCTTTCTATAATATGGTATTCCATGCCCTCCAAACCTTTATTGTAGAAGCTGTCAGATCCTGGGTAATCCTGAATATTGCTCTTCGATACTTGAATTGTTTTTGTCTGGCAGCTTGCAGTATTTTTTCCTTGAGATTTTAGTTTTGAAGTTTTGCAACAATCTTTGGGTTTTCCTTGTGAGATATCTTTCCAGAGGTAGTTGATAGATTCTTTCAATGACTATTTGCCCTCTAGTTCTAGTATATCAAGGCAGTTTTCCTTGATGATTTCTTGAAGAATGCTATCCAGATTTATTTTTTGAAATGTCCTTCAAGTAAACCAATAAATTTTAAATTGTCTCTCATGAATCTATTTTTCAGGTTAGCTGTTTTTTTCAATGATGTATTTTACCTTTTTCTCCATTTTTTCATTCTTTTTAGTTTGTTTGATTCTGGATGTCCCACAGAGACATTAGCTTCCATTTTCCCTGTTCTAGTTTTTAATGTATGATTTTCTTCAGCTAGCTTTTGTATCTCTTTTTCCATTTGAGTAATTCTACTTTTCAATATGCTTTCTTCAATGGATTTTTTTTTGAATTTGGCCTATTGTATTTTTAAGCAGTCTTCTTCTTTAGTCAATTTTTGTCCTTCCTTTTACAAGATATGGTCTCTCTCTAGCATACCTCTCCTTTCTTTTCTCATTTTTTCCTTCTACCTCTCTTATTTGCCTTTTAAAATATTTTATAAGAGCTTCCAAGAAGCCTCTTTCAACTTGAAACCAATTCATATTACTTTTTGAGATTTTCTCTGTTGGCATTTTGTCCTCATCTGAGTTGGTGTTTCCCTGTCACCACATCAGCTTTCTATGATTAAGATTCTTTTCTGTTTCTTGCTCATCTTCTTTCTTTTTTCTATTTTTTGACTTTTATGATCAAGCTCTGCTCCTGTGGTAAAAGGGGCATTGTCTCAAGCTTCTTGTGCTATTCTGATCTGGGCTTTTAGTGTCTTCGCCCAGCAGGGGGTAGCCCTACCTGCTTTTTCCAAGAAACAGCCTGAGTTCCTAGAGACAATTTGCCTTCTGAGCTGGGACTAGAGGCTTCCCCACTGATCTGTTCCACTATTGACCAAGTAGTCACTACATGACCAAGGGTCTCAGTTGCTGATCTGCTGTGATTAAGACTCTGTCACTGGTTTTCCCAGACACCTTCTGAGTTGGGCTGAACATGCTTTTAACCCCTTCCCTCCTCTCCATGAGAATGATCTTTAAGTCCCTCCAATCCATCTTGAGCTGGAAAGCAGTTACATTCTGTCAGAGGCTTGATTTCATGTGTTTTTTTCGAGGGAAACTAGGAAAACTTGAAGACTTCGTGACCACTCCATCATCTTGGCTCTGCCCCCAGAACTGGGCATCTGTGTCTTAATAAGGAAGGCATTCCTTATGCTATATGTTTTGATACCTTTCCCACCAAATACCAGTTCCACAATGCAAAAATCCAAGTCAATAGCAAATTTAAATAAATCAGGAATGAGAGGCAGAGAATATATATACTAGATAATGCACAGGATGAATGAGCTTTCCTATTGTGTGTGAGGTACCTTGGCATAAAAAGGAAAGAGGATCCCAAACACTACCTGAGAGAAAAGTTCACAAAATCTCTAGCTAAGGATAGGAACATAATCAAAGTGCCAACTCCTCTACATATTAGTTTCTTGCCAGTTTTTTTCTCTTTTCAAAGACCTAGAGTTTGGAACTATGTATCTTCTCTTTGAAATGAAAATTTCTCACTTTTCTCAAGCACTTGCAAACTCCACTCCTTACACAAGCATGAAGCATTGAAATAATCAATCTCCATCAATGAGAAGAGTAAAGTGTAAATTGACATTGAGGTCAGATTATACGGATAAGAAACACTGAGCTAGCAAGAGCTGCATCAGCATGCCTGGCAGCTTATAGCAAGAATTAAGAAGCATGCTTCTCTTTGTGTTTGACTTTTTCCCTTTTAATCATGGGAACAAAAGATGCTACATTTCATGGATTAGAAGACTCCTAGATGTTATTTATCATTCAGAGTATTGGTTTTCAGTTCAGAGACACTTATTTCATTAAAAAGATCCAGTAACTAGATACATATAAATATTTATTTGCCTTGAACCCAACTCAGCTTTTCCTCTAAAATATGATGTTGATCGTACAATGACTTTTCATGTTAGAATTTTTAGGGGGTTCTCTGTGACAGTGAAACACCCTTATATTTTAGAAAACTTTTGGTTCTTGTTAACTTGTAATTGGCAAAATCTAAAATACATCATTAACTCTAGTTCTTTTCACATACAACAACAGGAAAATGCAAGAGAGCAATTCTTTTCATACTATAAGTCTTAAAAATAACTAAATCCAAGCTGCTAATTATGGTCATGTGTTTTTATCTGAGAGTGAAGTTAAGAATATTGTAAGAACAAAATATAATAACATCAAAGAAGTTATTCATTAAATAATCAAGGATTAGTTTTTTAAAATTTTATAACCTTGAGGTAATAGGGAAAATTTGCTTCTGAACCTTTCCATAACAAGTTGCATTTTTTGGTTCTTAATATCCAAGATATACAATAATATTGAATTGCCCCTAATTTTACTGTTTTGCAAAATTATTCAAATGAAAAAAGTAGAATTAAAAATTGTTTTATCAGTTGTCTTAACTTTTAAAAATGTTCAGATTCAACTTAGATGACAAAGATTCTTAACCTGGATCCTTCAACTCCTTTTAATAATATATTGATGATTATATTTCAATGTAATTCATTTCTTTTGTAATGCTATTTTTTACATTTAAGAACATTATTCTGAGGAGAGGCCTGTGAGCTTCAAAAGACAGTCAAAAGTGATTCAATATTTATGCATATATACAAATTGAATCTGGGTCACCATCCTCTAGACAGATTCAAAATATATCATGGCATCCTCTGGGTCCAGGCTCACATAAATAAGCAAAAAATACCACATTTTGTTATTTAAATAATATTTTACTACTTCTTTCATGATGATAAAACGTCGCTTAAGCCAATGAATAGCACAATGAATTTTTCATTTGTAATTGCCCTTTATTTGTCTGTCTTAATTCAATTACGCCATGTAAATTATTATGATCTTGTTCATATAACTGTCATTCAGCCAGGCAACAAGCTTCTATTAAGTACTTCCTATGTACCTTGCACTTGTGCTAAGCTCTAGGAATACAAACATAAGCAAACAGAAAAAAGACTATACCCTCATAGGTACTTCAAAGTAAAAGGATAGAGAGAAAGGAAGGGAAGGTATCTAACATGGGATTACCCAACATGGGATCATGATGGAGATATCTGGAAATTCAATCTGGTAAGAAATGAATAAAATGACATAAAATGCATAAACAGCATCTGCTTTTATGAAACAAGATAGCACAGAATCAAAACTTTGCCTTTGATTCATTCTAAATAGTAAAAAAAATTAAGTGTAATACATATAGATATATAGACAATTTTATTGCTGTATTTTTAACATTGTCAAACCTTGTTCTATAAAGAAAAAATACACAAATGCATCCTACTCCTTGGACAAGAATGAATATAATCCACTGGGTTCCTTCTCTGACTCCTACATTAATCTCAAAGCCTCCAAGGTTTGTTTTCAACTGAGCTTGAAACATTGAATGAAATGGAGAATTAAAGTCAAGAAATGCCCAGAGCAGCAAGTGGAGCAGAATCCAATAGAGTTCATAAGACCAAAGTCAGAAAGGATACAAGGACATCAAAAGTATGAATTGCCCTTATACATGCTTTAGCTATATATACATTCCTTACTTATGAGATTAATTAATAAATTGATTAATAATACCTGGAAATTTTGACTCTCAGGGTTCTATTTATGACATCAAGTCAATAATTTGACTACTTTGTAACAAGTTTAAAGGGGAAGTTGGAATAGTAAATATTTATCTACAATACTATTATTTTCTTAGATTAACAACAAGTTGTTTGTTAGAATGGATGGCACATGCCAAAAAATTCTATATCTTTGATTTATGAAATAGTTTCTGTATTGAATCTTTTATTCCAGTCTGATAAACACAGATTAAGTATCTAGCAAATGAAACTACTGGGAGAACAAAGAAGAAAAATGACACAATCTCTGTCCTCATTTTTACTATATTCTTGTTGGAATGGGGAGAATCACAGATTCCACAAATCAGTACCGGAAAAGGTATGCTATAATAGAAGCCAAAAGCGAAATCTAAGCAAAGTTTGAGGAGGGGGAGATCACAGACTTACAGGATATTAGTATAAACAGGTATTTTAAAGATTTAGATATCTATGGTAGAGTAGATAGAATACCAAATTTAAAGTCACAAAGATCTGCATTTAGCTCTTGTCCGTGAATATCACTAGCCCACAGAACCATAAGCGAGTCATTGAATCACTCCAAGCCCCAGTGGACTCACCTACAAAATGACCTACGTATCTATTATGCTTATTGTTGTTTGAACTTTAAACCCAAAGAAGACCATGACACTGGGGAGGTGATGCTGTGACATGCAAGTGAATTGGATTTAAGTGAGGGAGGGCTGCAGGTCACCTGCCCAGTTTTCCCCTCTAGAGCCATCTGGGTTCAGAGGCAAGATATCCTTATCAGGACAATTGGAGATTGTCTTGACTGCAGCAGGGAAACCCGATCCTTCTTAAAACTAAGGTCTTAAACAAGTCTCAGGCCATACTCATTCAATGATTAAGACTAGGTAGCAACTGAAACAAATAGCCTCTTTCACCTACTCAAAATAAATAAATAGATAAATTAGGGAGGGGATATTACATAACTGACAAGGCTGTTATGAGACTCAGTTGAAGTGATTTGCATTGTTAAAAACTATGTCAATTATTAGTGTTTAGTCCAACTGTCTGATATCTTTTTAAAAGTAAATGCTTCATTGCTATTTAACAGTATTGTCATATACCAATGACCCATCCTCCCATGAAAACCTTATTTTTATCAAATAAGTATAGGTGAGAAAAACAAACCAACACATTGGTCGCATAGTATTTCATGATATCCGTCTTACTCCTCTCCTTTGGTCCCACCCCACTGCTGATGGGAGAGAAATGCTCAGCATTAGTTCTCTGAAATCATAATTCAGAACTATCCAGAGTTCTTAAGTATTTCAATGTTGTTTTCCTTTACATTATTGTATCCTTCATGCAAATCATTCTCTTGGTTTTGCTTACTTAACTATGAATCAGTTCATACTGTACAAGTTTTTTCTAAGTTTCTCTGAATGTTAGGAGTTTTCTTAATTTTTTCTCTAATACTTTTTTAATGGCTATAATTATATAAAATATAATTTCAACATATTTCCAGTTACTGCCTTCCAAGAAGTCATAGAATATTAATGTAATAAATTTTCCTTGGTAATTTTGAACATGAAATTATAAACATGACTAGGTGTAAAACAGCTTCTACTATAATTTGCATGGTCCTCTTCAGAACAATAGTTAAATAGACACCATACAGTATAATTCTGCATTGAGTTGTACCAAAAAAGAGAGAGAGAGAGAAAGAGAGAGAAAGGAATGCAATCCTTTAATATCACAGCAGTGAAAGGCAACAGTAGTAGCTTAATTTCTGGCTCAACTACTTTATTTTAGAATACTCTAAAAATAGATTATCTATTCAGGTAAGTAGATATTTGATAAAGAAGATGATTACATGCTAAGGTAACTTCAGGATAGTCTTGTGTAGTTTGCAAAAATAGAATTAGTATTCTCTGCAGATCTCTTCTAGACCTATCATTTTACAAATATGAAATGTAGTTCCTATAAAACAGTCTTAGGATCCTTGCTAAATTTTCATACAATTCTTGACCACCAACTGAGATCTTGGGCAAGTCATTTAATTTTTTCTTTTTTGTCCTCACCAATTGTAGTGAAAGAATGTAAACCCTGCCCCAAAACCCATTAGTATGTGACTTTCTTCTAATTAGTAGAGATAAAAGCCCTATCCTGAGTGGGCATATGGCAGAGTTAGTGAAAGGCAGGAGAATTTCAACCTTAATCCCTTTGGGGCTCTTCAAGAGAATTCCCTTTTAGAACATTTTAAAGACAGTTTCTTTAGGAGATTCATCAAGTATTAAAGTCTTCTTTGCAACTTTTCAAATATCAAATCATTTTGGATACTTCTGGCTTCCAGCTTCAAGATAGACAATGAAAGAGTCAACCCTCCTTCATATTACTAAAGGAAAAAATTCTGGGAAGATATGAGCAGGTCTGAAAGTCTCCTGCACATTTCTATCCCAAGATTGTGGCAACTGATAGAGACTTTTCTGAAGTTTTTCTTTGAGTGATTATTTACTCAACCTCTCTGTCATTCATGACCTGAGGAAAGAGAAATAACTGAGACTATAGGACACTGTTCTCTTCAACTCCTTCTTTCCTTCTCTTGTCTCTACTTTCCTTCCTTTCTTCCTTCTTTCCTGTCTTCCTTCCTTCCTGCCTTCCTTCCTTCCTTCCTTTCTTCCTTCCTTCCTGCCTTCCTGCCTTCCTTCCTTCCTTCCTGCCTTCCTTCCTGCCTTCTTTCCTTCCTTCTTTCCTTCCTTCCTTCCTTCCTTCCTTCCTTCCTTCCTTCCTTCCTTCCTTCCTTCCTTCCTTCCTTCCTTCCTTCCTTCCTTCCTTCTTTCCTTCCTTCCTTCTTTCTTTCCTTTCTTCCTTCTTTTCTTAGTTTTCTTTCCCTCCCTTTTTTCTTAGGCTATCTTACTTTTCCTAAATTAAAAATGCAGCCACTCACAGACACAATCCCACAATTGATCAACAAGGAAGATTTTTGACCTTCTCTGTCTCTAACAGGAGCCAGTTCATTCCTCCTTAGGCAAGGTGTTATACTTCCCCCTCCATACAGGATTGTTTGCAATCTAAGGAAAATGTGACTATTCTATGATTGCCTTAAATGTGAAGTTTATTCTTTATTCTTGCTTTTATTTTTTCAACTCCTTCTTTCCTTCTCTTGTTTCTACTTTCCTTCCTTCCTTTCTTCCTTCCTTCCTTCCTTCCTTCCTTCCTTCCTTCCTTCCTTCCTTCCTTCTTTCTTTCCATCCTTCCTTCCTTCCTTCCTTCCTTCCTTCCTTCCTTTCTTCCTTCCTGCCTTCCTTTCTTCCTTCCTTCCTTCCTTCCTTCCTTCCTTCCTTCCTTCCTTCCTTCTTTCCTTCCTTCCTTCCTTCCAGTTATTTTATTAAACATTGTTGATGTTTAAGGTTTAAGAATTAATAGTATCATCAGATTTGATTTTGTAAATAGGAGTCACCCAGATCTGTGTAGGGTTCAGAAACTATGACAAAAAAAAAAAAAGGAGTGTTTTCCCTACAACAAGATCACTCCTATGAATAGCCTTGAGAGAATTTAAATCACTGCTGTGTGTGGCCCTCTCTTAGAACGCCAGACCTGCCAGTGTAAGGGCTGATTGTGTGAGCTAGTATATTCAGCAAGAAAATGGAGGATCCATGGAACACCCCAAACCACACACTCTTTTAGTGTTGAATAGAATTATGGACTTTCCATTGTTCCTGATTAAATTATCCCTACTGGTGCAGACATATATGCAGAAATATATGTATCTCTGTGAGTGGAGTATCTACATTTGCTTCCTTCCACACTGCAAATAATAAATGTTGCAAATAACAGATTTTTTTCTGTGTTCCTTAGCATTAAAATAAGACATTTCATATTAGCAAAGTATTTTCAGTTCATTTGCTAAAGTCATCATAAGATATGTTAATTATATGCACACACAAAAATATTCAAATCACTTTTTGGTTTGTTTTCTACTTTAATTTATGTTCAGTTAACAGCTTGTTCCCATATGGAGATTTGCTTTATAGAACATTTAAATACCTAGAAAAATTTTAATATATAACATACTTCTCTCATTTTGTTTGTCATGAGAATGAAAGGGTTCCACATTTAACCAGCAGATGGGTCTGTGGAGCAAAGTTTGATTGAATATTGCTCTTCACCAAGCCCCCTCCCAATAGTATGGCCTCTAAAACCATATTCTCTACTTCCACTAGACATAAAATTTTATTTTGACCATTAATTCTGTTTAACTCAGTTCCCTTAGCAGGGGAGAGATGACGCTTAAGATTTTTTCATAAGATGCCCACAATCTGGTCAAAAGGTTAAATAAATAAATAAAATTGAAAGGTTTTAAAAGCCATTTAAAAGCCTTTTTAGGCAAAGGTTAAAAAGAAGGCCTAAAAGGCTTAAATTCCACTTTGTTGAAAGGCAGAATAAAAATTATTATCAGAAATCATCATGATAAGATTCTTTCATAAAAATAAGCTTTGGGGCAGCTAGGTGATGCAGTGGATAGGGTACCAGCCCTGAAGTCAGGAGGACCTGAGTTCAAATCTGGTCTCAGACACTTAATACTTACTATCTGTGTGTCCCTGGGCAAGTCACTTAACCCCAGTTGCCACAGGGGAAAAAAAAAAGCTTTGGAATCTTTATGTCAGACTCCAGTGCTGCCAGGAATCTGATACTTTAGTGTTTTGTATACCACTTAGTCACTAGTGACTTCTATTTCTACCTTTCCTAAGACAGAATAAACTGAAACATTTTTATTGATCATGGATTTTAAATGAAAAATCAGGATAAAAAAATTACAAGGGAAATGATGTAAATGCCTATTAGCAAATAACCAAAAGGGAGTGGAAACGGGAAGACTAAAACTTTTTAGAACTTTCCTTTCATTGTCTTGTGCTCTATAGATAAGTGACCCAAAAGCTCACATTATAGTAGAAAATTTCCTCTTATTGGCTCCAGACTCAAACCATCTGATGGACCCTATCTCTTTCCAAGTTGAGGAGGGAACTATGTTCCTTAAGCTATAACTCCCATGATTCTCAACTGGAATTAAAATGATATCTGAATCAAATCAGTAACTCCTTGAAATTAGAAAAAAATCAGGCAGTCCATATGAATATATCATTTTTAAAAATAATTTATTTTCTTTTATAATAACTTTTTTATTGATAGAACCCATGCCAGGGTAATTTTTTACAACATTATCCCTTGCACTCACTTCTGTTCTGATTTTTCCCCTCTCTCCCCCCACCCTTTCCCCTAGAAGGCAAGCAGTCCTATATATGTTAAATATGTTGCAGTATATCATAGTTACAATATATGTGTGCAGAACCGAACAGTTCTCTTGTTGCACAAAGAAAATTGGATTCAGAAAGTAAACATAACCAGAGAAGAAAAACAAAAATGCAAATAGTTTACATTCATTTCCCAGTGTTCTTTCTTTGGGTGTAGCTGCTTCTGTCCATCCTTGATCAATTGAAACTGAGTTAGATCTCTTTGTTGAAGAAATTCACTTCCATCAGAATACATCTTCAAACAGTATCGTTGTTGAGGTATATAATGATCTCCTGGTTCTGCTCATTTCACTTAGTATCAGTTCATGTAAGTCTTTCCAAGCCTCTCTGTATTCATCCTGCTGGTCATCTCTTACAGAACAATAATTGAATATATAGTTTTACATAGAATCCCTGAAATAAGCTATCAGGCCTAAACAAGAAATACCCTATAAGCAATAAATCTAGCCAAACTATACACAAAATTCATCCTAGTCAGAAAAGTAGCTAAAAAAACATCAGGATAAATACAAAAGAAACAGCCTTTTAAAAATTTAACAATGCTAAAAGTTTAGGGTTTTTATTTTCTATTTTTAGTTCTTCCTTATTTGCTTACAGCCAAGAAATTTGAAAGCAATTATTCTTTGTTAAATATAAAACTTTCCAATTTGATTTTTCTCATAAAGAAAAATAAATGTGTCTATGTAATAGATCATCATGTATCTGTTCTGAATTGTTACAAACTTTGTTGTTTGGTTGTTTTTCAGTCATGTCGACTCATGATCCTATTTAGTGTTTTCTTAGCCAAGATATTAAAGTAGTTTGCAATTTCCTTCTCCTGTTTATTTTACAAATGAGGAAACTGAGGCAAATGGGGTTAAATGACTATTCCAGGTCACACAGCTAGGAAATATATGAGACTGGATTGGAATTCAAATCATTCTAATACCAGAGTCAGCAGTCTATCTAGTACATCATTTAGCTGCTTTAATTGTTATACTGCCATTAATGTAAAATCATGAACTGAAGCTGAACATAATAAATGTTTTATGCAAGACATCAGAAAATAAGAAGGACCATAATAGTTGCAGTTTTTAATAACTCAAAAGAGCTACAATTGTATGAAGTCTTTATGTCCTTCCTACCAATACAAATCAACACCCACCTATCTGCTAATCAGTATCTGATATCAGTAACTGATATTCATGAGTTGTGGTGAAAAAAATTCACCACTTAGTAGTGATCTTTAAATTTAGGAAAAAGACATCCTAAGAATTTTTAGAAACCTGGTCCTTACATGAAAATATAATGGCTTTTCATTTTTGGTTTGTTTATTTGCTGGACTTAAATATTTTCAGCTTCATGTCATGGGCTTTAAGAACCTTGCATCCCCTCCTTGCTATAAGAAAGTGTCAAAGTGGTATATTTACATATTCACTTAAAAAATCTTCAACTTTTATTTACATTGTTTATTTAGATTAAGATGGGGGGAGAGCAGGAGAGGCACAGTCAAGATGGCAGAGAAAGGGCTGGGATTTGCCTGAGCTCTCTCCCTCCAATTACCTTTAAAATGATGCCTCAAAATAAATTCTGAAGTTGCAAAATCCACAAAATGTTAGGTTATTTTTTTTCCATGCCAAGACAACTTAGAAGTTGAAAGTAGAAAAGATCTGTCATAGATGCCAGCAAACTAAGAGCAAGCCCTGCTTCAAGAGTTCTCAAACAGAACAATTTCTGTTCCACTTGACAATCTTTCAAATATTTGAACCCAGTTATCATGTCCCTCCCTAGTTTTTTCTATTTTTCAACCAATTCTCATATGATATAGACCTAAGGCCAATTATTATGCAAGTTGCCCTCTTCTGGGTACTCTCAAGTTTATTCATATCCTGTGGCAACCTGTATATAACACTATAATCCAGATATAGTTTGATATATCCAGATATAATCCAGACAAGAAGAGAGAGAATCCAAAGGCACTATCACTACCTTATTCCTTAAATCTATTTTTCTTAGAAGTGAAAACCAAAGAAATATAAAAATTAAGTAGCTTATTCCTTTCTCTGCTGTCAATTTACACAAGCAAAAGTCCCATATCTTATTTGATCTTTCTCTTTCAATAGAACTAGTTTAAAAAAAATCAAAATTCCTTGAGTGTCCCCTAGTTTCCCTCAGCTCATTCTGAGCTTTAGCACCCCTGACAATTTTTATAAAATTGTGCCATGTTTTTATATTTATCCTTAATCACCTTGATCACCATTTTTTGTACTATTTTTATAGAATGTAATTTGATTGGGGAGGTTCTTCTGTATCTACAATGATGTGTCTTCTGGCAAATCCCATTTTCCCTCTTAATTTCAATTATTTCATCTTGTTTCTTCACAATTTTACTCTTAAGTATGCTCCATAACTTTTGGATTAATGACTTCCATAAAATTTTAGTTCATGGAATCAGTTAGGTTTTTCTAAGGTATTCTCTCTTGTAATGTTATATTAAAATTTGTTTTTCTGCTTCTACTCACCTCACTTTTTAAAAAGTCATAAGTTTTCCCATGTTTCTCTGAAACTGTCACTTTTCTTAGTTCTTATAACACAATGTATTCTTTACACTCATACACAATAATTTGTATGGCACTTCCTACTTTCACATCTATGTTTTAAATCAAGTTTCAGATATCAAAATTCCCTTCTTAAGCACTTTCTTATGCAGCTACTCCCTTCTAAGTAGAGACTTAAATTACAATGATGAATTCACTCTCTTCCTTCTCATTTTTTAGGCATAGTTTTCTGTATATTATATGTTACATATAATATGTGACTCCACAATATAGATGTGTGTATATATGTATATATATGAATATAATATACACATACATTATATATAAATATATATGTAACATATGCAGATTTGAGTATTGATGCATTGTCTTATAGAGACAAATGATCGTATTAGGCAGAATGAATCATTTAACATATGCTGAATTCCTGCGGATTAATAATAACAATGAAGAGCCAGACAATTTCAGAAAGCTATGTATTTATTTCAAGAAGAAAACAGAATTGGAGATCTTCAGGATTTCTGGTTTTGAATAACGAGTGAACTCAAATTAGTGGTCAGAACAAAAAAATAGACACGGAAAATTATGCATCCTTCTGATTCATGCAAGTTTCAAAACACTGTATTCCTCCCAAGGCCATTTTTGCTTGTCCTCTTTAGAAATGATTCATCATTTTCAAGGATGCCAGTATTCAACATTTCTGAAAAACATATAAAACACATACTAAGTGGGTTAGAAATCAGGTCATTTTAAATATATAGGGCTAACCTGACTTCAGCAACTGTTCTTCATTATATGAATAGAAGATATTGTGATTTTTCAGAGATAACTCATTCGTGCTAATATAAATTCATTTGAGGTCATAGGAGTTACATTAAAACTATAAAAACAGTGACTAGTAAAGAAATTTATCATCATCTAAAATAGATACCAAATTCACTTTTGTTAAAATATAATAGCTACTCTTCTTGCAAATACACAGAGTACTTGAGATTAGCATTGGCTAACCCCTATAAAATCCCTAATGCTTATTCAGACAAGCTCCTGAGAGCTATGAAACTCCCAGAGAGAGAGAGCATATCTGTTCTAAAATTGATCTACATTTTTTGTAAGTTTATATTTTTATATTATTGGCCACCTAGTCTTTATCAACTGGGACTAGGATAAAATTTTGGTCAACTCAAGACAACACAGTGAAAAAAAGCCTTGCTATATTCCAGCCCAAATCCCATAGATTAAGCTGCTGTTTTAACAGAAAAACCATGATTATGTATGTATTTGTATTGCCATAAAGATCATAAGGTATCTCTGTGTAGTAAATATTATAATTATTTGTATTTTTTGATTAAATGTAAATGTAAAAAAAAACATAAGGGTATAATTGTTCTTCCTTTTACTATCTCCCTACTTCAAACATTCTCTAAAACCCACCTTCAGAAACTCTGGGGATTAGAATCATCTCTGGAAAACTGAGTCATTGTGGTGTGATATAAAAAATAGATCTGAAATAAGAGCACTAGAATCTAGGGAAGGTTAGTCTCAGCTCCAAGTCCAATTATTGATACTAGGCCAACACTATGGAAGGGAGTTAGTATTTGATCCTAAATGTCCTCCAAATTAGGAATATAGAAGGGGAGATGAGGTCAAGACCCTGTCAGGTCACCTGGAATTGTATCTAGATCTAGACCTGACATAATAATATTCCACTTTGGAACTAAAGCAAGAAACATGATTGATATTTAGCCACATTTTAGAGTAGAAGCAGGGAAAAAGCTTAGATCTGTCATAGCCCAGTCCAAGTACTTATGACTAAAGAAGGAAGGGGGAAAAGGCAAAATAGTCTCCTTACTTATAAATATTATTTCATTTTTAAACATTATCAAGGGAAGATGTTGGAGTAAGTTGGTAAATTTCACACTCTCCAGATTTTCCCCATAAACAAAACAAATTTACACCTCAGGGTGAACATAGACTGGTGAAAGATCAAGAAGACAAGGGGAGGAACTGGTGTCTTCCTGGTATAACTTGAAAAAAATCTCAAGAAAGACCTCAGGATTACATGAACTGATGCTGAACTGATGTGAAATGAGAAGAACTAGGAGGTCATTATATATTTCAACAACAATACTATATGATGATCAATTCTGATGCATGTGGCTCTCTTCAACAATGAGATGAACCAAATCAGTTCCAATTGTTCAATAATGAAGAGAATCAACTACACCCAGCGAAAGAACTATGAGAAATGAGTGTGGACCACAACATAGCATTTCCAATCCCTCTGTTTTTGTCTGCTTTCATTTTTCTTTTCCTTCTCAGGTTCTTTTTACCTTATTTCTAAATCCGATTTTTCTTGTGCAGCAAGATAACTGTATAAATATGTATACATATATTGTGTTTAACATGTACTTTCACATATTTAACATATATTGGTCTACTTAGCATCTGGGGGCGGGGAAGGAGAAGAAAAATTGGAACAGAAGATTTTGCAAGGGTCAATGCTGAAAAATTACCCATGCATAGTGTCTTGTAAATAAAACGCTATAATAAAAAAATAAATAAAGTTAAAAAAAGAAAGATCTCAATCCAGGATTAACCCAGGTGAAGTGCAAACATCTCTGGGCTAGCTCCAAAGAAATAGCAAGTAGGGACCCCTGGAGCTGACTGGGTGTGGCTATAGCCTCAACAAGAACCACGGAGACTCACCTCCTGGATTGTTTGAGGAGTAGAGGCCTGAGTTAGGGAAAACTGAGGGAATCTTACCTGATTAGGAATACCAGGTACATCTGTGCTGCTGAGATGTGGCCCTGGGCGAGAAGGAACCAGCCTGCTTGCTGCAGGCAATTGCAGGAGAGGGGAATTCTTGGTTTCGGGTTCCTGATCAGAGGGGAGAGCTCAAGTGAAGGGAGAGACATCATCCACCCTTTGATTGGAACTGCTTACACTAATACTTCTCATTTCAAAAAAAAAAGAAGAAGAAGAAGAGAAGAAGAAGAAGAAGAAGAAGAAGAAGAAGAAGAAGAAGAAGAAGAAAGAAGAAGAAGAAGAAGAAGAAGAAAGAAGAAGAAGAAGAAGAAGAAGAAGAAGAAAGAAGAAGAAGAAGAAGAAAGAAGAAGAAGAAGAAGAAAGAAGAAGAAGAAGAAGGAAGAAGAAGAAGAAGAAGAAGAAGAAGAAGAAGAAGAAGAAGAAGAAGAGAAGAAGAAGAAAGAAGAAGAAAGAAGAAGAAGAAGAAGAAGAAGAAAGAAGAAGAAGAAGAAGAAGAAGAAGAAGAAAGAAGAAGAAGAAGAAGAAGAAGAGAAGAGAAGAAGAAGAAAGAAGAAGAAGAAGAAAGAAGAAGAAGAAAGAAGAAGAAGAAGAAGAAGGAAGAAGAAGAAGAAGAAGAAGAAGAAGAAGGAAGAAGAAGAAGAAGAAGAAGAAGAAGAAGAAGAAGGAAGAAGAAGAAGAAGAAGAAGAAGAAGAAGGAAGAAGAAGAAGAAGAAGAAGAAGAAGAAAGAAGAAGAAGAAGAAGAAGAAGAAGAAGAAGAAGAAGAAAGAAAGAACTCAATGATAGAAGCTTGCTATGGGAATGGGACCAGGATTTATTTTCAGAGGACAATGAAATAAAAAGAGCTTCTTCTATCCCCAAATAGTAACAGTAAATGGCTCCCTGCCCAAAGAAAATTTATAGAAAAATTCAAAAGATATTTTAAAAATCAAATTAGAGACATTGAAGAAAAACTAAAGGAAATAAAATTAAAACCATCCAAGAAAAACAAGAAGATTATGAAAAAAAAAGTTATCCAAAAGGAAATACAGAATCTTAATCTCTTTGAAAATTAGAATTAACCAAGGAGAAGTTAATGAAGCTATAAGAGACCAACAAATAACAAACAGAATATAAATAATATGAAACAGAACAGAATGTGAAACATAAGAAAAACAACATATCTGGAGAACAGATCAAGAAGAAAAAAAATGTAAGAATGATTGGACTACCTAAAAATTGTGACTAAAAAAAAAAAAGAGTCTTGATAGATTAATGCAAAAGAAAGAAAGAAAGAAAGAAAGAAAGAAGAAGAAAGAAAGAAAGAAGAAAGAAAGAAAGAAGAAGGAAGGAAGGAAGGAAGGAAGGAAGGAAGGAAGGAGGAAGGAAGGAAGGAAGGAAGGAAGGAAGGAAGAAAGAAAGAAAGAAAGAAAGAAAGAAAGAAAGAAAGGAAGGAAGAAAGAAAGAAAGGAAGGAAGGAAGAAAGAAAGAAAGGAAGGAAGGAAGGAAGGAAGAAAGAAAGAAAGGAAGAAGGAAGGAAGAAAGAAAGAAAGAAAGGAAGAAAGAAAGGAAGAAGGAAGGAAGGAAGAAAGAAAGAAAGAAAGAAAAAAGAAAGAAAGAAAGAAGAAGAAAGAAAGAAGGAAGGAAGGAAGAAGGAAGGAAGGAAGGAAGGAAGGAAGAAAGAAAGGAAGGAAGGAAGGAAGGAAGGAAGAAGGAAGGAAGGAAGGAAGGAAGGAAAAAGAAAGAAAGAAAGAAAGAAAGAAAGAAAGAAAGAAAGAAAGAAAGAAAGAAAGAAAGAAAGAAAGAAAGAAAGAAAGAAAGAAAGAAAGAAAGAAAGGAAGGAAGGAAGAAGGAAGGAAGGAAGAAAAGAAAATTGTCCTGGAGTGAGAGATAATGAGAGAAAAGTAGAGATAAAAAAAATTCATCAATCACCACTTCAAAGAGATCCTTTGTAGAAAACACAGAGGAATATTATTGCAAGATTTTGAAACCCCAAGAGCAAAAGCAATTCAAATATTCTGGAATTATAATTATAATTGTACAGGATTTAGCCACAGCCACAATAAAAAACTGCAGGTCCTGGAATCCTATATACTATATTTCATTATTTCACACAAGTCTTTCCATGTTTTTTCTAAAATCAACTAGCTCATTGTTTCTTACAACACATCTATCACAATGATATACCACATGTTTAGCTACCCAATTGATGAGCATCCCTGCAATTTTCGATTCTTTGCAACCACAAAAGTGCTGTCCTAAATATTTTATAACACATAGGTTCTTTTTCTTTTTCCCTGATCACCTGGGGAAACAAACCTAATAGTGGTATTGCTGGGTCAAAGGGTATATATAGTTCTATAATTTGGGGAGAATACAGATTTTCTCCAAAGTGTTTGGATCAGTTCAAAGTTCTACTAGCATAATAATGACCTTTTTTTTCACATCAGTGCAAACATATATCTTTTTTTCCCTTCTAAAATTTAAGCCACTGATCACTATCTCAAAGATATTTTAATTTGCATTTCTCTAATCAGTAATAATTTAGAGCATTCTTATGTGATTATATAATCAATAGTTTTGATTTCTTCATTGAAAAACTTCCTATTAGTATATTTTGATCATTTATCAATTGGAGAATGATTTATATTCTTATAAATTTGATAAAGTTCTCTATGTATATGAGATATGAGATCTTTATCCAAGAAACTGTAATTTTTTCCCCCCAAAGTTCTGCTTTCTTCCTGATCTTGGCTACATTGGTGTCATTTGTACAAAACCTTTTAAATTTGTTGTAATCAAAATTATCCATTTTATAAGTCCCAATGTTCTCTTTATCTTGTTTATTTATAAATTCTGCTTCTATACCTAAGTCTGATAGCCAATGTGTTCTATGTCTTCTAGTTTTCTCATATCTAAGTTCCTTTATATGTTTCACATATTCATTTGGACCTTACCACTGTAAATTGTATAAGATATTAATCTATACTCAGTGAATCCAGACTGCTTTTGTACTTTTCCTAACTTTTTTTTTTTTTTTTTTTTACCAAATACTATATTCTTATCCCTTAAATCTTTACTTTTGTCAAATTCAAAAGTATTTGTTAAGGTTACTGTAATAACTTACTAAAAAGTTATTATAAATAAAATTTATTATTTTGTATTGTATGTCTATTCTATTCTATTGATCCACCTTTCTATTTCCTAACCAGTACCAGATAATTCTGACAGTTACTACCATATAATATAATTTGAGACTTGGTATTGTTAAGCTTCCTGCTTTTATGTTTTTCCCCATTAATTCCTTTAATATTCTTGACATTCCCAATTATTTTTATTATTATTTATTCTAGTTCAATAAAAGAATTATTTGGTAGCTTAATTGGGATGGCATTGAATATGTAGATTAGATAGAATTGATACTTTTAAAAATATCATATTTCTCCAAATATGCAAATCTGACTTTATTTGTATAAAAAGTGTTTTATAATTATATTCATATAATTTCTAGATTTGTCTTAGCAAATACTCTCTGTTATTTTATATAGTCTATAGTTATTTTAAATGGGGGATCTCTTATATTTCTTTTTTCAAGGTGTTAAAACAGTTGGTGATACATAGAAATGTTGATGATCTATGTGGGTTAATTTTACATTGCTCTATTTTGTTAAAATTATTAAATGCTTCAATTAATTTTTTAGTTTAATATCTAAGATTTTCTAAATATATCATTATATCCTCTTCAATGGATTTTTTTTTTTTTACTTTATTTGCTTGTTTCTTTGTCCTTTGTTCTCAAAGAGGATCAAGACATCAGGGAGGTGAATAGGATTTGCAAGTGAATAGGATTTGAGGGAGGGAGGGCTGTGCAAGGTCACCTCCCTCATTCCCCTTCAGAGCCATCAGAGTTCAGTGGCCAGATATAGATCAGGATGACTGGAGATGGCCCTAAATGCTAAGGTCTTCACCAGTTTGACTGGGGCTGCATCCATTCAATGATTAAGATTAGGCAGCGATCGAGGCAAAAAAATTGTCCTCTTTCATCTAGTCCAGAGAAATCTCAATAAATAAATAAAAGAATCTAAGAGAGGAAGACTCTCAAGGTTTCTGACCAAACCAGAAATGATGGCTATTTATATTCAATCTGAGTCAATCAAATCCCAAATTAATCGAGGCTTAGTTTAGGACCTATTGAGATCATTTTATTGCCTCATTGCTGTCTCTTTTACTTCTCTTATTATTACTAGAATTTTTAATACAATTGTGAATAATATTGATTAATAATACCTGATCTTATTGGGAAGGCTAGCTTATGTCTAATATAGATAATACTTGTTGATAGTTTTAGGTACATGTTTCTTACCATTATTAGGGAAAATCCATTTATTCGAATGCTTTCAAGTGCTGTCAATAGGAATGAGTGTTCTGTTTTGTCAAAAGCTTTTTTGGTCAATTTTTTTAAAAGCCCAGAATAGAGTAAACAGTGCTCAATGATTCCATGAGATAAATAACAAACATTAGAACAATGTCCAAAGATTGAACAACTGAAAGAAGATATGAGAAATATGCTACTAAGAACAACTGACTAGCAAAATATGAGAAAAGAAAACCATTTAATATTCATTACACTCTGAAAATATACCCCCCCCAAAAAAGAAACAACTTAATTCCATATTTCAAGAACGTATACCACTAGTTGGTGTAGCAGATAGAGCTCTGGCCCTGGAGTCAGAAGGACCTGAGTTCAGATCCAGCCTCAGACACTTAATAGTTCCTAGGTGTGTGAAGCTAGGGGCAAGTCACTTAAATCCAATTATCTTGCCACCAGAAAAAAAGAATGTATGGAAGAAAACTTGCCAGATTACCAACAGAAGACAAAATGAAAATAGAAGGAATCTAGCAGTCACCTCCAGTCATAAATGTCAAAATAATCTCACTCAGAAAGCCATAATCAAAATCCAAATTTTCAAAGTCAAAGGAAAAATACAGTAAGCAACCAGAGATAACCAGAAAATTAAGTTCTATAGTCAGAATCACAAAATATCATGCAAAAAATACAAAGTAAAACAGGAGCTTTTAAACCACATACCAAAGTTGGGAGTAGGGGGTTAAGTGAGGGAATGGTTTGTAACCAAAAAGCTTGTATCATATAAAATTCACTATCATTTTAAAGGGAAAAATTAATTTTTGAATACTCTTTTCCATAAAATATGAGTAGGATAAGATCTTTAAACCATAATCACAGAAGACAAGATGCACAGGAAGGCAAATACATTTGAATAATCTGAGTGCCTAAATGATGACCAAGTTATCTAATAGTAGAAGACACCCTTTCCCCTTAAGAATCTTACAATATTCAAGAAACAAAGTCAACCAGTAAGTTGACTTCCATATGTTGGAATACACGAGAGAGCCTCTGAAATACACGGGAGCCACCTAATAGTGTCTGCCTGGCAATCCAATCCAGAATGGATCTCTTCTTGTGAGAGGATGATACTAGGAGACTGAGAGGCAATTGTTCTCTGACCTCTCATTTAAGTATTTGCTATGTAGCAGGTATTGTACTAAGCATCAAGAAATAAAAAAAGAGATAAAAGGCTGTTCCAGCTTCCAAAATTTAATGAATCTAAGAAGGGTTGGAGTACAATAAATAAACAAATACATACAGACAAGCTATATAAAAGATAAATGGAAAGAATTGAAAGAGAGAAGACATGGAATTAAAATTGGTTAGAACAAGGAGCAGAGAATAGACATGTCTTCATCTGAATTCTTCCTGGTGTCCCTCAGATCAATACCAAACCAAGCCTCTGAACTAGTTTTTCTATAAAATGAGGCATAATTCTTGGTTGAAATAGTCAGGGAGCAGGAAGATGAAAAGATTTGGAAAAGTCACTGTGGGAACAGAATAATAAGTTAATAAAAGTTATGATTTGAATATGGTTTTGTAAAATTTTTTTAAGAAAGAAAATTGAAGGCAAAAGAGAATATATTAAAGAACAAATGAATAGGAAGAGAAAAAAACTTACTATTGTTAACAAGAGAAATATGCAGACATAAAGGTGGGTGTGGGGACTTTGGAATCAAAAATGAATCACTCTTTTCTGGAACAGGCAAAAGAAAATTAAAAGCACAGAGTTTAAAAGGAAAAATAATGGGGAAATAAAGATTGAGATAGGAAAGAATGTGATTTAAGGGAGAAGACAGAGTTGTAGGAATTTGAATATTTTCATCTACAAGAGAAAAAGATAAATGAATTGAATATTCAATTAAAAAAATAAAAATAGCTAAAGTCAAGGAACTTAATCTTAGAATATATTGCCTCAAAGCCCAAATTAGAATTTCTAAAACTAAAAACATGGACAAACAAATTCAAAAACACTCCCCAAAAACCAGTGAGTTAATAAATAAAACTTGTAGCTACACTGAAGTTAATAAAATAAATTAGCTAATTCAAATTTTTAAGAAAGAGATAAAAGCAAAATGTCAAAAAATTAAGTGAAAAAAGAATTTACAACAGATAATAGAGGAAATGAAGGAAATTGTTAGAAACTGTTTTGCTCAATTATAAACCAAAATAATGATAATGGATTAAATGAATATTTGCAAAAATTTAAATTATTCACATTGAGAAAACAATGTAAAATGAAATTAAATAGCTCAATCTTAAAGAAATTGGACAAGCAACCAATGTATTCTCCCCATAGCAAAAATAAACAAACAAACAACCTTCTAGGATCAGAAGAATTCACAAGTGAATTCCCCAATTATTAAAAGAACAATTAACTCTAATGTCACAAAAATTGGGTTGCAAAAATAGGCAATAGAAATATTTTATCAATTTCTATCTATAAGACAAATATGCCTGTGATATCTAAAATAAAATGAGATAACAGAAAAAATGTATAGACCAATATCTTTAATGAATATTGATGAAAAAAATAAAGAATAGGGGATTACTTTTAAGAGCCTACAGGAATATATTCCCCCCAACACACACACACATTTTTTGTATAAGTGTCACAGTTCATAGAATACAGGACTTGGAGTTAGGAAAACCCAAGGACAAATCAGGTTTTAGTTCTTTGCCACCATAAAAAGAACTGCTAAAAACATCCATTCATATTCAAAATTATAATTACTATCTGTGAATTTCCCTATACCTTATTTTTACTCAATATTTTCTTTCTCAGTTTTTTTTTACTTTATCCCCATTACCTTATTTTCACCCTCCCCAACTCTCCCACTCCCCATCTCAACTACCTCTCCAAAAGTCCTCACCCTCTACTTCTACCTTTATAATCCTAACCCACACATACCACTAAAAGTTCTTTCACCACTTTTCTTACCTCTTTACATTTTTGCATTAGCAAAGTAGCAGGATACAAAATACACAAATCACATCAATCTTTCTTCCTATTACTAAAAAACCCTATGAAAGAAAGTAAGCAATAATGTAACTTGAAATGTGGATAATACACCAGCCCTGAAGTCAGGAAGATCTGAGTTCAAACCTGGCCTCAGACACTTAATACTTCCTAGCTGTATGATCCTGGGCAAGTCACTTACACCTTACCTCACAAAAAAAAAAATTAATAACTGGAAATGTAAAGGAATTAAGCCATTATACTCAACACTTATATAGATATAACTACAAAATAGTAGAGAAATAAAGTATGACAAATAATTAAAGAAATATAAATTGTCAGTAGGATAAAAATAGCTATTTTCAAAATTCTAGATTTAGTATCATAGCATCTAAATTACCAAAAGGTTACTTTATAAAATCAGAAAATTTTATTTTAAAAATTCATCTGAAGAAACAAAAGAACAAGAATCTTAGGAAAATAATGGAGAAAAATAGAGATGAATAGTACCAGATTTAACAACTCAATGAAGTAATAATCATCAAAACTGCAAATTAAAAAATAAGAAAGTTAATCAATGGAACATGTTAGGTAAAAAAGACCAAAAAACCAATGAACACAGTAGTATACTGTTAAATAAAATCACTGATATCAATTACTAGAATAAAAATTTCCTATTTAACAAAAACTACTAGAAAATATGACATGTAGCATTCATCTTCCCACACCTATATATATAGTTCACCACCTCTCTGTTGAGTTCACTAAAGTTATATTGTCATTTTACTCTTCAGAGCTTTTTCTTTTGATATTATTTCTTTTAGATTATTTTATATTATTATAGTCATTCAAATTGCTCTCTTAATCTTGATACTTTTGTTCTGTATCTATACATATAAGTCCTCCCTTTCCCCTTAATTATTAATATTTGTTTTATCAAAACATAGCAATCCTCCATTAACAATTAAATATCACAATTACATAATAGGTCCTTGTTTTATTATCATTTCAATACTATGCAAAAAGTATTTCTATGAATATATCAATTTACATGATATCTTTTCCTCTTTTTGACTTCCTTGATGTTTACCTAGTAGGATTATCAAGATCAACATATGTACCTATTAGTGATTTTTCTTACATGATTCTAAATTGTTTTCCAGTATTTGAACTAATACACAGCTTCTCCTATCTTAGTAGGTTTTTATTCATTGGAGAACTGTTCACACTCATTCACAGCTATAGGTGGCTGTCTGTGTCTGGGAAAGTTAAGAGGATGGCCTTGTATAAGCAAAGGTAAAATCCTGACTCAGTTATCCTTTTACTTTTCTGGACAGGAAATTTCCTCACCTGGTTATCTCTGAGCCTGGCTTTGAATAAAGCCCTATGAATAAAGTGAAACTTTGCTGTATAACTGATTGGTTAAACATGACCTATGCCTAGAACCAAATGGAAGGGTTTTATTTTTGTTTGTTTGTTTGTTTTCCCTGTGTTAGTCTGTGTTAGGTCATTTTGTACCCTTGAAGGGAGGATCTGCCTATTGTTATAACCAGATCCCTCCCTTTTCTTTTTATAGCATATTTCTATTATTAAAATAGTTGATTTTTGACAGTTTTGTCATTGTATTACTGAAATCTATTTAAATATTAATACTAAAACATCTGTTTTACTATAATGGGATACATATATGAAAGATTTTATTGTTTTCATCTGAATTTGTAGTCAGCTTTATAATGTGGACAACTAAGTAAATTGATTCTTAAGCTTGCAATCTTTTACTAACAGTTATATATTCGTGTATAAGATTAAACTCTTGAAGTATCTCATTATTTCAGGATGATAAAAGTATAAAAATATTTATTTCTAAAACAAGGAAGAGTAAAAATATGTAAATGTATTTGAAAAAAAATTTGCTAGAGTAGAAAACTTTGAGGAAGCAATAAGATTGGCCTCTTGAAAAATCTAAGGATTAAGATGTAAGCAATTGGATTGCAAATATTTTCAAATATGAAATATAGAGTTTGCTCATGTTTTAGGTGTAACCTCTGAAAAATTAGAGTAAGGGTTGTTTTTAATGTGAAATTGCATTAATAAATGTAGATTTTAAATCATTTTTCTCTTTTTAACATCTCTAGAAATATTAAGAGATAGAAATATTCATTTCAGGCCTTCATGAATCCCTTTCCAGAACAGGATTAGGTCCATGAGGTCTTTAAAAATTTTCACCATATGAACTGATTAAATTTTGTTGTTGTTTACTAAATTATGAAGCATTATCTAGGGAATCTCTGCAAGTGACCTGGAACCTGAAGATGGTCAAGAAAATGCCTCCACAGACTTGACCTGATTTATATGCAGCTGTTTGAGAGATGCACCAAAAAACGCTTACCAGACCTTGAGAATTATAGATGCTGTCAAAAGACTTGACACCCCTAAGGCTAGTGCTACATTGGATTTCTTTATTTACTTATAACTTTGCTCATTGTTTTCATCCTGTTTGTATTATGGACTTGCTCTCTATTCCATAAGTTGCTTGTCACTTTTGTTTGGACTAATATTAATGTCAAAAGAGAGGCCTTTTTACAGTATGGTCATGGTTTTCCCATGGTGTTTATATAGAAAAACTTCATGTAATCTCCAGCTGCCTTTATTGTTAATAGTCTGACTCCTTGTGGAAGAAAACTGTGATGAGGGAATAAAGTCATAAGGGGATACGTGAGTATCCTACAATTTGAACACTCACAGAATGACTAAATCTATGGTTTACAGATATTTTAGAATATATAACTTTTTATAAATTAAAAGATCCGTTTGAGGGTTTCTGTTATTTGTCCTCATAAGGTTGTATCTTTTTTTATGTTTATGTGCCTCCTTTGGTGCAAGGATCTCCAAGCCAACTCCCAGATAACGAACAGCAAAGATTAGGATGATGTGGTCAAAGATAAAAGAATGGCATAAAGCTGATGGTAGTGCTGCACACAATGATGGTTAACAGCAAAAGTGAGATTATTGTGAAAGATCAGTCACTACTGTCAAGTCAGCCCAAGTGACCCTAGTGTTTCCCATCTCCTTGTCTTTTTCTGTATCTGTCAGGTAGCTCATAGGGATTGACCTATTATTGTTAGTTTGCTGACAGGTAAGGGTGGATCTGAGACACAGCATCCTCTTTTAGAAACTTGTGTCTAACTCTGAGATCCGACTACACACTTGGCTAAGATGACAGGAAAAGATAGTGACAAATGTTGGAAGGATTGCAGGAAAACTGGGACACTGATATATTGTTGGTAGAATTGCGAATACATCCAGCCATTCTGGAGAGGGATTTGGAACTATGCTCAAAAAGCTATCAAACTATGCATACCCTTTGATCCAGCAGTGTTTCTACTGGGCTTATACCCCAAAGAGATACTAAAGAAGGGAAAGGGACCTGTATGTGCCAAAATTTTTATGGCAGCCCTTTTTGTAGTGGCTAGAAACTGGAAACTGAGTGGATGCCCCTCAGTTGAAAAATGGCTGAATAAATTATGGTATATGAAAGTTATGGTATATTATTATTCTATAAGAAGTGACCAGCAGGATGAATACAGAGAGGCTTGGAAAGACTTATATGAATTGATGCTGAGTGAAATGAGCAGAACCAGGAAATCATTATATACTTCAACAACAATACTGTATGAGGATGTATTCTGATGAAAGTAGATATCTTCGACAAAGAGAAGATCTAATTCAGTTCCAATTGATCAATAATGGACAGAATCAGCTACATGCAGAGAAGGGAAATGAGTGTTGACTATTTGCATTTTTGTTTTTCTTCCCAGGTTATTTTTACCTTCTGAATCTGATTTTTCTTATGCAACAAAATAACTATACGGATCTGTACACATATATTGTGTTTAAGATATACTTTAACATGTTTAACATGTATGAGACTGCCTGCCATCTAGGGGAGGGGATGGAGGGAAGGAAGGAAAAGGTGGACCAGAAGTGAGTGCAAGGGACAATGTTGCAAAAATTAACCATGCATATGTTCTGTCAATAAAAAGCTATAATTTAAAAAAAAAGAAAAAAGAAACTTATGTCTATCAAGACTATCTTGCACTTATTATGGATATTTTCTAGAAATAGCAACAGGTGGTTTGAAATCATTACCTTGCCATAGACAGATGTTTTTGCCTTGGGTGCTGCAATAAGTTCTTTTAAATTTTCTCTTCTTTGATTTGCTTCATTATTGAGAATTAGACCCAAACAAAGACTTTCTTTTAACAGAACTATGTGATGATTACTAATGTAAGTAGGACAATACAAATTCAAACAATGTCCTATATGTAAGTAGGACAATACAAATGATGATAGGACATTGTTTGAATTTGTATTGTCCTACTTACATTAGTAATTTCTTAAGTCAAAAATATGTTTTACATTATCTTGATTTTACTATATACCCCTTGGAAGCTCAATACACATAAAATGTCGAAATCCCTTTTCCTCCAAAGGAAAGAGATGAGCTAACCAGGAGAAAGGATAAATTTAAAAATCACATAAAACTTTTATTATCCTGTAGTCCAACAAGCACTCTTTTGCCTCATCATGAATTCAACTCTTCTAAAAAGCTTCAGGTTTTTTCATTGTTTCTGCAGCCTTTTTAAAAAATGTGCATGCATGAATGCTTGCCATCAATCTGGTGAATGAGAAGTTTGATAACATAATTTTCTAGATTGTCAAGATACAGTAACAACTTAGCTTAAAGCTTCTAATTAAATGAACCATGACATGCTGCATTTATTAAAATACAATGCAAAATTTTGACAAAAATGTATTCATGCCTAAAGGTAACATAAAATGATCATAAAGGTTATTGAACTGAAACATTTACTATTTTTATTCTAGAAAAATATGTGAGTGCAAAGTGTATCATCTTTACAATAAATTTAGGCACTGGGAAAAGAGAAGATTCTTAATAAATGAATATTTTTTAAATAGTAATAACATCTCTAAAACTGACCTCAGGATGAAATAATTGGAATGGAAAGCACTTGATAAGTGCAGATGTACTAAAATAAAGATAAAGATCTAGAATTCTGGCTAATAGTTCCAACAGTTATTCATTTCAGCCATCAATGGGGATTTGTTCTCTTTTAACTTTATTCTTTCACCACTCCATCTCCCCAGACTAGAATGTCATCTTAGCCAAACTTCCTCTCTTAAATTTAAGTGGTAGATATGTACATTAGTATGATTTAGTGAAATGAAGTCTTGATTTCAATCAAGAGATTTTAGTTTGAATTTCTTCTCCCACACTATAATAGGATTTGGAGCTAGAAACAGACTTGCAGATCATTTAATCAAAACTTCTCATTGTACTGATGAGGAAAATAAGTCTTTGAAAGATAAACTTACTTTCCCAAAGTCATAAGAACATAGAAATATCCTACTTTTATTTCTATTTTATCACCAAAGTGAATAATCTATAGTTTGTTCCCTCAAAACCTCAGCTCTGGCTTTTTACATCTCATTTAGGAAGGATGACAGAATTAGCCTTTCCTTTTTTTCCCCTATTCTTCCTGATACACTAGATTGCCTTTGTAAGAAACTTCATCCTAATCTATGGAAATCATACAATATATTTTATTTTATTTTATTTAATAACTTTTTATTGATAGAATGCATGCCAGGGTAATTTTCATACAATATATTTTACAAAATTTTGTTTCTTCAAGATAGGCCATAGCAATGATTATTTCCTAATAATAATCAAATTGTTCTGGGATTTGGAGGTCCCCAATTTCTTTTTTTAACACAATTTCTCTGAGGGTTGTTTTTGCTGGTGACTCAGATATTTTCCTGGCCTTTCCATAAGCAAATAAGCTCATCAAAACTTTGCAACCTTTACAAGGTACAAAGTATTAAATGATATATTCCCATCCAAAAAGGATTCATATTCTAAAAGGTACAATTAAAATCTGAATGGGATTTCCACTTCCTGTGCATTATCACTATACCTTGTTCTTTGCAACCTGAAAATTTCTGAAATTTAAAATTTTATAAAGCTTCTATTTTTGACAGCTACCCCATCATTTTCTTTACAAAAATTTAAAGTTTACCTGGGTTAAATTTGAATAGGTAATGCCATTACATAGACTAGAATGACTATACATTTGAAGGCCTTAAAAAAAAAATGACAATTCACCATTTCTGGAAGGTAGCATAAACAGGAGCTAGCAGTCTAGCAAAAGCTATTCTAAGATAAATCCAGGAATTATATAAACACAGTTACAAAATACTATCAGACAGAAAAAGAAATATTTAAGGAACTGGGCCAATATTAATTTCTCATCAGTTGGTTCAACCGATTTAATAAAAATGATCATTCTAACTAAGGTAATTTACTTATTCAGTGCAATACTAATTAATCTACAAAAAATATTTTATGAAGCTAAAAAAATGATAATATTTTTTCTGGAAAAACAAAAGTTCAAAAATATTAAGGAAATATAAAAGAAAAAATATGGAGGAAGGCAGTCTGTGGTACCAGATATCAAGCTATATTACAAGGCAATAATCATAAAAACATTTGACAAAAATTTCTGGGAAAACTGGAAAGCAGTGTGGAAGCAACTAGACATAGGAAAGGTCGAGAGATATAAATTGTCCAAGATTTGCTAACTACCCATACTTTAGCATAGATCATACTTCAAGCTTGTATCCACTCTTCCCACACCCATGTGGAGAGAGTTTTATGAAGAGAATATTTTTGTAGTATGTTTTTACTGTACCATCTTAGAAAGTGCCCTTTTGTATTATTGTATTGGAGGTCCATACTAAAAGAGCTACAAAAATAGTATATCCCTGAGGACTCAATATGCCAACCTATTAAGTTGGGGAAATTATTCCCAGAGGAAAGAATCTTATGACCATGAAGCAGATCCAGAGTAGTATGCCCCATGATACATGGCTAGTTAGTTAAAGATAAATTATGCAAAATTAATATCAAAATTACTTTAAGATAGAAATAAAATCTTTTCAATTTCTAAACATAATATTCCATATGATTACAAGTAAAAACATATAATAAGCAGAATGGAATACAAAAATTACATTTACTACAATAGATCACTACATGTTTACGAAGGGCAAAAATGCTACTGAACTATAACTAACTCTTGTATTATATAACATAGATAATAAGAAATAGTATTGCAAAAAGTAACTTTGGAGTGTTTTGTGGCTTCAAGTAGTCTATTCCTAGTAAAGTTTGCAAACTTAATTTTGCTTTATGTACTTCTGCTCTCAGAGAATTTAAAACTGCAACACACTGCAACATGTTACAGATAGATGAGGAGATATAAATTGTATTTAATGATTAGGTCTCAAAAGAAAAGTCAGAAGCAAGGCTTAACTTCAAAGCATTTTTAAGATTATGCTAGGAGTAATCTATATTTTTGTTTTAGTGTGGTTATGTCAAATTTCTGCTGAAATGTTCTGAGATGACAGTTTATTCAACCTTAAACCTCACATGTCTGAAAGTCCTGATTTATGATTATCTGTGACATACATAAACACATATATGTTCATGTTTATATATATATATTTATATGAACATATAATTTGTTGAGGTTTGCAAGTCACTTTATATACTTTTTCTTAGTTGATATCCATATACTATAAGCAAGTTCTGTAGTTATTATTATTATTATGCCCATTTTAAAGATGAGGAAAGTGAGCTGAGAGTTTGTCTTATCTAGTGTCACACAGCTATCAAATGATACACAAAACATATTCTCCAGACTTGAAGTCTAGAAATGCTTTATCTACCATGTCAAACTCTTTTTGTGGTCTATAGTGTATGAAATAAAACATTATTTCAATCATTGCCAACAGATGAATCTTCATGTATTCTATGTGTAATAGCATTTGAATCTTGGAGAGTTTTATAAGTTTAAGGGAAGGTTTTGTTTATTGGCTTGTTTTCCATGGACCCTCTGGTTTAAAAATAAAAATTAGTCAGAACAGAGCCATAACTAGGGCTGAGCTACAGAGTCTTTTCCCTAAGAAACCAAACTTTAGAGAGCACTCACAGCACTTGCACTCATTAGCACTATAAAAATAATTGAGCTTAATGAGAAATCTAAAAAAAAGTTAAAATAGGAATCTGCCCAATGGTATCTTTCCACTACCATTGCCTTGTTGATTGATTTTCAGGTTAGCTCCAACTCAATGTAATTTCATTGCTGTTTAGGAAGCTTTTTGGGGTTATCAAAAGTGATAATTATAATTACAGGTGACAGTCAAAACTCACAGTCATAATACAATCATACAATTTGGAACCAGAACTTTTGAATCATTTAGTCTAACCCCCTTCTTCTCCAGATCAGGAAACTGGGCTTTTGTCTCATTAAAACTGTATTCCAGTCTAAAGGTCAAAATGCTTTTAAAAAAAATTTTTTTTAATGATAACCACATACTTCTTTAGAAAAATTCTTGGACCTTTGAAAAATGGTCCTTCCACAGGAATTTATTTGAACTCAGAAAAGATATGATCTACTCTTCCATGATTCATCAAAGAATTATGAGAGCTTTCTTAAATAAATGACTAAGAAAGTAAATATCTTCCAAAAAATAAAAAAGCATTTATCATACTTTTTACTATATACAATTTTCAACTTCAATCACTTCTTCATTATTTATTCTAAATCCTATCACTTCCACTCAATATGTCCAAAAGTAAATTCATCTTCTCTTCCTCTTGTTGGGTATAATACTATAGGGGAAAAGACTGTATTTAAGAGTCATGGGATTGACTTCAAAGCCTGTTTCTGAAACCAACCATAAACTTTTACAACAAATTTGAATTGGGCTTTGGTTTCCTCATCTGTCAATAAGGAAATGATTAGATTTAGATGGTTTTTAAAGGTCCCTTTTAGTTTTATATTTATGATCTTATGACCATTCTCACCCTTCTTCTCCCTCATCTTCCCTACTATATCTGTTTAACCTGGTCCTCCTCCTAATTTTCTAAGCACTGTTTATAATACCATCCTTAATTCAATCAGTTAACTAAGATGGAAAATTTGAGCCAGTTTTGCTTGACTTCTCCTTCATTACATCCACATATTCAATCAGTTGTAAACCCCTAAGGATTTTATAGTACCAATGTCTCTCCCATTTACCCCCTCCTTTACAATTCTGACTTCCATGACCCCAGTTTATGTCCTATTATATATCCAATATGTCTAAGTTTTTTGGTTTAACAACCATTTCTCTGGTCATTTTCTTAAAGTTATAAATTCAACACAATAAATCAACCTCTGCTTTGCATATTTTGTCAATTTTTGATATGTAAATATTAACACTAAAAATTTAACAACAGCTTTTCACAAGCCCTTGTAACCTAGGTCTAACATAACTGCTCATATGGAGCTTTCAACTTCTTGAGAGAAAGGATTGCATCTTGTTTTATATTTTCATATGTAGTGTTTTGACTATAGTACACTATATAAAGAATATGCCTTGATAAATGAATATTTGAGTTAGATTAAATAGATCATCCATTATGATTCAGGAATTTTTCTATGCCTTTAACTCAGTAACATTAAAGTGACTAAAGAGTGAAATCAAAAATAGTTGAAATCAGGAATAAAAGGAGATATGATGAATTCTTCAGTGTGTATTAGTGAAAGAAAGAGGAAGATTTAATCACTTCTATCTATTATTGTGGATAACAGAACTGTTTAATTGCAGAGTAGGTAGATTTATATTATTTTAAACATCTGGGAACTAAACTTTTAAGATCAGATTATTTAAGAAGACAATACTTAAAATATGCTGCAGTATTTTACTTTTTGCAATAGTAACAAAAAGAATAATGTTTATAGGTATAATATTCATATAACATAAAATTTACAGGTTTATAGTCTAATTCATTGTCAATCCTTGGAAATTCTGATCACCCCATGGGAAATTCTGGACTACCAATTTCTAACATATAAATTACTGGGAATCTCTTCCATGATCAGTGCTTTCTAATTGCCCATTCTTCCCACATTGTATAAGTGTAAGAACACTTCTACAACCTCACCCTTCTTTCAAGTTCATCTACTCTGTCGACCCTATAGGAAATCCTGGCAAGGGACTAAGTCAGTGGCTTGCCTGTTAGCTAGAAGTGGCCTAAACCTTATCCTGTGATATTTCTAGGAAATATTCTTGTAACCCACCCATTGTTCTAATCTACCTAGCCACCCCTCCTGAGTATATATAACCTTTCTTTGTAATTCCCTTCACTGAACTTCCCTGTTTAAATACCATAGTTGTTGTTTCAAATTTCAATTGTTTGAGCCTAAATATTAATTCTGATTTTTATACATGTTCACAGCACTTCCTACCTCATGCACAGATGAAGTAAGTGAGTTTCACATAGTAATTTGTTCAAGGTCATATAGGCAATTACAATAAGAACTGGAAGTCATACCTAGGTCCTCTGGCTCCAAATTCACTCTTCTTTCCATTATATCATACTCTTGCTAATACTTTAAAATTTTTATTGCCTCAGTCTAATCTAAAAAGGAATTAAAGCATGTGCCATGTATCTAATAGCATCCCTATGAAGGAGAAAAGGATAGGCATGATTATTCTTATTTTAAAATTGAGGGAAATTGAGACCTAGAAATACACATATAACGATCTGAAATGTTTCCCCTAGAAGCAGAACAATAACTAGTAACTTTTAATCAAGGGGCATGTAGCATAAAATACATCTGCAAAATGACTTTTTAAAAAAATTCAGATTGGAGAAGGCAGGAAGAATTAAAACACAAAACTCTATGAGAAGATGACTGAGGTCCCTGGAAATAGGGCCTAGTAAACAAGGAAGGTGTTGCTGAAGTACAGTGAGGGAAGAAACTGTGTAGGAAGCCACCTAGAAAGAAGCTGGTAGCTGAAAGACTCTTGCAATTAAGTAGGTGCTAAAATCTATTGTTCCTCCCTGCTCAAATGCAAGTATTGTCAACTGCCCAAATTTCAGCTTTCTGAAGTGAGGGGAATGATTGAAGGGATGTCTTACTCTAGTTCTAGTTCTAAGTGAAAGAAAGACAGTTTCCTAAGATTCTTTTCTTAGCTACAGGAGCTATGAAAACACACTGATTCACTTTTGATTTGGGGGGATCAAAGATAGATAAGAAATACAAATGTAGTTTTTTGTTGTTTTTGTTTTGTATACAAGAATAACTGACAAAGATATGGAATTTTTCTTCTCTGACACTATCACCTCTCTAGTGTGGACCCTCATCACCTCACAATTAGATTTTCACAATAGCCTGCTGGTGGTCTTTATGTATCAAGTTTCTCCCCCTCCAACCCATTTTCTATTCAGCCACAAAAGTAATTTTCCTAAAACAACTATCTGGTCATGTCACACATGTCCACACACACACATCCCCCACTCAAAAAATTCTAGTGGCTTCCTATTGCCTCCAGGATCAAATACAAAATACTTTGTTTAGCATTCAAAGTCCATCATAATCTAGGATCTTCCTATCTTTCCAGTCTTCTTATATCTTACTACCCAACATATACCATTTGATCCATTATATTGACCTCCTGGATGTTCCATGAATAAGACATTCTGTTTCTTAGCTCTGAATATTCTTCCAGTCTGTCCCTCATGTCTAGAATTATCTCCCTTCTCCACTCTGATTACTAACCTCAAGGGCTTCCTTTTAAGTTCCAACAGGGAGCCATCTCCAATACCTCTTAATTCCAGTATCTTCCCTCTGTTCACATTTTCTATTTATCCTGTATATATTTTGCTTTGTGTGTGTGTGTGTGTGTGTGTGTGTGTGTGTGTGTGTGTGTGTATTTGTTTCCCTGTTCTCTGCCTTATTATATTTTAAGGTCCTTGAGTACAGAGACTGTCTTTTGTTTCCACAGTGCTTAGCAATGCCTGGAACATAGTAGGCCTTAACAAATTATTATTGAATTGATTTGAATGAAACTTCAAAGAATTACTCGGCAATTTCTTCATCAGACATTTTCTTTAAAATCTGATATTTGATGGTCAATATGAGGGGAGAAAAATGTGATATCATGAAATAAATGCAAAATAACACCCAGAATACAATGAAAATATAGCATCCAGCACTATTCATCTAGAAATGTTTCTGTTTGCTATATTTCTCTACCTGTGACCATTTAGATGGCAATAGGTATACAAGTTGCAAAGATATTATTTCTGTCTTAAAAGAGTCAAGATGATATAGGTTCTACTGAATGTTCCTGTCAATAGCTCTGTGGTATGGGTAAACCACTATGAGTTTGCATTTCATGGAATCATAAAATATAATCCCTGAATTACTTCACCAACTCAGCAAGATAGAAGAGGAAGAAAAATAGAGAGACAAAGATCTGGATGGCATGAGCAGGGTGTAATTGTGGAATGCAAGTTCAATATGAGTCAAGGGCATGATTTGGCATCCAAAAATGGAAGCTAAAATCATGTCAGGCTGCATTTAGAGTAGCATGGTATACAGCACAGAAGAGATTATATTCCCACTCTATTATACTATAGTCAGACCTCATCTGTAATATCCTATTTATTTCCAGGCACCACATTTTATAAAAGATATTAATGAGTACCAAAAGAAGGATTACCAGGATAGTAGTAGACTTCAAGTTTATTTTGCAAAAGTATGTTTAAGGAACTGGGAGTAGTTAACATGGAGTAGGAAAAACTTGCAGTGAGGGGATGATAAATATAAAAGGTTTGAAAAATAATTATGTGGAAGAAGAACTAATTTAATCTACTTGCCCCCAAGAAAGTACGTGTATGGATTTAATATCAATATAAGGAAAATCTTTCTAATAATTGAATTCAAAAGTATATTGGGATAAGTCAAGAAGTGGTAGGTTCCCTTCATTATAGCTCTTCAAACAACAGATTTTCAGAAATGCTATAAAGGGAATTCTTAGTTGAGTTTGGGTTTGACTAAATGTCCTCCCAAGTTCCTTTTAAGTCAAAAATTCTTTGTTTTAGGGACCCTAAATTCACAATGAGAGAAGGGGTGGATTTGAAGTCAGTGAACATAGATATATTTATTACCGACTTATTAGTTTTCATTATGTCATTTAACATCTGTAAAACTCAATTTTCTCATTTGTAGGAGAAGACTAGACTAGATTAGTGTTGTCAAACTCAAATAGAAACAAATCCTACATAAAAATCCCTGCAAAGAGTGGGGCAGAGTCAAGATGGAGGAGAGTAGACATGGCTTTATGTGACCTTTTTTTGGCCTTCCCTCAAATCAACAGCAGATTAAGCCTCTAAACTGGTTTTGGAGTGACAGAACACACAAATATTTGGAGTACAACAAATTTCTAAAAGATTCTCTGGAAAATTTCAGAAAAGGTCTGTTTCAATCAGGCAGGGGGAGAGATTGCCAAACCAAAACCCCAACTCCAGACAGGGACTCATGGTGGGGAGCCAGAGCATTGTGGTGTCCATGCACCAGGGAATCTACTGTGAGATTCTAAGGCTGCTGTCCTGGTTGCAAGATAATGGGTTTAGCAGATTTGCTGTGAAACACGCAAAAGAAAATACAAAAAGCAAATTGTAAGCCACTGACTCTTGGAAGAACCAGGACCCAGCCATTACCCAGCACCAGAAATCAGTCAGAAACACTGGTCCCAGGGCAAACTAAAGCAGCTGACACCCCTTTGCCTTAAGACCTGACATTAACTTTTTAAAAAGATGATTAAAAAAGCAAAAAGAACTCTGAGCATAGACAGCTTTTGTGGAGAGAAAGAGGAACAGATCTCAAATCCTACGGTTCCTAAAGGCAAACCAGCTCTAGATAAAGCCCCAAAGGGTGATATGAGTTGGTCCCCATTTCACAAGGCTCTCTTGTAAGCATTTAAAAAGGATTTTAAAAGAGAATTAGAAGAAAAATGGGGAAAGGGAATAAGATTTTTATTTGAAGAAAAGCCCTTAAAAATAGATATTATGAAATGGGAAAAGCATATAACTTTTTTTAAATAACTTTTTATTGGCAGAACCCATGCCAGGGTAATTTTTTTACAACATTATCGCTTGCACTCACTTCTATTCCGATTTTTCCCCTCCCTCCCTCCACCCCCTCCCCCAGATGGCAAGCAGTCCTATACGTGTTAAATAGGTTACAGTATATCCTAGATACAATATATGTGTGCAGAACCAAACAGTTCTCTTTATTGCACAGGGAAAATTGGATTCAGAAGATATAAATAACCCAGGAAGAAAAACAAAAAAGCAAGCAGTTTATATTTATTTCCCAGTGTTCTTTCTTTGGGTGTAGCTGCTTCTGTCCATCCTTGATCAATTGAAACTGAATTAGATTGATTCATTTCCATCAGAATACATACTCATACAGTACCATTGTTGAGATATATAATGATCTCCTGGTTCTGCTCATTTCACTTAGCATCAGTTCATGTAAGTCTCGCCAGTCCTCTCTGTATTCATCCTGATGGTCACTTCTTACAGAACAATAATATTCCATAATGTTCATATACCACAATTTATTCAACCATTTTCCAATTGATGGGCATCCATTCATTTTCCAGCTTCTAGCCACTACAAACAGGGCTGCCACAAACATTTTGGCACATACAGATCCCTTTCCCTTCTTTAGTACCTCTTTGGGGTATAAGCCCAGTAGAAACACTGCTGGATCAAGGGGTATGTACAGTTTGATAACTTTTTGAGCATAGTTCCAAATTGCTCTCCAGAATGGCTGGATGTGTTCACAATTCCACCAACAATGTATCAGTGTCCCTGTTTTCCCACATCCCCTCCAACATTCCGCATTATCTATCCCTGTCATTCTAGCAAATCTGAAAGGTGTGTAGTGATATCTCAGAGTTGTCTTAATTTGCATTTCTTTGATTAATTCGGAGCATATTTTCATATGGCTATAAATAGTTTTAATTTCTTCATCTGAGAATTGTCTGTTCATATCCTTTGACCATTTATCAATTGGAGAACGGCTTGATTTCTTATAAATTAGAGTTAATTCTCTATATATTTTGGAAATGAGGCCTTTATCAGAACCTGTGACTGTAAAAATGTTTTCCCAGTTTATTGTTTTCCTTCTAATCTTGTCTGCATTAGTTCTGTTTGTACAAAAACTTTTCAATTTGATATAATCAAAATTTTCTACTTTGTGGTCAGTAGTGATCTCTAGTTCTTCTTTGGTCATAAATTCCTTCCTCTTCCACAGGTCTGAGAAGTAAACTATCCTATGTTCTTCCAATTTATTTATAATCTCATTCTTTATGCCTAGGTCATGAACCCATTTTGACCTTATCTTGGTGTACGGTGTTAAGTGTGGGTCAATGTCTAGTTTCTGCCATACTAATTTCCAATTTTCCTAGCAATTTTTGTCAAATAATGCATTCTTATCCCCAAAACTGGGGTCTTTGGGTTTGTCAAACACTAGATTATTAAAGTTATTGGCTGTTTTGTCCTTTAAACCTAACCTATTCCATTGATCAACTAGTCTATTTCTTAGCCAATAGCAAGATGGTTTTAGTAACTGCTGCTTTATAATATAATTTTAGATCTGGTACAGCGAGGCAACTTTCATTTGATTTTTTTTTTCATTAATTCCCTTGAAATTCTTGACCTTTTGTTTTTTCATATGAACTTTGTTGTTATTTTTTCTAGGTCATCAAAATAATTTTTTAGGAGTCTGATTGGTATAGCGCTAAATAAATGGATTAGTTTGGGTAGTATTATCATCTTTATTATATTTGCTCACCCAATCCAAGAGCATTTAATATTTTTCCAGTTGGTTAGATCAGACTTAATTTGTGTGGAAAGTATTTTGTAGTTTTGCTCATAAAGTTTCTGATTTTCCCTTGGCAGATAGATCCCTAAATATTTTATACAATCAGTAGTTACTTTAAATGGAATTTCTCTTTGTAACTCTAACTGTTGAGTTTTGTTAGTGATATATAAGAATGCTGATGACTTATGTGAGTTTATTTTGTATCCTAGCATATAACTCTTTACAAAATAAATATGATGAAATGGGAAAAGCATATAATTCCTTACAAAATAGATATGAAAAAGAAATCAATTCAATGAAAAACAGAATTTATGAAATAGAAAAAATACAACAAAAAAACCCAACTCATTTAAAAATTCAATTGGAACTAAAAAAAGGTAATTGAAGAAAAAATGCACTAAAAATTAGAATTGAACAAATAGAAATGAATGACTCAATAAGACATCAAGAATCAATCAAACAAAACCCAAAAAAGAGAAAAATTAGAAGAAAATGTAAAATATCTTACTGAAAAAAAAATAACTGATCTGTAAAATAGATCTAGGAGAGACAATCTAAGGATTATTGTACTTTTTGAAAACCATGATGAAAAAAAGAACCTAGACATCATCCTTCAGGAAATCATCAAGGAAAACTGCCCTGATGTCCTAAAATCAGCAGGTAAAATAGCCATTGAAAGAATTCATCAATCACTCCCTGAAAGAGACGATAAAATGAAAACTTCAAGGAATATTGTAGCTAAATTTCAGAATTATAGAATCAAGGAAAAAAATACTGCAAGTAGCCAGAAAGAAACAAGTCAAATATCAGGATTACCCAGGACCTAGTAGCTTCCACCTTAAAAGGATCAAAGAGCCTGGAATCTGATATTCCAAAAGACAAAGGAACTTGGATTGAAGCCAAGAATTAACAATCCAGATAAATTGAGCATTATCTTTCAGAGAAGAAGATCGGCATTCAATGATACAGGTGAATTTCATTTATTTCTGATGAAAAGACCAGAGCTGAACAAAAAATTTGATCTCCAAATACAGAACTCAAGAGAAGCATAAAAAGCATAAAAAGAAAAGAATTCTTGAAAACTATACCTCTATATTGGGCCTATATAGAGAGTGCAGGTATAATTTGATTTTCTTGTGATAATGTGAAAAAGAAATTAGAGGTAGAAAGGGGTTTGTGTTGGAAAAAGAGGAAAATGAAACTATCCAACTGTTGAACTTACTATTTTTTAGCTACCACTAAATACATATGATGACTACTTAAAATAGTTTGAGATCTAATAGTCTTCCTATTTTTGAAAAAGTATTTCCCTTGATATTCTTGACCTTTTGATTTTTATGATTTTTGTAATTATCTTCTGGTTATACAAAGCAATTCCTTTGTAGTTTGGTTTCTAGGATCTAAATCTATAAATTGATTTAGGTAGTATATTAATCTTGATTATTTTAGCATTAATCAACCATGAGTAATAAGCACCAGCCCAAAATTTTGTCTTTCTTCATTTCAATTAAGAGAGTTATTTGTTGGATTCCTAGATATTTTGTACATTTTCTACTTCCTTGAAATGAAATTTATTTTCTATTTTTTCCTACTATACTTTGTTGGAAATATACAAAAAGATTGACTGAGGGATATTTTATATCCTGCTAATTTATTACAGTTTAATTGTTTCAAAAATTTTTAAATTTAAACTATAGAGTTAATTAAGTGATCATATCAACTTAAGAATGATCATTTTGATTTTTTCAATCTAAGTTATTCCTTCAATTATATAATCTTGTTTCATAGTAATAGTTATTTCTAGAACTATATCAAGTAATGATGACGACACAGAACAATCTTGCTTTAACCCTTATTTCAATGCCTCTTTCCATGGTCCCTTCTTTCACACCTCAGGTAACAAGGACTACAATTATTGAATTCCTAGTGAAATATTTCTGTGAGAAAAATGGAATGTAATCCATGAAAAATGGGTGAGATGGAGACTAAAGGAATTTTTCCCTAATGCCTGTGTCAATAGTATTTTTAAGCAAATGCCACTGAGTCATATGGCCATATTATGTTTTATAAATGGTAGGATCATCTAAGGTACTGTACAGTCAAAAAATGTCCTTGAAACTGGCATCAGCAAGAATGGCAAAATATCAAAAGCTATTAAATCCCAAAAAGTTGGTGTATAGCTTGCAGAGCACCCATGAATTCCATGGCTATTCTTTCTCCCCATTTCTACCTTCTTTTTCCTCTCTATTAAACAAGATCTTTCTGGTGACTATAAGCAAATTGACTTCAAAGATTCCTGCCACAATACAAAGGTAACTCCCTTGAATTAGTAACCCATGTGTATTTAATAAGTTTACTGTAGTATCAAAGATATTTGAGGAATAAAAATGGTAACACTAACTCCATTGGGGTTACCTGAGGATACCACTACTCTTGGTGAAAACGTAGAACATTGTCATTCAGGGCATTGCGAGGTGAATCTCCAAGTTCAATTGGTAACTTCCAATTCTAAAGAACCTGGATAAAAGCTCTAGGTACTCCTCCTTAGTTAACAGTTTTACTTGGATTTATCTCAGATTTTTCTGAGTTTTTAATAAGGAAAAAGAGGATTTTAGATTTTATGGAATGCCAAGAAGAAAGATAAAAGAGTAGTTTTTTCAAATTACTACAACTAGGAACTTAAAAGCTGAAAAGTTTGAACTGCAATAATATTATCAAATACAAGATCCTATTATTCCACTACAGAATGAGCCCTTCCTTTGTACTTACATTTGAGGAGTTAATGTTGTAAAGAACCAAGGGTAAAGTGATTTATGGGCCCAATAATAGTCATTAATGGAAAATAATGCTTTCAAATGCTTAATAGTTAGATTAATATTCAATCTTATAAATTGGTAGTAAAAATGTCAGTAGAGCCTAAGGTCAATTACATGTTTATTAATACTCCATTTTCTCTAATGAGGTATATATTCAAATGGATTAATTTGCAATAAGTATTTTCTTTATACAGAGGCTTCTCCTGACTTCCAGAATAAAGCTAAATATGTTTTATAGTATTTTATAGACTGTTCCACATACAGCATATACTTCATCCCACCTGCTTGTACTTTGAAATGGGAACATATTAAGTAGAAACATTTGAATTTTTCACAGAAAGATAGAAAAATTAATGAGAAGATTAATGAAACTTCATGTAGAACAAACCCCAAAATCTATCAGTAGAGCAAAGACTTTCTAGCTACTCTGATTAATTTAGAATTTTCTACATATTGAGTATTAGTAATGTTGAAAAATCACAGGATAAAATTCTCCTTGATGGCTAAAGGTTCATGCATGAAAAAGATAAATAAGAGCCTTGAACAAGGAAGAATTAATGTAGGCTGTAGATTGATCATTTACATAGCATAACATTGAAGAGATTGTAGTAGATCATTTATCCTATCTGGCTTTTAGAAGAATGTTACTGATATCTTTGACTAATACTTATACTGATGATTAGGGTATAAGATGGGATAAATTAATAGAGTAAAAATGCCAAACAGCAATTTAACAAATTGAAAAAGCTGGTGCATTCACTGTTGTGTAACATGGAAAAAGTTCCGACAGACATGGACAAAATTATTATCTTAAAGGAGGACTCACTTGAAAGTATTACTAGAAAAGCAGGAAAGTGATCACCATTATCAGGAAAGGGAAACAAAATATTTTCACAAAGCCTAATATCATCAGTGGGATAAGAAACTGGAAGATTCTAAGTAGGAAAATAGAAAAATCAGATAATTAATAATTACACAGAGAAGGCGGGCTCCATCCCATCTCCATCTCAGTTGTCTCAGGATTTAGTTACAGGAAGTTTTAATGTGGTAATAAAGTCTTAAACTATTTGTAAAATTGTAACTACAATTGGTGATCATATTATGATCTGTGAAATCCTTTCTCTGATGGAATAAAAGGGAATCACATCATTGGACAAGCAAATATTGGACATGCCTTTGCAGAGATTTTTATATTGAAAGCTAAGGCTTAAGAGATAAACCTCAGAGGGAGTTCAGGCTCAGGGTCACCTTATGGAGACCCGTGTGGGATAGAATTTCTATTTTGCATATCCTTATCAAGGGACACCTCAACCAATAGTTCGAGTTTTTTTTTTTTTTTTTTTTCACTTCCAGAGAATTTATAGTACATTTGAGGAAGCAAAAACACACAATATGGAAAGATTAAAGTACTGAAAGGTATCACTTTAAAAAGGAATCATATTTAGGGAATCAGACCCTTGATAGCAAGGAAGAAAACCTGCTATAGGTTCCCTCAATCAACAATAAACAAGTACTTATTTTATTGTTATTATTATTTTTTTGCTGAAGCAATGGGGGTTAAGTGACTTGCCCAGCTGGGACCCTCAGCAATGTGTGTGAGATCAGATTTGAAGTCAGTGCTCTATCCACTGTACTAAACTGCCCCTAAACAAGTACTTATTAAGAACCTACCATGTGCATAGCACTGGAAATACAAAACAAAGAATGAAGTCATTTTTTATTTATAATACCCTTTCATTATAATGGAGCAAAGAACAAATATATATATAACACATTTAAACATAAAGATAAAGGGAATAAATACAACTATATACAATGTATTTGAACACAAGGGAGTTTGAGAGGTAGGGCTCTAGCAGCTAGGGAATCAGGAAAGGCTTAATACAGAAGATGGCATTGAAGATACAAGTCAAAAGAATTAATCCCTCTTGATAAAACGATTACATTCTAATAGGGAAGACAACAAGGATATACATAAATATAAACAACATAAAGTGAATACAAATATCTGAGTTTCTAAATTGGTGGTAAAATACGCAATAATAAGAGCCTCTTTCCCCTAAGCAAGCTACTATCTGACAGAAGAAATTGGGATGACCGTGTATTTAAAATCAGCCAGCGTCAGAAATTCAGGTTAATGGAAAAATCTTCAATCTTCATTCTCAGTAGAGATGAAGAAGGATTGCAATGGGCAGCTGCAACAGGAAGCCAGCTAGCAGAGGGGGATCGGAGGTGAAGGGCGGTCGTGATAGCAATGCGAGAAGCTGTGTCAAGACACCAGCCAGCAGTCTCACTTTCCGCTTCCCTTTCCACTCCCCTGCCTCCACCCACCAAAATTGTCACTTCCTATACAACACATCAGGACTTGCACAAAGAGTGGGCGGAGGCCATTCTTTCTCCAAGCATATATATTAATAGATTATGGTCCAATTACTATTTAGTCTCACATGCTTGGGACATCATCTGCATCAACTCAAGCCTCATCCTATTACAAGAAATAAGTAAAGAAGCTGTTCAGACAATACAGAGTCAAAGAAAAAATAAAATGTTTACTCAACAAGCCAGAAAAATGTTTCATACTTTAATGTGTTTTTTTGATATTAATCTCCCAGGATGGATATAAATTATAGAATTTACACATTACTGAATCATGTTTAAGTTTCTGTCAATATGTGCCTATTGGGTCCCTTTTTGTTTATTTGTTTTAGTATTTCTTGATATGGAGGAAATAAATAAGTTGTCTTATATCAAATCTATATTTTACACTAAGGAGTTTTCTAGCATCCTTTTTGAAGTGACTCTAAATATAAGTGAAAACTAATTACAATTAGAGGAATGAATACCTCTGGATGATATGAATAGCTCATCAAGTGGAAATGGGACATATTTGTTATATAATTATATTAACCTAGTGTGATATTCCAAAATTGCTAAGGTAAGAGAAAACATATGGATAAGAAAGAAAATGGTGGATGGCCTGTGAGAAATGGAGAGAATACCACAGTGCATTTGAAAAAGACAGTTGAAGAAAAAATCCCTACTGCTCCAAATTAAAAGGATGAACTTATTTATTTAAAAAAAAAAAAACTTTTTCATATTGAGCTTTAAAATATCAGCAACAGCAACCCATTGAGTTGCCTTCCCTTTCTTGTTTTGTAGCTGTCATACATATAAGTTTGTCTTGTATATTTTTGTTAGATTGCCCTCCTTGAGTGCAGGAACTATCATTTTTCCTACTTTCTTAACCCCAGCACTTAACACAGTGCATGGCACATAGTAGGTATTTATTAAATGTTTATTGATTAATTGATTAAATGACAAATGAGCTCATCTATTTCTGTAAGTAAGAGAAAACTTTGACTTGATTTCCAATCAATGGAAGCCAATCTTCCTATCTCTGGAGAGTCTAGCCTTCTGGCACACTTTGGCAAAGCACACCCTATTCTTACCAAACATTCACAAAACTTCCATTCTGTGTTTAAGAATTTTTATCTATAAATCAATTTTCTTAATCCTGTTCTCATCAAATTCCAAGCATGAAATGAAGTAGAAAACTGAACATGATTTGGCAGTTATCGCTTCCAAAAACTATAGAGAGCAGAAAACAATTGGTTGACAAGATTCAGAATCAAGGGACATATGTGACTATGTTCTGATAAACATTTAACATTATGATATTAAAAATGTTACTAAGCACCAAATGAAATTTTCTTTACAAAAAAAGATTTATTAATTTTATTCACTATGTGTATTTACACACAAAAAATTCTAAAGTACTTTTCCATTTATATTTCACAGGGATTGTGGAAACGTTTACTCTGAAAGCTGAGGGGGTAAAAAAAAATGTAGGAGTATGCTGTTTCCAGGTTATACTAGCTCACAAGAGCCAGTTACTAAATTTTCAGTATCAACATTTATATCTCAGAACTTGGGAAAGCTATAAATAATGCTACAAATGTTTCTGCATTATTAACAATTTCTTCATCATTTTAAGTCTAGATCATCAATAAAATAAAAATTAAATGGGCATTATATATTGTTTTATTGATTAGACTTAAAGTGATGAAGAAGTTGTTAATAATGCAGATAAAACTTTTTTAAAGTACGTCATAGGTACTTTTTAAAGTTATTTAACATTTACCAGTACCCTACTGGGAAAGGGGAGTGAAAAAATTGAGATAATTAATTCTCCTACAGTTTCTGGATGAGAATAAAAAGGAAGAGTTGGACCCTTCTTTTTAGTGGCCAAGTTCCCCCATCCATCAGAGAATATAGGTCCAGAGATAAGAACCTATTTATAGGGATAAGCTAGTGCCTCAATCTCCATGGACTTATTAGAAGTCATACTACAACAAAATCATAGAATACCAGGCAAAGTCTTATTCACTAGATGAAGGAACAGCATAATGATGAAAGTACTGGATTTAAAGTCAGGAAGTCCCAAAATTCTGCTTCTGACATTTACTGGCAAGTACTCAACCTCTCAGATTTAGGTAATTTTCTTAGCCCATGGATTATAAAAAGGTCATGATTTGCCTCAGTGAATGAAATCACACATTCTCAAACTATTGATTTATATACTAATTAGAGAAAATCAAGTATCAATTACTGTAATTTCTTAAAGCACAGCATCTGAAGGCTGCTTTTCTACTTTTCTATTGCTAAAAAAGGCTTTTGCCTTCAAGTTTCTCTCAAAAAACCCCAACTTCTTCATGTTAGGCTAATGAATATTTGCCACAACTTCCCCACTAACATGTAGATGAAAAAAGGATTATATATGACGATCTTCATCAATCATTTGTTCTATCTGAAAATAAATCAATGAGGTTTCACTCGCAAGTCTTCCTGGACCCTTGCAAATTTAAGTAGAACTGACATTATAAGTTTGAAAATGGAAAATGTGGCACACTGAAAAGTGAGGGAAAATGAGAACTACATGAAAGAAGGTTTCTTGATAGTGGTTCCTTGAAGTACAGAACTATGAATTTTTCATATCCTGTAACACTCTGTCCTGATTTGAACCAAGAAGGTCATTTTGGCATATAAACCAAACATTAACCTCTGTGTCACTTATTAACCTAAAATTCATAGCCAAGAACCTCAAAATTTTTATGAATAATTATGAAACATTATATAGTATAAAGCAAATAGCACTAGTTTTGAAGACAGAAAATCTGGGTTCAAATTCAATCTCTGATACTTATTATGTGGGGCGTTGATTAGTTCAATTAATTATTCTCTGTGGGCTTCAGTTTTCCCATCTGAGAAATGAGAAATCCTTAAAACTCTATATCTATCGTCCTATTAAAAAAATATTTGGGGTTGCATTTAAAGATGTGCCATTTAATCAAAGTTACTTCTTAATAACTGCTAAATCCATTACTTTTTTGTAATCAAAATTCATATATGCACTTTAATTTAGTTACTTTTTTATGTAACTTATTATTCTCTTTACATAATTTTTATGGCTTTACCCAGTAGAAACATAGAGAAGAACAACAGTAAAGAAGCTTGGTTTCATTAGTTTTCTTCTGAAGCTTTCAAAATTTCTTCCATATAATTTTATGAAAGACAGCAACATCTTTTATTATTTGGCCAAAATGCAAGCAATATGGCCAAATGCCATACAATCTCTGACTGAAGTTAAGCATTTATTCCTTATCTCAAAGCTTTGTTTCTATTAAAATTAAATGACTCTAGCATTATTGCCCTTAAAACCTTTTACTAAAGCACTTACAATTTATTTGATTTTGTTAAAGAAAAACCTCTATGAATTGTTAAATGGAAGAAACCCAGCACCCCAAAAGAGGGATCTGGAATGAACCAAAGTCTGATCATAATTTATACAATTTATAAATACGTATTATTTTCTGATGAGGAAAAGCTTACAAGCTGGAATAATATCTGTTCTGATACGTTCAAAAACCAGTTGGAAAAAAAGTGAGATATTTACATAATTTTTAAACAAAGAAAGGAGAAGAGGTGGAAATTTGGGCAGATGTAAAGAGATAGTCCCATGAAACAAGGGAAATGAGTAATTCCAAGTGACAGAATTGAGACCCTTTGATACACAAATCTTAAGGCATACTTGTTGATAAGCAGTTCATCATTCAAGGCTTAATAGGGAGATGACTCCAAAAACAGGATATTCCCAGAGCCTCTAACCAAAGTTAGGGTGATCTCTGGAGATGAGGTTGTCTCCAAAAAAACCATAAAACAGGATATTCTATAGTCTTATAACTCATGGATAGGAAAGTGTTTGAAGATAGGGATGTCTCTTGAAGATCCATTAATCACTAAGTGACTGAGGGTCTGTTTCAAATCTGATATAAGCTTCCAGTTGGGTTTTACTGCAAAGGATTGTTGGTATGTCAAGAAGCCTTAGGCATCAGAAGTTCTCCTACTGGCTAGTTGTGCTATTTCATTGTCTGATTCCCCTGTGAAAAAAGGAAAACTCTAACATATTTAACCAGTTGGTACAAGTATTACAGAGCCCATGTTCACAATTTCAGTTTTTTTTTTTCTTTTAGTAGTGGAGAGTAGCAGTTTCTCCTTGACTTGAGTTCTTTAAAACTAGGTTGAATGACCACTTGGCAGTGCTGAAGAGGTAATTCCTTTAAAGGTATATGTTGTGATACATGCCTTTAAAATCTCATCCAGCTCTTAAGTTCTGTGATTCTGTACCTAGATTAACACATACATAAGAATGTGATTTTCTATTTGAAATGGAGAATGAATTTCCTATTCACCATATAGAAGTTACTTTAAGGTTCATTCTCCAGATAGGACTAATCAAGTGGAAATCACACACTTTTAGATGCCTTAGTTTAATCTGGTAAAGATATAGTGCTTTAACTTTGAAAGTATCTATTCTCCTTTTGCAATTTGAGTTATCACCCTAAGAGTCATCTCCAATAATCCTAATCCTTATCTTGCCATTGGACTCTGATGGTTCTGGAGGAGAAAGTGAGCCTGGTAATTTTGTACTGTATTATTTTATGTTGTTATTATATATTATTTATGTCCTATTTACATATGTATTTTAACATATATGTGCACATACATATGTGAAAGGATATGTTAAATGTTTGATAGAAAATCTCAAATTTAAAAAATACCTAAATATATATGTATATATGTATATATATATATATATATAAATATAATATTAATTTTAAAATACACAAATATATAAATATATTTGTGTATTTCTTTAATTTGAGATTTTCTGTCAAACATTCAGCATACAATACCTTTCATGGTTATTATGAGGAAATAGTTGTGTAGGACTTAAAGAAAAATGGAGTTTATGTTGAGGTTTTTCAGGGGATGGGGAATTTGACCTGTGATAGCAGGATAGTGAATACATAGGTATAAACTTCCTCCATTAATGCATAACAGCATCATGTTTGCAAGTTAGAGAGCTGGTTGGAACACTGAGAATGACTTGCCTAGTGTCACATCACATGTATGTATCAGATATATCACTTGGAGTCTTCTGGAGTCCAAGGTCACTCTCCATCTACAGTATTAAGATGTTATATCATAAGAATCTCTTCTGAGAAAGCTGTTTTGGCCAGTCAGTTGCCTGAGAAATAGCAACAATCTAACCAAAACATTTAAAATATAAATTGTTTTTCCTTATCTGTATACAGGCCATTTCTCTAAATTTGACTGATTTTTTTATTTTTGTATCCCCAATAGCTAACACTACTTGATAAATGTTTACTAAATTAAATATATTCTATCATTCAAGTAATAAACATTTACTAAATGCCCATTGCATGCAGAACATTTGAATGTTCAGAATGTAACAAGCTCTCATACCTTCTTCCTTTCTCAATTGAGAACAAATCCTTAGCATGGAAGACCATAAAAATCTCAGAGAAAATGCCTTTAAGCGATTTCAGAACTTTCTCCTTCCAAAAGAATAAGTGAGCATGCTCTTGGCCAAACTTTACTGCTTGTCCCAATGGCACTACAGAAATGGTCAGAAAAATGGATGTTTTAGAAAGTCAATCTAGCCTTTTTGAACTATGAGCAAGGTACTGGTTTACTAAATGGAATCATTGCTGTTGGTTCACTTAATTGTAGCTCAAACAACTTAGCACCCCCCCCAAAAAAAAAGCCCACAGTTGAATATTACCATTTGATGTGTCTTTGCCTGATATTAGACAAACTTTACAGACAATGATCTGTGATAACAGAAAAGAATAACAAACCTCAAATATTTCTAAAGGCTGTGGGAACAAAAACTTGTCTTGAAATCAGAAAGCCCAGAGGTTGTTCTAAAATTCATTTTGAGCTTTACTGACTACAATTCAACCAACCTCATCAAACATATTCAAATAGAAGATTAGCCAAATATTCATCCCCACTTTCAAAGGAAAACTTTCTTAGCAAATGGAAACAAGGCTAAAATCCAAATTCCCTTTTCTTCTGCTGACATGCAATACAATGTGCATCACAGAAAATCAACTTTCACTATTTTGCCATTTGAAAATGCTTTGTGATTTGCAAGAAAAACAGTTTTGCTCAGTTTTAGCTAAATTAGAAGTTAATGAACTGCATATTCCACTGTAGCATTAAAGTAAATAAGTAAAAGCATGTGACAGTAAAAGTTAATCAAATAGAGGTGAATTATATATTTTCCATAATACATTCCATACAAAGCCACAGGCTCAGGAATAATTATCTTTATGCATGGGTACTTGGCATTTTCAACTTGAGAACCATTTTTGCCAATTTGAATCAGTTCTATTTGCAAGCACCATGCATTCAAGTTACTAATGTTAGTACACCATCTTGTGGATGAGGCATCCAGTTGGAAAACCTATCTATTAGAAAATCATTTTTTATAAAAGATGGAAGGAGAGATATTTTGATAGTCTGAGCATAGATATAAATTACTTAACAGCTTTACTTGCAGTACTTAATTAGGATAGTTTTAGTATAATGACTGAAAAAGAGCATTTAAAATTTTTCTACCACAGACTCGAATTTCTGTATCAGGTATGGGCTAAAATCTCACAGTGTGATGCTGAGGAAAGATCAATAGGTCTGAAAACAGAAGTCCTATGTTTGAACATGTACTTTGTCATTTACTATCTGTATAACCCTGATAAATCACTTAATCTTTTCTGTGTTCATTTCTTCATGTATAAAATGAGGAAGTTGACTAGATGTTTAGAAGACACCTTCTAATTCTAAATATATGAAGCTAGTCTCAAAAACATGTTTACAATTAATGATGATTGCTAGACCTAGAGGGCTAAGAAATTATGATCAATTCTGATTTGCCGAGTCCATCTGCTCTGGACCCAACATATTATCTAGACTGGATTCAGTCCTAAAGTCCAGAAGCTTGGCTTCTACTAAAAAAAAATTAGATTTCCTTTGCTTGAACTCATTTAGTCCTCACTCAGCTCTCAAAGGAAAATTTTATTTATAATTTAGATGTTGATTTCTTCCAAAGTTGGGCTATGAATACAAATATTAATTAGACATGGATCAGGCATTTATATCCTACATGTACATGCAAAAATACTAAACAAGAAATGCCTTCCTACATTCCAAGTAACAGAAATATTCAAAAAGGATGCAATGGTAATAAGGCTATATTTGTATTTTCCCAAGAGGTTGATTTTTAAACCTCATCAGAACATAAAGTATTTTTGGGCCTGCTGATTGGGTTTACATTGCTGATTATATTCCTCTGCAGATCTGTGTTGTTTCTCTCATTTTACACTTTCTCTTGGCAAATTGGGCCAAGGGGATGATCTCTTTTCCCTTCACTGGTGTTTTCAAGAAATTTTCTTGATGAGGACACACCTCAAATTCAACAGGTTACCTCAGCAAGCCTCAAAACTTAGGTATATTCACCTCAAAATTAATTCTCACTAACCTTCCCAGGAAGGCAAACACAAAATGGAAAGAGCAGGCAGTAATTTACCTCAGAGACATCTCTGAGTTTTCTCTAGTTTCTCTAGTTTCCATGTCAAAGGAGATACAATATATGCAGAGTAGTAAAAAATGTACTACCCATCCTCTCATTCCTTTAATGGAAGTTTCAGATTTAGATAATTTCAAAGGGAAGGTTCAAAGCAAGAGAGAAACACAAGGATAGGGTCATTCATTTTTTTATAGCTTCATTGAGTTATCAGATTTTGCACCATGGCCAGTAAGGAAGGCCTTTATCATCTCAAAGACTAAAACCTCCATAGCATAAGATTATGCATATGTGATCAGCCAGAAGCAGACAGCAAATCTTGGTGGATGCTTTGTGCAACCTCTTCTATATTTTTCTATATAAGTATATCCAAAGATGAGTCTTTTCATATGATTAACCTCAATCTTAACAATCAAGACAGTGTTCCATTTATGCTACTATACTACTAAAGTAAATACTTTCTTTTTTTTATTTTTTTTATTTTTTATTTTATTTTTTTTAAAGTAAATACTTTCACACTTACTTTTCCTAACCTTTTATTTCTCTTTCTCTATATGTGCTATTGATTGAAGATGGCAGAGTAGGAAAAAGGATAATTATCTCTCTTCCTCCCTCAAATAATTAAAGATTCAGGAAGCACAATAGATCAAGTAACAGGAAATCTAAAGAAAAACCACAATGGAATATTTTTTCCACCTCAAGTCAAGAGGATAGCCTATTTGGGCACTGAAAAGAGATCCAAACAAGAAGAAATTTTGTAGAATAAAAACTGGCTTGTGGCTATGGCTTTCTGTGAGAGAAAAAATAGGGTTATAGAGTCAACAGCCTTAGTAACCAGGACTGTTCTGAATCTGAAGAGCCTTCCAACTAATGACCATTCATAGGCAAACTCAAACTCTAAATTGAATCAGGAACTTGCAAAGCTTAGACCAAAAGCAAGCGATCAGACTACATTTTAAATCACACAGCTTACCCCATTCTGAAAGTCTTTAACTCCCTGGCCTGAGCTCTTCTGAGCTTCTTGAAGAATATCTCACTCAAAACCTGGAAAAAAACAGCAGCAGAACTCCAGAGAATACAGATCAGGACCTAAAAAAGGCTTATACATTTCCTTTAAAAGTGCACAGAATCTGGTTAAAACATAGTTCCAATTATGGAAGCAAACCTGGAAAAAGTGAGGAAAATGCATCAATAATAAATGTTAAAAAGTCAAGGATACCCAAGATACAAACTGAGAAAATGAGAACAACTTGACAATATCCACAAAGAAAACATAAAAAAAAAAAAAAAACCCAGAGCTTGGCCACATTGTCTTTCATTCTGAAAGAAATGAAGGAGTTTTACAAAAATCATATTATAAGTCAAAAGATATCCTAGAAGAAAATATTGGAAAAGAAACGAGCATTTTGGAGGAAAATTTTAAAAGATTTAACATCTTAATTTTTGTCTAAATAATAAACTCTATAAAAATTAGAGTGAACAAAACAGAAATTAATGAGACTTAGGCAACAAAAAATATTTGTCAAAAAACTGAAAAAATAAAAGAAACATAAAGCATCTTAAACATGTATTCACCTCCATATGATCAGAAATATACACGTGCACCTCTGGTCTAAAAAATAGACCAATAACAACAACCAGAATGTGTGTGTGTGTGTGTGTGTGTGTGTGTGTGTGTGTATCATTATGCTATCTGAAAATCATAACTAAAAAAATTGCCTGGATAACATATTTTAAAGAAAAATACTGCAGTCATTCAGAAAGAAAAAGTTTAAGTACTAAGGAGACAGTTAAAATCGCCCAGTATTTAGTTGCTATAAACTATATAGAAAAAGAAAAACTGAAGAGAAAACAAAAGGAAAAATTGTATAATCCTATAGAAGAAAGACAGATCTTAAGTGAAAGACAAGATTTTGAAACTTTCTTGATGAAAATACTAGACTTGAGTATAAATTTTAAAATTCTAGCCTCAGAAGGCAGAACATGGCAAGGTATTAAAAAAAATAAGAAAAAGGGGTAATAAACTATAATTAGGATCTGGGCTATGAGAAGAAAAAAGATCAGGCAAGTAGGCTAAGCTTACTCCTGCTGTCTTACTACTACCATCACTTCCTCCCTCCCTCCCCCCCTTCTCCTCTTCCAAAATTATTAAAACTTAAGACATATTTAAGACTTTTGAAACAATATGTATATACATATGCATTGGATTGATATGGCATCTGAATAGTTAAAGGAAAAGTGATAAAAAGACTAAGCTAAAATGGAGAATTCAATGTATCCTCCTTTAAGATCCAGGACAAATCTATCAAAACAAATTCAAAAATAAATTAAGGCTCTGAAAGAATTTTAGGAAAGGCATATAGGATAGAACACAGATGATGACTGAATGGAAATGAAAAGGAATATACGTATGATCAGCCACCCTGGCAGCTTTTCAAAAATTAATGCTATATTAGGAAATAACAATCTCACAAATACTTGCAAAAAAGATTGGATCTTTTTTTAATTCTTCACTGACCACAATGAAATGAAAAAAAATTGTATTCAATACATGACCATGGAAGAAATGATTAAATATTATTTAGAAACTAAGTAAGTTCATACTAAAGCACTGGTAGATCAAAGAACCAATCACAATAACAACAAACAATTTCATCAAAGATAATGACAGCAATTAAACAATAAATTAAAATTTGGGGATGCAACCAAAGCATTTTAAAAGGAATTTTTTTCTCTAAATAGTTTCATCAAAAAAAAAAAAGAATTATCAGATCAATGGCTTAAGCATGCAATTTAAAAAAAAGAAAACCAACAATTTACAAAAAATAAAAACTTTCAAATTAAATAACATTATTTATTTTATTAATCTGAGTTCTGGTGTATTTTGATTTTCCCCCTTTATATGTTGTGGCTATTATGTATTTTTTTTTGGCCTTCATACTATTACCCAAGCAATTAATTGTAATAGTGAATAATAGAGTGCTTGACTTAAAAAAGCCTGAGCCCACTTATTAGCTGTGTGGTCCTGAACAAATAATTTAACCTCTTAGTCTCATCTGAAAAATAGTGTAAAATGGGAATTATAATAGTAACTACTTCATAATAACAATTGTGTCATAAAGTTACTGTAAGGATCAAATGTATGTAAATTATGTAAATTTGTAATATGTAAAGCTCTATACAAATATCACCTCTTATCATGATTATCCCTGTTATAATAGTATATTTAATAACAGTATCATATAAGAATCAAATCAATAATATCAAATCAAATTTATTAAATTACAAAACTAAATCATCAATATAAAATTAAATCAACATATTAAAATGATAATTATTCAAAATAAAAATCAAATTTTTCAAATTTTTAAATTGTAAAATCAATAGTTATTATAATATAAATGGTGTAATAATCAAGATTAGTAATGATAACAATGATAAATTTTCACACTATATCTTTTATTCTCAGGCTGTTATTCTCATTTCTTTCCCATCAAAACTTGACTACTCCCTTATGTTCCTATGCTTTAATAAGAACATTTTGAGTTAATGTTAAGTGGCTAAGGTTCATCTCTCCACACCACTTCTGGATCATTTATCACTTCAGTACTTTCCTTCCACTGTAACCTTCTTCAACTTCTTTGCTGAACTCTTTTTTTCTCCTTTTAGAAAGCTGTCTTCCCCTATTACAATATAAGCTCCTTGAGGTCAAGAATTGTTTGTTTGTATTTATATTCCCAGTTCTTACTTAGCACACTACAGAACACATTAGTATATACTTGATAGATACACTTCATCTATCTATTTAATGTATATATGTATGTATGTATACATACACACACATTATATATATATGTACATATATATATCTTGTCATTCTTACTTAAATTTCTATCAATTCATATGAATTTTCCCAAGTTTCCTAAATTGCTTATATTTGTCATTTGTTATGGAGTAATAGCAGTACATTACATTCATATTCCACAATTTGTTCACTTATTTCATAAACTATGAGAATCCACATTATTTATGATTTTGTGCTACCACAAAAATTGATGCTTAAAAAAAAATTTAAACTTTTCTCATAATCTATGACTTTCTTGGATCATTGCCCATTTTTCTGAGTACTGTGAAATATATCTGTACTGATTACTTCAAATATTGTTCTTGGTTTCATATAGCAGTCATAGCACAGATCATTTAAAGTTCCTTCAGTTTCCATATAATTTGGCTCTTTTCATACTCCATGATTCTATAGAGCTTTATTTTATTTACTCTAGCCTTAAAAGAATATTTTATATACCTACTAATGTAAGTATCAATTAGATATATAATCAGAGAATTTGAAAACTTGAAAGGTTCTCAGCAGCAATATAATCCAGCCAAATATTTGAAAACAACGATTGTTACTTTGAATTTTCTTTTCTTCAAGCTAAATCTTTTAACCCGAGATGATATGAGTTTAATTCCTTTTCCTATCTCTTTGCCTCCCTCTAGATGTTTCTAGCTTATCAGTGTCTTTGTGTCTACTTCTAAGCACAGTACTCCAGATGTTCTAACCAGCAAGGACTAGCAGACAGGGAACATTACCTTTTGATCTTTGAAAGTGATGCATTTTAGATGGCACATCACACTGCTGACTTGTGTTTGGTTTTTAGTAAACTACTACCTAATCATATTTCTAAATCTTACACTTATGAACTTGATTTTTTGAACCCAAATGTAAAAAATCCATAGGAAACGTCATATTGTTAGTTTCTAACCAATTCTCTAAACTGTTGAAATCTACATGGATTTTAGCTCTATATTATAGAGAGTAAATCCTATCAATTTCATCATTGTTAAAAAATATATATATTTAACAGGACAACTTCAAACCCAGATCCAATCCCATTGGAATTTCTGTTCATTTAACAAGTTCCATATTCCTGTAATTGTGCTATATAGATCATAAAGTAAATATCTGTCTCTACCACAAAATAGTATGAAATATTTTATAAAATACCTTATTAAAATTTAGGTAAACTATATCTATAACAGTCCTTTCATTCAATAGTTTAATAATTCTCTCAAATAGTATATCCCAATTTTTTCTGCTTCTGTATAGTACTGGCGACTAAATACTGTGTGATCTTAATTGTGGTTCCTCAGTTCTTAAACTTTTGCTTTTTGAGAGATTAAGTATTTTTTCTTTGAAGTGAAGGTGGATGGAGTGATTTTTCTCTCTTATTCCCACTAGCCATGATATACTGCAGCAGACTTCACTCAGAAAAAGATAATGCACTCAACAAAGAGAAGGCCCTGAGAATTCAACCTGCAGAGTTGATGTGAGCTCTGGAGAGGAATGAAACAAGGTTTGTGGGGCAAACATTTTGTTGCTACACTTCTTTCTACAACCTTTCATTAAATTCCTCTTCTCCAAACTGATTGTGTCCTCCATTTGACTATTTAAGACAAGCACATCAGTACAGCTCATAAGATATATTTTATATAATATAAACCTACAGAGTACCATGAATCTAATCTCTTCTCTAACTCAGAATATTGCTATAAGCATTAAAATGAGGCATTAAATATGAAAATGTTTTATAAATTAGAAAGAACTATAACAATCTAAAATTTTATTATTGGCAATAACAACTAAAATTTCATTGTAGACTGATCACAAATCCAGTTTTCCCAAGATATTAGATTTTTAGATATTATTAATAATACAATTATGTCTATTAATTTTCCCCATAACATTCTATATAGAAACCAGAACTTCTCAACCTAAAGGGATAACAAAAATGCACTTTTATTTTTGAAACAATTTCACTTAATGTTTAAAGTAACTACGAAAAATAAGGAATTAATAAAATCCTATCCTACTTCCAACAAAATAGAAAGAAATATAAAATGGCACCTTGATAACCTGAATATTATCATACCTAAATGTCTGAGCTTAGGCAGAACCTGTCATTTCTGAATATAGCACAGTATACATGCTATAACAGAACACATTGTAAGATTTGAATCTTCACAGACCATTAATCTGTAATGAAAATAATTTATGAGAACATTTGACTTACAAAGGTGAGCATATTTTTTCCATAATGGCTTTGGAGCTCCTTCAGGTTCATGTGGAGGAGATAGTTTTAGCACACTGTTCAAACTGCTGTGTCACCAAAGGAGATGAATGCCTTAGTAACAGGTTTGGAAATTTAATGAGAATAACCATTATTTTCAGTCACTCAACTATGTCATCCTCTAAGAAATAAAAATGGGTATTAGGTACTTTGGGAATGTTATACAATACTGTTTTTAGCCAAACTAGTGAATTAGAGAATTATCAAGTGCAAACTAAGTCACTTAAAGCTTCAATATCTCATAGAAAAGTTTAAAAAATTATAATTATGCAAAACTGGAAACTAGATTCTTCCAAAATAAATCTACTAATTTTAGAGTATACCCTCTTGATTATTTTCCATTAACTATATTCTATATTCTAACTATAACTATATTCTACACCAAAGGATCAGTTTGAATGTCACATCTTCCCTGAACTTCTTCTCAACTTTAGCCAATAAATGTTTTATTTGCAGACATAATACTTATAATTCATACTGCAAAACCTTGTATTTAATCATGGACTGTTTTCCACAGGTTTTATGTGCACAAGATATTTTACAACCTTCTATTTCCCTTCAACACTTGGGGCAAAATTTTAAAGTCTTAAGATCCAGAAGTCTAGTAACATTCTTGAGAACAGTGAGTTTAGGTTTGATTTTTTGATTGACTAAAATATTTTCTGAAACAAAGTAGAAATTTAATAAATGCTTATTTCAATTGAATATGATTATCAATTAGGTATTGTGAAGATAAAAGATAATCAAACAGGAATTCACTAGTCATTAATATTATAGAAACAGGATTTCTGAGAAATATTTCTGTACAGATTTCTGGGAGAAAGAAGGCAGAAAGTTGAATATGAAAGCTAGAAAGTTTGATCAACATCCTGGGGCTTATTCAATAGCCCAGAGTTAGAAGAAGCATAATTGGAGGGTAGAGACAAGAGAGCGGAGAAAAGCTAGGAAATTTCCTGAGCTATCCCTAGTTTCCTAAAAAAAAAAAAAAATCTTAAATCAAGCTTCTAAACAGATTTTGGAGAGTCATAACTTCGAAAAAAGACAGAGTGAAACAATTTTCCAGCTTAAAATGTCTTAGAAGGACTTCAGAAAAGGTCTATGTCACATGGGTAAAAGGGAAGACAGTCCAGCATAGTGTCCAGGCAAGCCAGCAGGAGAATCTTAGCCACAATGTAGAACAGCAATCAAGGGCTCTTCGTCCTGAATCATCAAACCAGTGGCACAGCAGGCCAGCTGTGAAGCCTTCCAGTCCCAGCACAGAAGAAAAATTTCTAGCCAAAGCACTCTGTGGCACAATACGTGTGACTAGGCTGGGCCATCTCATTGCAATGGACATGTCACAAGCACCCCAGAAAAAAAGACCAATGGGATGGTCAGTGACAAAGGCCCTGACCCCAGCACAAAGAAGCTTAGCAAAATGCCCCCTGTGCCTTATGAGGAAAGCTCAACTTTAAAAATTATGAAATATGCTTTAAAAATGAGAAAAGAAAAAACAGAAAAGACCATAGAAAGCTACCATGGCAATAGGGAAGATCAAAATTCAAACTCAGAAGAGGACAAAAATGTTAAAATACCTATATCCGAAGATTCAAAGTATAATATGAATTGGTTGAAAGCCTAAAAACCTTCTTAGAAAAGCTCAAAAGGGATTTTAAAAATCAATTCAGAGAGGTAGAAGAAATACTAGGAAAAGAAATGAGTTATGCAAGAAATAAAATCAACAGCTTGGAAAACAAAGAACAAAGGTAGACTAAAGAAACAATTCCTTAAAAAATAAAGGTGTCTAAGTGATTTTTAAAAATCCAATGAATAAAACAACTCCTTAAAAAAGTAGAAATGGCCAAAAGGAAAAAGAGGCACAAACGCTAACTGAAGAAAATAATTCCTCAAAACAATTCCTTAGAATTGGACAAGTGGAAGCTAAAGATATTATGAGACATTAAGAATCAGTCAAAGAAAATTTAAAAAATGAAAAAATAGAAGAAAATATAAAATACATCATTGGAAAAACAAGTGGCATGGAAAATAGATCCAGGAAAGATAATTTAAGAATTGTTGGAGTATGTGACAGCCATGATCAAAAAACCAGGCTGGACAGCATCTTTCAAGAAATTATCAAGGAAAATTGCACTGATATTCTAGAATACCTTAGATATTCTAGGGTAAAATAGTCATTTAAAGAATCTACCAATCAGTGCCTAAAAGAATGAGAATTGCATTAGGACAGTTAGAAGGAATATATATATATATATGTATAAATTGACTCTGAAATGATGTACAAAAAAGGAAGAGGTAAAAAAACAGGATTGTATTGGAAGAAAAGAAAAGAGGGAGCCAGAAAAGGGTAAACTATGTCACATGAAGGGGCACAAAAGACTTCTTACTGTTGAGGGAAAGAAGGAAGGGGATGAGTATTGTTTGAACCTTACTTTCATCAGATTTGACTCAAAAAGAGAATAGCATATACACTCACTTGGGTATAAAAATTTATCTTACACCATAGGGAAGTAGAAGGGGAAAATAGACCAAGAAGTAATTGGAGACCAAATAATCTAATCCTAAAGAATGAGTGGACCAAAAAAGAAATCATAGAAACAAATCATTAATTTTATCAAAGAGTCAAACAACAATGAGACAATATATCAAAATTTATGTAATGTACCAAAAGCAGTTCTTGGGAGAAATTTATATCTGTAAATGCTCACATGAGTAAGATAGAGAAAGATGAGATTAATGAATTGGGTATGCAGCTAAAATAGCTCAAAAAGAACAAATTTAAAATTTCCAATTAAATACCAAATTAGAAATTCTGAAAATCAAAGGAAAGATTAATAAAACTGAAAATAACAAGACTATTGAACTAATAAGTAAAACTAAGAACTTGATTTTAAAAATTAAATAGACAAAACTTTGGTTATTTTTAAAAAGAAAGAATACCAAATATAGAGTTTCAAAAATGAAAATGGTGAATTCCAACAATGAAAAAGAAATCAAAGCAATAATTAGGAGCAATTTTACCAAATTGTGTGTCAATCAATCTGACCACCTAATTGAAATGGATGAATATTTACAAATATATATATATATATATATAGCCCAGATTAACAGAAGATGAAATAAAATACTTAATAATCCCATTTATTTTAGTAGAATTTTATTTTTGACTAGTTACATGTCAAAAAAAATTTACCAATCATTTTTACGAGATTTTGAATTTCAAATTTTTCTCTTCCCCTTTTTCTCACTTTTCTCCTCCCATTCTTTGGAAGAAGAGAGGCAGTAGCAAACCAAGTTTAGAAAAATAAATTGAACAATCAGTGAATTCCCTAAGAAAAAAATTTTATGGTCAAATGGATTTGCAAGTGAATACTGCCAAACATGTAAAAATAATTAATTCCAATACTACATAAATTATTTAGGGAAATAAACAAAGGAGTCCTACTAAATTCCTTTTATGACATAAATATGGTGTTGATATTTAAAAACCTGGGAGAGCCAAAACAGAGAAAATTATAAATCAATTTCTCTAATAAATGAATATTGATGCAAAAAATCTAAATAAAATATTAGCAAAGAGATTAATGTATCAGGATGATACATGATGATCAGGTGGGTTTTATGCCAAAAATGCAGAACTGGTTCAGTATCAGAAAAACTATCAGCATACTTGACCATATTCATAACAAAACTAACAAAAATCATATGATTATCTCAATAGATACAGAAAAAGTTTTTGGAAAAAATCTAGTAACCATTCTTATTAAAAAATACTTGAAATCATAGAAATAGAGTCTTTCTTAAAATAATACATAATATTTATCTAAAAATTTCACTAAACATTAATGGGGGTAAACTAGAAGCTTTCCCAGTAATATCAAGGAAAAAGATCTATTTTTTAAATCGATGTCCATTATCTCCACTGTTTTCCAATATGGTATGAAAAATGTTAACTTTAGCAATAAAAAAAAGAAATTAAAGGAATTAGAATAGATGAGGAAACAAAACTATCACTCTTTGCAGATGATAATATGAGATGCCTAGAGAACCAACCAAAAAAGCTAGTTGAAATAATGAACAACTTTAGCAAAGTTTCAGTATATAAAATAAACAGAAAAAAATCTGCATTTATATAGTACAACAGCAAGAAATGGAAAAGTAAAATTCCATTTAAAACTACAGACAATATAAAATATTTGGGAATATACCTGCCAAGACAAACCCATGAATTATGAACACAATTACAAAATGTTTTTTACACAAATAAATACAGCTCTAAACAATTGGAAGCATACAAGTGGTTCACAGGTAGGTCGAGTTAATATAATAAGAGTGACAATTCTACTGAAATGTATGTACTTATTCAATGACACACCAAACTACCAAAAATTATTTTATAGAGCTAAAAATAATCATAATAAAATTCATCTGAAAGAATAAAAATCAAGAATATCAAGAGAATTCATGGGAAAAAAAGTATTACTTGCCATACTAGATCTAAAACTATATTTTAAAGCAGGAATAATCAAAACTATTTGGTACTGGCTAAGAAATAGAATGGTAGAACAGAGGAATAGGTTAGGTGCACAAGATATAGTAACAAATGACTACATTAACCTATTGTTTGATAAACCCAAAGACTCTAGTTTCTGGAATAAAAACTCACTTTTTGACAAAAACTGCTGAGAAGACTGGAAAATAGTATGACAGAAACTAGGCATAGACCAACATCTTATACCCTATACCATAATAATGTCAAAATGAGTACATGATTTAGACATAAAGGGTAATACTATAAGCAAATTAGGAGAAGAAGAAATAGTTTACCTGTCAGATCTATGGAGAAGGGAAAAACTTTGACCAAAAAGGAGATAGAGAAAACTACGAAATGCAAAATGGATAATTGTGATTTTGTTAAACTTAAAAAATTTTGCAACAACAAAATCAATGCAAGCAAGATTAGCAGGAAAGCTTGGAAACATTTTTTGTAGCCAACGTATCTGATAAAGTCCTCATTTCTCAAATATAGAGAGAACTTAATCAAATTTATAAGAATACAAGTCATTCCCCTACTTGTTAAGGACCATGACTAAATGTGAAGGGGCAGGTCAATTCTCTGAAACCCTTCACACTTAAAGGAATTGCAAATCAGCTTTTACTGACACATACATTGCTTGTGGATTGGGAATGAAATAAATTGGAAGCAAGAGGGAACAGGAGAGAGGTCAGAGAATGCAACTGCCTCTAAGTCTCCTTGTATCATTATCATCCTCTCACATGAAGCGATCTATTTTGCTGGTCAGTATTAGATCCCCAACAGCCACTAATAGGTAGCTCCCATAATACCCAGTAACTAGCCGGTTATTCTAGTAATACCTACAGGTAAATGGTCAAAGAATATAAACAGGCAGATTTTAGATGAAATTAAAGTTATCTGTAGCCATATTTTTAAAAACTACTCTAAATCACTATTTATTAGAAAAATGCAAAATGCAACAACTCTGAGGTACCATTTCACACCTATAGCTCTGCTAATTCAACAGAAAAAGAAAATGATAACTGTTAGAAAAGATGTGGGAAAACTGGAATACTAATACATTTTTGGTGTTGTGAATTGATTCAACTATTCTGGAGAACAATTCAGAACCATCTCCAAAGATTTTTAAAACTGTGCATACCCTTTGATTTAACAATACCACTACATAGCCTGTATCTCAAAGAAATCATAAAAAGACCCATATGTGCAAAAAAAAAATTATAGCAGCTCTTTTCATGGTAGCAAAACATTGGAAATTAAACAGATGCCCATCAACTGGGGAATGGCTGTGGCAAATTTTATGAGAAATGATGAGCAGATGAATTTCAGAAAAACCTGTAATGACTTACATGAACTAATGCTGAGTGAAGTGAGTAAAACCATGTAAACATTGTATACAATAACAGCAACACCATAAAATAATCAACTATGATATATTTAGCTCTTTTCAACAATGCAGTGATCCAAGGTAATTCCAAAAGATTCATTTAAATCCAAAAGATTATTATAAGGTCCTTATTTGGGTCTAGTAGAACTAGGGATTAGATGAAGGGAGAAAGGAGTCTGGTTTGGAGACTTCCGGCATTCATGCTAGTGAGGGAAAAGAAAACTTCCAGCAATTGTCAATAATATTCAAAGCCCATGCAAAAGCTACTCCTGGTCTTAACTCAAATGGGGTGATTCAGAGGTGTTAAGCTCCCTTGAGTATTTTTTTATTGGTGTGGTAGGAAGGTTACTGAGGTCATTACAGTTGGCCACTTTTTTTTTTTTTCAGTCTTGAAAAGGGAGCAAATAAAAGCATAAATTCATGATCAGGATCAGAAAATGACACAGAATTAGACATATTTTGGTTACTAGCAAAGAATCTCATATAAGTTTATATAAGAATTCCTTTGTCTAATTTACACCAGTATACTTATATTAAAGGGGAAGGCTGACAATGGCTTGAAACCATGTTTCTTAATTTTTTCAGCCTTATTTAAAAAAAAAAAAAAAACAACAACTCAGTTCTTCTGCAGAAATATCCCCAGTCACTCCATGATCCTATATCTACTCTCCCCACAACTCCCAACCCTGATATCTCAGTGCTCACAGGCCTCTTTGTATCCATTAGTGGTTGGCCCAGGTTTGGACTCAATCAGAATATAGCCAGCTTTAACTGGATTCTTATACCTGGGTCGAGCTTGTTCTAAACAATAAGAGGTACCTGGAAAGCTGTATGTAGAACATTTTAAAAGGTCACAAAATAAAGGAATCATGTGTTAAATACAATAAATGATTTTTCTGTTTAAATTATGAGTTCTTCAAATTTTTGTTAGCATATGTCATGGACCCATTGAGCAAACTGATGAGCTCTGATAAGCCAAAGGATTCCTTTTCAGAGTAAAATAGATAAGATTACAAAAAAAAAAGTTGTAAAATAGTTCCACACATACACACACGTTTGTATATATACATACACACACACGCATACACACACACACACACACACATACACACACACACACACATATATATATATATATATATATATGCATATATACATATATCTAAACAAATTCACAGACAAAAGGTTAAGAATTCTTAGAAAGAGACCTAAAACTGAGCTTATAATCCATTAACAATGACACTTTGGAGAGAAAAAATTGTTTATTCAATAAATATTTTCTAATTTACCTATTTTGCTAATTTGAATAAAAGTGGACCACACATCCACTAGCATCACAATGCTCATCACAATAGAAAAAAAAGTATTTTGTCCAACACTTAGTTGGCTCAGGAGATCATCTAAGTGGAAAATAGCTATAAAGAATTCCTATTAGGCCTTGTTAGATGGTCAGCTGACGGATCAAGATGAGTAAGCCCAGATGATTCAACCTAGATGTCCCCAATAAATGTCTTTACTGCATATTCTTCTTCTGATATGGCTAAGTAAATGCCCTTTTGTTAACTCCTGGATTCCCTATGAGTATCTTATATTATTTTATTATCAAACCTAAACTTCCTGGGATTGGCCTGAGCAGAACAATCACAGAGCAATCACCTAACTAAATTTTAATAATAATCAAAGCTCAGTTGAATTGCCACATTCTCCATGGAGTTATTTGGTTCCAGTTTCCCCTTTCTCCTTCTTCCCCATCCAATACTTGACATCAATATAGAGTGTGTAAAGTCCGAGCTAGCTCCCTGGAGGCCTCAAGAATAGCCAGAGTCAGAATAAGTAAAAGTCCTTGATCTTTAGGGGGAGAAGTGGAGAGAAATAAACCACCACAAGGCTCACCATCAACTTCTCTTCTCCTTGTCCTGATGCAAAGTGAAGTCTGGCTTGTTTCACCCCACCCTCTAATCCTTACCTACAGTTATCTGTATACACCAAACATTGAGTAAAAACTGATGGTGAGAAGGGCCATTTTTCCAAGCATATGCTAATGGAGTCATTGTCGAATAGATAATAAGTTCTTGGCTGTCTGATTCAAGCACACCTTTTAAGAGTTTCAGCCCTTTACATACCACTTTCTTTTGTTTTAGAACACAGGTGGTCACACCATCCCTGACTTCTCAGGGAAGTGAAAACTCCAAAAAGGAGGTGATCATACCCTGCCCTGACTTCTCAGACAGAGAGATGAAAAACAACAAAATGAAGTGGGGAGTCAAGCCAGATATTGTTAATGGGTTTCTGGACTGAAGGGTCTTAACTAGAAAAAGGTAAGCACAAACCCATCAGCATGGAAGGTATTACACAAGCACATAGCAATAAAGCATAGGCTAGCAGTGATGACTCTCCCCACAGCTGGTGCAGGATTAATGTGGTGTAACAAACATGAATTGTACATGCAAGTAATGATATAACAAACAATATGAATCAACATGATATTGTAAAAGATTTCCAGAAGTCCTAGAAGGAGGGTATGTAAATAACAATCACACATACGCCTTTTTCAGCAGCCAAGAGATAGTGCAAAACCAATCTATTTTCCATTGCTTCACATCTCAGGGAATCCAATGATCCCTACAAGTTTTTGAAATACTGCAACAGCTTTTTATGTATTAGGGAATCCAATGATTCCAGCAGATTTTGAAATCCTGCAACAGTTTCATCATGTCTCAGAGAATCCAATGATTTCTGAGGGTTTTGAAGTCCAACAATTTTTGATGTCCATGAGTCAATCGCCATAACTGCCATGCTCTTTCAGTAGTGGGCACAGTCAGTGACAGAACCACTCGATGTTTCTTGGGTTTTCTCCTTCGTTTCAAGGGTCTGCTCTGTCTCTCTCTGATGGACAAGGTGAATACAGCTTGTTGGCACCCATTTGATTCATGCTCCATCTATAGAGATACAAGCAAACCCTCTCCCCCAAGTAGTTAACCAATCCGGTCCCTTCCATTCACCACTTTCTGAGTCTCTCCACATCACCTGGCAATTATCTAAAGATAATGGAGCTGCTTGCACTGGACACTTACTTTCTGCTGGAGCCAGTGCATCTTTATCAAAAATCAAGAAGTTAATAGTATAAAGACCTAAATTTAGAAGTTCTCTAGGGTTACCTGTGACTCTCCCTTTCTTTTGTTTTTGGAGGAGCATCTTAATGTCTCTGTTTCTCCTCTCTACTATTGCCTGTCCTTGAGGATTAAAGGGTATGCCAGTGGTGGGTAAAATCTGATACTGTGCACAAAAGTGTGCAAAATGTTTAAAAGTATATGCAGGTCCATTATCTGTTTATATTGCTTGTGGCACACCCATAATGGCAAATGCTTGGATAAGGAATTCAGTGACCACTCGGGCTGTCTCTTTTGCTGCTGGTATCGCAAAAGTGAATCCTGAAAAAGTGTCTACCACAACATGGATAAAAGTCAGATGACCAAAAGATTTATAATGGATCACATCTATTTGCCAGATTTCATTGGGTCTCAAACCATGAGAGTTCTTCCCTGGAGAGAACCTAGGAGGTGTGGAAAGGAAGGCAAGCTGTACAGGCTTTTATTATGCTCCTGGCTTCCTCTCTTGTTATCCCAAATTGTAAATGTAAAGCTCAAGCAGCCTGGTGATATTTAAAATGAGATTTTTGGGCTTTCTGAAATAAATGAATATTGGCCAACATGGTGAGAAGGCTAGCTGCCTTTGAATTACCATCAAAAATAGGACCTGGAAGTCCACTATGAGAATAGACAGGCAAGATATAAGTCTTACCTGGATGCTTTCTCACTTGCTCTTGAAGTGCCTTAAAGAGATGATATATATTAGAGGCTACAAATTTTATTTGGGCTGTGGCAATTCTTTGTACCACACCTATTGAATAGGCCGAATCAGATATTATATTTATATCTCCTGGATAATAAATAAGAGCTAGAATGATTGCATACAATTCATTCTGCTGAGTGGATAGAAAAGGAGTTCTGACTACTCTCTTTATAGTTAAGTCACAAGAATATACAGCACAACTATTATGTTTGGATGCATCTGTAAAGATAATTGGTCCCTTAAGAGGGACTTTAGAAACTTTTTCTTCAAGAATCCATTTCCAATTATGTAATAGTCTGGTTATCTTTAATGGAGACCTGTATGTAAAATTTGGAGCTGTGGCCAATAGAATTTGCCACTCTGGGATGGTTTCACATGATACATTAATTTGTGCATTAGTATAAAAGGTTCATATCTTGTCAGGTCTTATCCCAGATAATCATACTTCTTACTTAATAGCCTTTAATAAAATTCTAGCCACAAGCACTGGGTAAGGAGTAAAGCTTTGTTCTGGTTGTGCTAGGAGGTTCATCCACTCTATCATACTGTCTTCTTGTTGAAGAACTGCTGTGGGTGCCTCTTTTGTAGCAAAAATTGTTATTTCCAAGGGTTTTCAAGTGACTCTTTCAACCACATTGGATAAAACCAGTTCAACTTCTCTCAAAGCCTCTTAAGCTTCTTTTGTAAGTTGGTCTGGTGAGTTTAAAGCACTGTTTCTTCTTAAAAATGTCATATGATGGTTGCAATTGATAGGTAGTCAAGCCTAACACTGGCCACATCCATTGGAGATCTATCAATTTTTGAAAGTCATTTAAGGTGTTTAGCTTTTCTGTTCCTAAGTAAAGTTTTTGTACTATAAGCACCTTAGGGTATACTTCATATCCTAAATATTGAAAGGAACATGTCTTTGAATTTTTTCTGGAGCTATGCGCAATTTGTAGTTCCTTTTGTTTCTATGGTCCTTTGTAGACATGCTTCTAACTTTTGCTCCTCAGGTGCACATCCCAAGATATCATCCATGTAATGTAATAACATATCTTTTGGAAATGCTTTTTTTTTTTTTTTTTTTTACTGAAGTAAAAGCAGCAGCAACATACATTTGGCACATAGTAGGGCTGTTTTTCATTCCCTGTGGCAAAACTGTCCATTCATATCTTTTATAAGGCTCAGCTAAGTTAATGCTAGGCACTGAAAAGGCAAATCTTTTCATATCCTCCTTATCCTTATCTCTTAACAGCAGATAATTGACCATCAATTTGACCTAGATACTTCTTTCCTACATATTGGGCAATCTTACCTCTGGTTATTGAAATTTAGTTGATTTCCATAAGCTAATTACTTTAAAGCAGAAGTAATATCTTTTCCTATTCAAGCTGCATGAGATAAAAGTAATTTCCTATGTGAAAGAGGGAGAAATATGAAGTATGGTTTTTAAATTAAGCACAGGCACAATGTAAAACTCTGTTAAATGTTCCATAATTTTGAGTTTTTCAGGTTTTAATAGTTGATATTTTTCCAGCTCCTGAAAGAAAAAGATAACAAAAGGTAAATATTTCCACAATTGTTTTAGAAAGTATTTTAATTCCTGGATACAGTTCTTGAAATCTCCTAACACAAGAGAAAACAACAACAATTAATTTCCCCATCTAGAGAGGGCAGAAGTTTATTTTGCAAAGAAAATGTTTCTTAATTTCAAAAATAATTATTTTACTTTGTGGTATTTTAGGGAATTGATATTAAGAACTTTAGAATAATGTTGAATTTTAGCTACCATAGGCAAAAACAATCCTATACTCCAAAAGCCCTTGAATTCATTGAACAGCAGAAATGACTCATAGTCCAAAGATTTCCCATCCATGCTATAAATTCTGATCTAAAGAAAAGCAAGAGGGAAAGACTGATCAATATTTAAATTCACAATGAAATACAAGGGTGCTTAACGTTTTTGTGTCATGGATTACTTTGGCAGTCTGGTGAAAGTTATGGACCACTTCTCAGAATAATGTTGTTAAATAATTGAAAAGAATACTAAGTTTCAGTGAGATGTATTTTTTTTTTTGCCTTCATGTACATAGATCCCTTAAAACCTGTCCCTGGGCCACTTACCCCAAGTTAAGAACTCTTGATGTAGCTAAAGATAGAGGGCTTTAGTCTTCTGCAAGCTGAATGACCTAAATTTAACTTCATCACTTAACCTCTCTAGGAGTTTGTTCCATTATCTATAAAATCAGGATGTTTGACTAGATTATCTCAAAGGTCGCTTTAAGCTCTAAATCGGATTCAACAAAGAGTTCTCAGGAGAAAAATCAGTTAAGAAGGGAATGATGTCAGAGAATTTTGTGCTGCCTCTTAATCTAAATTAAACCATGTCTTTGGCTAAGATCAATCAATAGGATATAAAAGCAATTTTTGAGTAAGCCAAAGATCCCAAAGACCATATGAACTATACAATTCATAAGACAGAACAAAATTTTAATACAACCAAAGATGGGAAAATTTTAGTAAAGAGCATATCATACTTGAAGCATGACACATGTTGAGAATCTTATGCAATTAACTTTTAATGATCCATATTTTAACCTATTCATGATAAACCTTGTTTTCAAGTTCTCTCATCTTTACTATCTAATAATTCCTTTATTGTCAGTATCGCTGTTCCTGAGAACTAGAAGGGATCTTAAGAGTCGTCTTGTTGTTGCTGTGTATAATAATCTTCTGGTTCTGCTCATTTCACTTAGCATTAGTTCATGTCTCTCCAGGCCTTTCTGAAATTATCCTGCTGGTTGTTTCTTATAAAACAATAATATTCCATAGCATTCATATACCATAATTTATTCAGCCATTCTCCAATTGATGGGCATCCATTAAGTTTCCAGTTTCTTTGGGCCATATTTTTTAAAACATGTCTGAAATCTATATATTTAGTTCACTGCTTCTCTTTTGGGAGCTAGGTACCCTTCTGAATCTTTGGTCATCTGAAATCACAGTGGATCATTGCACTGATCAGAGTTCTTATGTGTTTCAAAATTGTTCATTTTCCCAATATTAATGTTATTGTATACACTTTTCCTGATTCTGTTGATTTTACTCTGCATGAATCCACATTCAAGTCTTTGCAAGTTTCTCTGAAAACATCCTTTCAAAATTTTTCACAGCATATTTTGTAAATAAATATTTGTTTTATTATTCCCTAATTAATGGGCACCACCTTAATTTTAGTTCTTCCCTACTACCAAAAAAAATTGCTATCAATATACTTGTACAATAAATTCTTTACCTCTTTTTTTAAAAAAAGATAGGAATGCAGAACTAGAGGTGGTATCTCTAGATCATAGTATTTATAATTTAATAACTTTTTATGCACAGTTCCAAATTACCCAATCTCCTTCTTGTACAGGAGAGGAAACTAAAGTCCAGGGACTTGACATAGTCCATATGGGTTATATATGTCAAGAATCACATTTGAAGCTGGATCTTCTAGCTATTAAAACCAGCTTTCTTTCTATTATATTATACTACTTTGTTTCCCATAGAAATCTCATAAGAATAGTAGTAGCAAATCTCACTCCCAGTATCTTGTATATAATACACTCTAAATAAATATGTTTTCAACTGAATAAAACTGACTTGAAATTATAATGTAAAATTTTAACATGCTTTGATACTAGATGAATTTGTTTTCATTTTATGTTTTCACTTTACAGTAGAAAGATTTCCAGATGACAATTCATCTTGAAATTTACCTGCCGTGGGATGCACATGAAACCTGCTCTGAGTACAAGGCTGATTACTTAGGGGAAATAGGAACGACAAAAGGTGTCTTGAACCAGAACAGTACCATTTACTGGAAATCATACCAAGGGCTTAGACAGACACATCACTCTACTCCTTGTTCCTCAGATTAATTTCTTTGGCACTTTATAGAATTCAATTATTCATAAAAGAATCATCAGCTGGAAATTAAAACATGGCTTTGCTTCTAAGAGATATCCTGTCTTTAATGCAAAAAAAAAAATTAATTCTGTCTCTGCAGATAAAGAAGCCTTTCAAAAAGGAAGGGGGAGGGTGGCAAGTAAACTCAAATATGAATGCTTATCTCAAAGGACATAGTTTGCTCATCTTAGTCATTTATGACAGATTCCTCAAGGAGTGCATAACCAGAACAGATACATACAATAATTGGGGGAAATAATGAGAATGTCATTAGTCATGATGTAAAAGGGAAAGGCACTAAACCTATCAAAAATTCTTGATGGAGGTCAGTTTTTGTGAGATTGGTGATGGATCACCTCCTGCTCTAAGCAGGTGGCCTTGAGCATCCTTTAATTCATATCAAAGGTATGAAAAATAGATTTCCTTCCCTCATATCTAGAAGATTTATAATGTCTATAATCATCAGTCCCATCACTTTAAGAGCATAGGTAACTAGGTAACCAGTGATGTGAAATATCTGAAACCTGCATTATTTAAACACAAGAACTATATGTTATCTTTGAAATGGAATGATTTATGCATCATTTGGTTTATTCATCTTTTATACCTACAGAATCTAATTCACATGAAATGTAAATTAATTAAAAATGCAAATTACAAATCAGCTCCCCCCATGCCATAGCAACAAAAAGAATAATCAGAAGAAAAATGGCTTGCAAGATTCTAAATATTTGACTTTAAGCACTTGAGAGTCCTGAATTAGAATTCCAATTGTAAGGCAAAATCCAAGAAAAAGAGAAAGTAGTAAAAACCCATGGTTTCAAATATCTAAATACAAGTATCTAAAGTTTATGCAAAAAACAAAATTAACTGATACAAAAGGTAAAATTTTGAATATACAAGTGTCACTGAGGTTTGATGGGATAAGACTTATGAACTGTATATGTCTCTAGATGAATAAGAGTGTTAAAAAAAGATAACATGTGTAATAGGCAATGGGGGGGTGACAGTGCAGGATATCATATTGTATGCTAAGAAAGTATGCTCACTTTGAGGAAATCCAGGAACCACAGACATGAAGAATGATGAAACAGAAGCAATTTTGTAATTGGAGTTTTCTAGGCAGAAAGAGAAAATCAATGAGAAGTTTGGGGAAGAGATAATAAGCCTGGTACAAAAATATATTATAGCAATAGTAGACACTTCAGTTATCCAGATAGCTGCTAGATGCCAAGAGCGGAGGAAGTGATAATTTCTTGACTAGCTTTGGTGATAATTTTATCCTTCAAAAGGGAGAGGAAGCAATAAAGGGATATGTGATTCTGGATCTGATTCTCATTAGTCGGGAAGGAAAAACTGATGGCAAAGGTAGAAAGGATAAGAGTACTTAATAGGAAATGATTGTTCTAATTTGTAATAGAGGAAAGGAAATCTGGGCATAATTAGACATGTATGTTAGACTCGGGATTAAATAGATTTCAAAGGATTCAATGAAAGTATAGAAATGAAATACTCAGAGGAAACCAGTCTAGGAATTTCTGAAGAAACAAGAGGAAACTATTCCAATGAATAGGAAATATGACATTTCTGAAGAAAACAATGTGAATGCATAGGAAACTCACCAAGCAGTTTAAATTTTAAAAATTGAAAGGAAAGATGAATATGATAGTTTATTTGGTATGATTTTTTTTCCCCTTAATACTATCAGGAGAGCTAAATTCTGAATGCTTTGAGACTTGCAAGGGACATTATGAGCATAATAAATAAATAAATAAAAAGAAGAAGGGATAGCTATACTGGAGAAAAAGGAAGTTTAAAAAGAGAATAGGACTTTTTCTGTTGATAGATGGAACAGGGATAACTGATGACTAAGATAAAACAGAACTGCTCAACTTTTATTTTGTTTCTCTGAGTTCTGGAAGGTAAAATGACATTTAACTGGAAATAGCAGAGCAAAAATGATTAAAAGGGATTTGATACCTAAGATAAGAAAGGTGACAGTAAAAGAACAGATAGCTGCTCTTGATGAATTGAAGTCACTCAACCCAGATAAACTTCAACCTTATGTGCTGTGAGAAAGGAGGAGGGGAAGAGACAGATGTAATTGCTGAACCACTGTCAGTGACATTTGAAGGACCATGGAAAATAGGAGAGATATTTCAAAATTATAGAGAAAAACAAATATTTTGATTTTAAAAAGGGGAAGAGAATAGTCTCTGTAAACTACAGGCTAATGAGCCTGACTGGAACAGATCATTAAAACACTAGTCAGCAAATACCTGGAGAGAAAATAGGTGATTAAAAAAAATAGCATGACTTCGTCAGACTAACCCTATTTGCTTTTTTTGACAGGATTACTAAATTAGTAGATGAGAGTAATATTGTAATATCTCCAACTAGATACCCTATAGAAACATATCTTCAACTTAATATTTCTAAAGTTAAACTTGTCTTTCTTCCTATCTTCTCTATTACTATTTAAGGTACCAGGATACTGCCATTCATTCAGCCAAGCTCACAATCTAGGTGACATCATTTACTCCTCACTCTCTCTTACCCCCTATATCTAATCAGTTACCAAAACTTAACTATTTTACTTTCATAACTTTTCTCATATTCACTTTTTTTTCCTCCTCTGACACTGCCCCCACAATGCTGCACCTGCACTCTTGCAATAATCTACTGGTTAGTCTTCTTAACACATCTCTCCCCACTTCAATCCATTGACCACTCAGGTGTCATATCTAATGATGAAAACTCTGCTCCCTTAATAAACTCTAGTAGTTCCCTATCATCTCTAAAATAAAATACACTCCTTCCATTTGCCATTTAAATTGTTTTATTATTTATCTCTTAATCAATACAGTTTTGCTTTTGTCTTCTCTGAATACTATTCCTTACTTTGGTTTTAACAGAAGCATAATAGAATTTGCTCCACTTCCTTCTTTTAGTTTCCTGTAAGAAAAAGTACAGCAAAGGATTTAAATGTAAGTGATTGTATAGCATTAAATTGATTCACCAAGGGGTAGAGAGAGGATACAGAAGATGGCATAGACAGTACAATGCTGATGACCTGAGAAAGAACTAAGAAGTAGAGTGACTGGAGGTCATGGTGAGGATGAAGAATAGGGTTAGGAGTTATAAGGAATAAAGAAACTAACTCTGAAGATCTACCTCACATATATCAAAGTGACAAATTCATCAACACAACAACAACAAAAAAGATAAATGACAAATTTTGGTTGGTCTATGGGAAAACAGGTACATTTATTAATTGTTTAGTAGGATCTGAAAATTGGTTCAGTCCTTCTGGAAATCTGCAACTATGCCCCCAAAAGTTATTAAACTGTGCATATCTTTAACCCAATGATACCATTACTGAGTCTATACCCCAAAGAAATCAAAGAAAGGAGAAAAGGATTCATAAATACAAAATATTTATACAACTCTTCCTCTACTGGCAAACAATTAGAAACTAAAAAGGTGCCCCACAGTTGGGGAACTGATAAATAAATTATAAAATATTAATATAATGGAATATTACTACATGTTACAAAATTATGAATGATATGATTTCAGAGAAATCTAAGAAGACTTCTATGAACCATTACGAATGAAGTGAACAGAAAAATTATTATATAATAACAATAACATTGGAAAGCCAACTGTGAAAGACTTAAGAATTTTGGTAAATGCTATGACCAATTGCAATTCCAGAGGACATGATGAAATGTCCAACATATACACTATTAGGCAATGGAATTTAGGGTACAGATAGAGACATCTATTTTTTGAACATGTTTTGCTTGGGTAGATACATACACACACACATATACACAAATTTGTTTTTTTTTTTCAAGATAAAATAAAATTTTGTTAATGGAAAAAATAAGATTAATTTTTTTTAAATTGAAAATAAAAATGGAGAAAATGTTTCAAGGCAAAAATAAAGGAAAAAAGGATGTGAAGAATCAGATTTGAGTTTTAACTTGTGTCAAAATTGTGGAGTGTTGAACAAAAATGTGATACAGAAAAGGAAGAAAGAAAAGACCACTGAACATTTGTAATTAATAAATATGTGTCTCTTTTTGCAGAGAGGTACCTAAGCTAACTCTAGAGGAAACAGCTTCTTGTATTGTAAGGAATGATGAAGTCATTCTACAAGTAACATCAGGTCAAAGAGAGTCTAATGAAGTACAGAAGGTTGGGAAAGTTTATATACTGAAATTCTGGGCTTCAGTCAGCAAGCTAACAGATGTTTCAGGTGAAGAATAGGGGCCTACATATGGGATGAAGGTTGCAAAATATAGCCAATGGATAAGGAGTCAGAATGGGATTTTAGCAAGGCCTTTTCAACAGATAAGAACCAGAATGGGATTTTATTGTTCACCATTCCTTACCCGAATAATATGTTTACAAAAGTAGGCAAAAAGGTTAGCTTTGACCCTGGGTTTTGAACCATCAATATCCCATCAGTTCATAGCACAGCAGATTTCCCACTCCAGAGGCCCATGGAAAACTCTTATATACTCTTAGGAAGAAAGAGGAAAAAGGCAGCATGAGATAGCAAGCCCTGGTCATAAGATCCCAGTCATCCTTAATTATCTAAGTGGGAAAAACCATTTCATTCTGGTTGTTTTGCTCTTCATGCCATGAAGCTGAATGGAAGGAGCAAGAACATCAGAGTTCCAGATCCAACTGGAACAAGGTTTTCCCACAAGTCAAGATGTGAAGGTCTGACTCAGCTCAAGCTGACACTATCATGTTGAGAATGCTATTGATATTCTGTCATTACTAGAATCATTCAGCAAGTGGTAAGTAATAATACATTCAGTATTAATAATTTTCTGTCATATTAACAATTTTCTGCCTGCAGCCTTCAACTTTAGGAGCTTAATGAGTGATGTTTCTTTTATTAACAATTACAAGCTGCTATGTTTGTTTTTACTAATAATTATAAAAACATCTAAAGCTTTCAAAATTAAGATGGGGTCATTGCTTTTAAACTATTGAGTCCTTTGTCTTAATCTTAGTATGGCTCACTGTATTTCCAAACCTGAGAATGAGGGGAAGGGAGAAAAATGTGCTCACCACGTATCCTTGAGGAAAAAATTTTAACCTCTCACCAGAAGGGGAGAAAAAAGTTAGATTAAAAATAGGAAAGTCCTTCCTCAAAAGCAGCTCATGGATAGAGATAAAATTACATTTAATCTCTTTCCCTAGAGGGAGGGGAAAAAACTAGTTACTTTTGTTCTCCACCACTACCCCTGCTGCCTACCTTGGGATTAACTATACTTTCAGAAGTTTACCTAGAAACCATTACAAAGAATTATTGCTTCAAGCTCAAAAAATAAAATAAAATATTTAGAATGTTTCATTGTTACGTTCTAAATTGTTCTTTTATACTGATATTTTATACTGATCTATGCACATATATCTAAGAAGGAATTCTATTCCAGAAATATGCCAAACTGATAAATATTACATTCTGATAATACCGAGTCTCTAGTAAAAATTTGAAAAGTGAAAGAGAAAATCTAGATATAGTTATATATAATGGTATATACATATAATATATAAATCTGTGTGAAAGCAATCTAAATTAGCTTTTAGCTTTTTTAAAAAAATTAGAAGGTAACAATATAAAAATGATTTGATAAATTTATTAAGAAAGAAATCTAGTCCATGCTCCTAAAAGTCAAGCTTTTTCTTCAGGAACTTTATAAAATAGAGGACATGCTGCTACCACCCAATTTTAGATTCATTCTTTGGCTATATCTTCCCACAGAGGGGAAAGAATAGATTTTTATAAGATATATATTGTATCATCTTAAAAAGTCCCAGGTGGCCTCTCTATGAAAAGAGAAATGTTATAAATTATTAAGTTACAAGAGTTACATGGAAGACAGATGTTATTTCAGGACTGTAAATTTGAGAATAGCACTAAAGCTGTATAATTCATAGCAAAAACTTGCCCCTTTAGTTAGTTATCAGTATACTTAGAAACAACAAAGAGACAGACAGATAATGGGACTGAGAGACAGTGGTATAGAGAAGAGAGTCTGAGGGACAGGCAGAGATAGAGACAGAGGAAGATTGAAAGAGTATAAGCGACAATAAAAATGGGGGAAAGAAAGGGGGGAGATTTAAGGGTCCTCAGGGGGGATGTGGTTAAATAATGGAAATCTTGAGAAAGTTAATTAAAATTAGACCCATATAATCAATATATAGTGACCAGAATTCTAGGATACTGACAGAATTGATCTACTTATTTATAGGGATTCTAGTCATAAACTGAGAAATGGGAAAAAACTGAATAAGTTACACAGCTGAATAACAAGACTGTTCTGAGTTAGGACCAGCTCAGAACATTTAGCAGTAAACAAGATTTTATCAGAATGACCTTTTTTGAAGTTGAGGGAGGGTGAATAACAATATGGAGAAAAGGGAGCCTCAGCTGATTGAACAGCCAAATACATCTTGACATCTTGCCTTACTCTTGATATATGAGTGTGTTGTCATGCATGTATGGATATATGTACATATATGCATACTATATCATATTGTGTAAATGTGCATATTGTGTATACTTCATTTAAATATCTATCAATGTTTATATGTATACTTATACACATGCACACATATATGTTGTACATATTGCCCATGCAAATTATGGATGTCCACATTGGTCTGTCTAGATATGACTTGAAAAGAAGTATGAACAGATTTTTTTAGTCTCCTTCACTTTCTCTGGCCAAGGGAGACTTTGATTCCTGCCAATATATGAAGGAGGAGAATAGATTGGTATAATGGTTACTCTGCTCTCCTCAGAGAGGGAGTACAAGGCTAGAATAATACCTATCTATCTCCCTAAATAGTGTTAGTCTAAAGGAAATAATTTTTAAATTAAAGCTACATTCTTGACTGATATCAATTAATGGGGTGAAAGTGCCCTAAGCTTTTCTAATTGATTGCTAGTTGATCAAATTATCTCAGTTAGACAGGGGGGAGGGGAAAGACAAGGAAAAGCAGAGAGGGAGAAAGAGGCCGAGACAGAAAGGGAGAGAAACAGAGAGAGAGGGAAGGAATAATTGAGGGAGAGATCACAGGATCACAGATGTCACCTATGGGAAAAGTCCCCAAAATGTCTATTGTGGTAAGCTGCAGATCAGGACATGATCCAGATGCTGGCTCCTCTAGATGTTGACTTTTTCCCAAAGTTCTTTTCCTTCAGAGACATATGTCTATGAAGAATCTAGAACCATATATCCTTTCTCTTAAAGTTGGAAGCCAAAAAACCCAAATTTCTCTTTTTGCAAACTAGTGATAACTCTACTCTTATATATGAAAGGATGAAGTTTCAGTCTCCACTCTTAAGGAAAGTCTTATGCAAATAGACTTAATATATAAAATAAATACAGAAATTTCTCTATATATAATTTATACATAACATGCATGCTATATGTTGTCTTCACATATCAATAGACTATTATAAATAGCATATTATATAAGCATATTGATAAAATATTTGTCATGTGTTATATATAGGACACATGTTTTTTACATAACTAAATATAAATATATTGATACATTGTTAAACACATACATACTTTTAAAACCAAGGGCTACATTGTTTGCAGTGAAGAATTTTTCTCAGTACAAAGAGGAATAAAAAAGGATATACTCTTTACTTCCACTACTATTTGAAGTTCCACAATTTTGAAATTTGGATTAGCTAGTTCTCCCTATACTGGTAGGCTCAGATTTAATGTAGGAAGTTCTGCCTTTTGCCATTAATAAGAGCTACCCTGATGACTGCTTGTCATTCACATATCAGAAAGGAACATATGGAAAAACCTAGCAGGGTATAGGGAGTAAGTAATAAATTCTGTTTTGACTTGATCTACCTTAACACAAGCCAGAACTCTACCAATGACATTCACTTACTTGAAATGAATACCATATGATGATGAATAGGTCTCTGAAGTTCAGAACTGGGATTAACCTCTGTTTTCAGTGCAATGTGCTGAGGTACTTTTAGCTCAGCTCTCATTAAAGTTTTGTCCATATTGTGAAAGAACAATGACAAACTGAATAATTACATGTACCTCCTAACAGTAACAGTGCACTAATAATGTTACCTCATATATACTGAACATCAAAGCTCTCTGCTGAAGGAAGCAATCAAAATACTTAGTAATTGTTTTTTAAATGGTCCTTTGAGGCAGCAATTAACATTTTATGAAATGCAGATAAATTATTTCTTTTCAAATACTTTAAAAAGACGGAAGTATATGGTTAGTACCTGGAGGAGGGTGAAAATTTATATCTTAAATTGAAATTTTACTGAATTACTGTGTATCTGATATAATTATTTAATAAGTTGGTTTTTTTTTTCATGAAATTGTTAGACAAGTTCAAATTGGTCAATTATTATGTAGTAAAAAATGTTTGGATGCTTCTTATATTATATGATACCAGCAGAATAAAACATTTAATACAGTATTTTAAAGATTTATAGAACAGTGTGGCTTTTTCATATAATAATCATTTTAAAACTTCAATGTATATGATATATATTTTAAAACTCAGTTTTTGATAGTTTGATGTTTTCAGAAGCTGGAATATATTATCTGCTTGAATCAGATGGATCAACTGATAAAGTACTGAATTTGACATCAGAAAAATCTGGATTCAAATGCAACCTCAGACACTCACTAGCACAGAATTATAGGATTAAGTAATTAGCTGTGTGACTCAGGGCAAGCTACTTTGCTTCTTTCTGTCTGTTTCCTCATCTATTAAATAGGGATAATAATAGCCAGAATTGTTGCAAAGATAAAATTGGATATTTGTAAATCACTTTGTAAACCGTAAAATATTATATAAATGCTAATTGTTGTTAGCTTACTGTTAAATTTTCATTATTATGAGAGATTACATTCATCTGACACTTGAATCAGTTTATATGCAGTATCTAAACTATTGCATTTTTTAGATGTATTTTTCATATGAAAATAACTAGGTGACCTTTGATTAGTAAGGTGTATCATAAGTCCAGTTCCTTTCCATCATCACTACCAAATCAAGAAATGTTCACAATAAAGCAAAGAATGACAAAAATAATGAGGGAATAAGAAAGAATTAATGACAAGGAAAACAACATGGAAAAACCAATAAAAACAAAGGAAAAGATAAGTAAATAACTTAAAAGAAGCCTCAATGCAATGACTCTATACAATGGAGTAAAAAAAACTCTAGGAGAGAGGAATGACTAATAAAACAATTGCTATAATCTCTGGAATAATTGATTCTCTGAGATTTTCCACCGTTATCTAATTTTCAAATTAAATATAATTTTGCCTCTCCTTTGCTGATTAACTTTGTTTTCTTGTCTAGCTACATTCCTACAATTACACTAAATAGTGGGGGCTAGAGAATGCATTCTTATTTCTTCTTATATGTATTAGGAAAATTTAATAGTTTTTCTGCACTGCAAACAATATTAGCTCTCAGTTTTAAAAGTATAAATTTTATAATATAAAAGAACCATCCTTTCATATATGCTTTTAAGGATTTTTAACAAGTGAATGCTACATTTTGGCTTTTACATTTGTTGAAAAAAAATCATGTTTTGTTAACTTCACTTTGATGATTAAATTTGCTAATTTCTTTTTTTATTAATAGCTTTTGGTTTACAAGTTATATGCATGGGTAATTTTACAGCATTGACAATTGCTAAACCTTTTGTTGCAATTTTTCCCTCCTTCCCCCAACCCCCTCCCCTAGATGGCAGGATGACCAATACATGTTAAATATGTTAAAATATAAATTAAATACAAAATAAGTATACATGTCCAAACCGTTATTTTGCTGTACAAAAAAGGATCAAACTCTGAAATAATGTACAATTAGCCTGTGAAGGAAATAAAAAAATGCAGGCAGACAAAAATGTAGGGATTGCAAATTCTATGTAATGGTTTTTAGTCATCTCCCAGAGTTCTTTCGCTGAATCTAGCTGGTTCAGTTCATTACTGCTTCCTTGGAACTGATTTGGTTCATCTCATTGCTGAAGATGGCCAGATCCATCAGAACTGATGAACTATATTATTGTTGTTGAAGTATATAATGATCTCCTGGCCCTGCTCATTTCACTCAGCATCAGTTTATGTAAGTCTCTCCAGGCCTTTCTCAAATCATCCTGTTGGTCATTTTTTACCGAACAATAATATTCCATAATATTCATATACCGCAATTTATTCAGCCATTCTCCAATTGATGGGCATCTACTCAGTTTCCAATTTCTGGCCACTACAAAGAGGGCTGCCACAAACATTCTTGCACATACAGATCCCTTTCGCTTCTTTAAGAACTCTTTGGGATATAAGCCCAGTAGTAGCACTGCTGGCTCAAAGGGTATGCACAGTTTGATAACTTTTTGAGCATAGTTCCAAATTGCTCTCCAGAATGGTTGGATGTATTCACAATTCCACCAACAATGTATTAGTGTCCCTGTTTTCCCACATCCCCTCCAACATTATCTTTCCCTGTCATTCTAGCCAATCTGACAGGTGTGTAGTGGTTTCTCAGAGTTGTCTTAATTTGTATTTCTCTGATTAATAATGACTTGGAGCATCTTTTCATATGACTAGAAATAGTTTCAATTTCTTCTTCTGAGAATTTTCTGTTCATATCCTTTGACTATTTATCAGTTGGAGAATGGCTTGATTTCTTATAAATTAGAGTCAATTCTCTATATAAATTTTGGGAATGAGGCCTTTATCAGAAACTTTGACTGTAAAAATATTTTCCCAGTTTATTTGCTAATGTTTTAATGTTGAACAATTCACATGTCCAGATATGAATGATATTCGATTTTAATGATTTTATATATATATATATATGTATATAATCTCATTTGAAGGATTTTATTCAAGTTTTTGTAACAATATTTGTTAGTGAGATAAACCTAAAGTTCTTTTTCTTTGTTTATCCATTAATCTTTGTGTATAAGGAATGCATTTATGTCAGAAAAAGAATTTGACTATTGTGTCACAGTTTCTGTTTTACTGTCCTCCCTCAGTTTCCCTAAATTGTTTTGCCTCAGGTCCTTGAATTGTTCTGCCTCAATCCCCCTGGTTATAATCCCCTTTCCTGAACATTAGGACTGAGATAGTTGGGCTGCGAGCCTGACCATTAGCATTCTATAGGCAGATAAGTTACTAAGAGATATGCTTACATATGTATATCTCTAAGTTCCAGACTTTCTGTCTCTAGTGAATACCTCCACTCCCAATTTATCAAAATTTATGGACCTACCCCCAATCTGTCAGAACCAAATTGATGGTCCCTGCATTGAAATTCCTGTGCTCATCAATGTTCAGACTTAACTCCTTGTCTTTGTCTCTTTCCTGATCACTTGGAGCAATAAATAAAAATCACTGGAATCTCACATTGAATGCCAGATTCTTTGAGATGAAAGTCCAATTTAGGCCTGGAGGCAGAATGGATTCTGATCTGCCTCCAGACTATCTTCTCCCTCTCAGAAACCCAAATAAAATATTAAAAACTCTTTAATCTCTATCTTGTCTCAGTTTCTGCAGCATTCCATGACAAAAGTGTTTTGTCTCTATATTTGTCTTTTTTGTACTGTAAGTATCAATTATTTTTAAATCTGTGATAGAATTCAATTGTAAGTTCATCTAAAATGGCTTAGATTTTACACACACACACACACACACACACACACACACACACACACTTACTTTGATACTTCATTTTTTATTTGTTCATGGTTTCTTTTTTCTAAGATTGGGTTAAGATCTCTTTCTTGTTTTATTAATCTGGATATTTTATATTTCATCAATATCTTTTGAATTTTCAAATTTCTGGAATACATTTGTACATAGTAGTTTCTTATAATTTTCTGTCATTTAATCTTTATTATGTTCTTTATTATAAATCTTATGTGCTTTTTATTCTTTATTATAAATTATTTATTATAAACTCATCTTATTTGCTTTTTTATGGTCTATGAAAAAAGAAAGGAATCACCTGGACTAAATGGATTTTTGCCAGAGCTACAATGTTCACAGGCTACCTGGATTAGTGTACATAACTGGAACAAATTGGAAGAGATCAGGCACAAAAGCATAGTGAAATCAGATGGAGAAACAGGTTTATGAATTAATCTTCGATAATTTTTTTCCTGTGAGCAGTTCCTTATAGCAGGTTCTTTCACTTTTCCTCATCTTATCATTGCTAAATTTTAGGGGAGGGGACAATAGGCAAAGAGAGAGCTGAGTCTAGGTTATCTCTGTCAACTTTGCCTTTCCTTGTTTTATTTTTTTCCTTCAGCTTTGAAAGAAATTCTTCTATGCTTTCTCCACTAAACTAGTTTGATCTAAGATGTAGGGAAAAAAAGCCTATAAATTTCCTCACAATAAAATTATTGGCAATCAAATTGCTCATTTCCTGTATAGGATATGATTTCCTGTATAGAATAAAAATGTTGATATATGTAAATGTACACATAATATATAAATACACACATACGCAAAACCTTTTGAATTAGAAAGTATATGTATATATAGAATATATTAAATAGGCATAAATATATATATATATATACATTTTATATATATAAGTATATGCATATGGGTATGTATTATTCATTCACAAATTTTTGCTCTCTTTTTAGAATTAGGAAAAGAGATCAGGTATCATTACTTCATGCCTGAACTATTCCAACAGTTTTGGGGTTTGGCTTCCTTTTTAATTCTCTCTCCACTAGTCTGTTCTCCTCTCAGCTGTCAAATTTATTTTCCTGCAGTGAAGACTAACTATGTCACCCACCCACTGACAATTCAATAAACCACAGTGATTCTCTGTTACTTTTAGGATAATATATTAAATCCTCTATTTGACTTTTAAAGCTCTCATCACCTGGTTCCTTCCCACTCTTCCAGTATTTATATACTTTACACCCATCCATTTACTCTGTAATCTAGTAACACAGGCCTGCTTGCTGTTCCTGGCACAGGACACTCCATCTTTCTACTCCATAATCTTCACTGATTGTTGCCCGTGTCTGAAATCCTCCCCCCTTCTCATCTCTGTCTCCTGGCTTCCCTAACTTGTTTCAACTAAAATTTCACCTTCTATAAGATTTTCCTGATCCCCCTTAATGCTAATGGCTACCCTCAGAGATTATCTCCACTTTATTCTATCATTATATTATTTGTACACAGTTGTACGCAGTGTGTCCCTCATTAGATCCTGAATTATTGAGAAGAGGTCTGTGTTTTGCCTCTCTTTGTATCCTGTGGTATATAATACATAATTGGCATTTAAAAGTGTTAGTTGACTAAACTGATTGACTACTTCCTGACTTCATTTTAAATAAATTACTCTTCTAACACTTCTTTATTTTTTCATTTCTTCTTGCATCCCTTCTAGCTCTCTTCCTTCCATCATTGACTAATATTATCACTATTCAATCCACTTCATCACTTAATTTGTCTTAGATTACTCACATCCAAAATGGAGACAAATACATGTATACCATTTACCTCACAGAGAAGTTGTAATGATCAAATGAGATATCGGTTTACACTTTGCATATCTTAAAGAGCTATTGCTTTTTTAAATTATTCAAACTATTCTATTATTGTTATTGTTATTCAACATTTTTCATGATGTTTCATACAATATAAAATTAATAGTATTGAATGATTGACTATTATTACTATTAGTAGTATTGAAACAGACCCCAGAGGGGCCTCTCTTAGTTCCTGAAAGGGAACAGAAAAACAGGATGCAGCTGCCCACTCAGCTAAGTGAAGGAGTCTTGGGTCATGCTAAATATTTCAAAATTAGGAGCCCTAGCAGAACCTTGGTAATTTTGATGAGTTCCCAATCAATGATTGAAGAGTAATCCTCACCATCCCCATCCCCAAAAGATAATCTTTTTCCTGTCAATATCCCTTAAAAATAAGTTTGGTTCTAATCAACCAGTTCTCTGATACTAACAATAAAGTTTCTTCCTTTGAGAAATGAGTCCAGCCTTTTGGTAATCTTTCTACTCCAACCTGCAATCCCACTTCAGTATCATTACTTGGTTCTTTTCTGATACTTGGTAAATAGAATAGTCTTCTCTTTATGCAAAAGAACCCACATTTATGCTTACTTTCTTTAGTTTCCCTGGAGTTATTTTGTTTGTTTGTTTTGTTTTGTTTTAAAAGTCTTTACTAATTAATTTACAGATTCGGTTTGGAATTAGCCAAAATTCTTTTGTCACATCTATTTCTTCTTTACATTTTTTCCTTAAATCATTTGCTTACTTTTCTCAGATTTTATAATACAATATTTATGTCCTTTTACTGAATTCATTTAAAACTCATGCTAGACCAAGAAAAAAACAACAAAAAAGTCCTCACAAAATTTCAAAAATAGTGAGATTATTAATCCTTTAGAAGTACTTAAATATTTCCCCAGTAAGTGCCTATATTATTTGTAATGTCCGGGTTAGCTTTCTGTAGATCCTCCGAAAGGGCCTTGGTCTCAGCAAGATAGACACCAAGATAATGGACAAGAACAGAATCCAAACTCTTTATTGTCTCTTACAGTCTGTGCTGTCATAGTCTGACCCAGCCTCCCTCAGTATCTTACAGCAGTCTGCCAGTCTGCCAGTCTGACTTCCGTCTGACTTCTGTCTGATTTCCTGTCCCCAGTTCTTATATACCTTATTACAATTACATCATTACAGAATACTAAATATGTGTAAACTAGAGAATTATTACATCACCATGTTAAGTACTAAGTATATGTAAACTAGATAACCATTGTCTAATCAATTCCTCTGAGTTAACACTTGTTTCAAATATATGTCTTTCAAGTATACTTCTCTAGAGTTCTGGCTCTCTATAGTTATTTTTATATTAATTTATATATTTATATGTTAAAAAAGGATTTCATCAGTCATTGAAAAAGCAACACCTGAAATGTATTTCCAACTATTACCAGAAATTCACCACCCTTAGTTATGTCCTTGAACGGGTGAGAAAAATAATTGTTAAATAATAAAATTTTGAGTAAATACCTGACCCTTCCCAAAAATTTCCCCCAGCTACATTATCTAGGTAGAGTTACCTCTACCCAATTAGAGAACCTTATAAAGAATTTGCTCAAGGTAAATTCCAGCCAGCATTCCACTCAGCCAGGTCTGAGCAGAGGTACAAATCTTTATCTAGAATGCCCTAAGCAAGATAGATTGGATAAAAAGTCTTATTGTCCTAGACTGAGTGATCATATCCATAACCTCCAATACCTTATTAGAATAGATTCATGTCTCATTATAAAATTAATTCTTTCCCATTAATTTTTGATCAATCAGAGTCAATTGCCATCTTCAGGAATATCCACTCTTTCAAGTCACATAAAGGTTAAATGGATTCTTTAGTATTCAAGAGTGTCACTGACCTCTTTTATTAGTTATTGCCAGCATGATTAATTACCTAAAAACTATGTTTCTTGAACTTTTGATGTCACTGTGGCAATACAATATTTGAGACCCCCAATCATTTCATAATAGTTCCAAAATGTAATGAGCTCCATTTTGCCTATAAATGCAGATCAAGTGGACCACAGAATACAATGTCTTCCTTGGAAGCCTGCTTTTTAATCTAGAATGGTTCCCAGTATAAGAAAGCCATTGGGGTGAGAGTTATTTCAGACTCTCTTAAATCATTTGAATTTCCATTTGAAATCTCCAAAAAATAAAGAGGATACACAAAACTGCTCTGTCTTCATGGTCCCCCATTGCACAGAGGTAGTCCTAAGGTATCATCCCCCCCATATATGAAATGAATACATAATGCCTATCTTTTCTGTCTTGTGAAGACCAAATAAGATTATTATGAATAATGTCTTGAGAACCATAAGGCAATATAAAGATATCAGTTCTTACTTTTTTTTAACAAAAGAATTTGAAGAAACAAAAAATATCCTTAAAAAGTTGGAAGTTCATATAAATAGCTAACAAAAAAAATCAAGGAAAAAAACAAAATGAATTGGACTCTTCTGTTCAGTGATCCATTGCCATTGGAATATTTGGTTCTCGGGAGTAGGAGAACAAAGGTGATTATCAGTGATGGTCTTGATCCCATATGACATTAACTTGCCCCCACTCTTTTGGCAGTTTCATAAGTCCTGGCTCTTTTTCTGCTCTCAGGAATCACAGCTGTTTAAAAAAAAAAAAAAAAGAAGAACTTTTTCCCACAGTGCAATTTCTTTGAATCAATCAGTTTTGTTGAATTTGTACTTATTCCTTGCTTATGTAGCTAGTGGGACATATTAATTATAACTGAATCATTAGCATGAAAAAAGTAGTTCAATAGAATAGGAAAGCATGAGGTTGAGGGGTGATGATTATGTGAAAATGAAGTTGTTTGAGAATAAGAAAGTGGTCAGATTTGATAATAGGATAATAAATTGAAAGCTGGAAGGAATTGTGGAGGCTGTGATAGGACCAGCATTTATCTTCCTGTCTCAATTTTTTTTGTCCCCTGCTTTCCTGAAAGCCCCAGCTTTGCAGAACAGAGATTTAAGAAATCTCAGAGTGGATAGTTTTGTGCCTTTGGTGGGTGCCTGAGTCTGTAAAAAACACTATATCGTGATGCTTTATTGGTTAGTTATCAGAGGGAGATGAGGAGGACTGTGACCAGAGACATTAAGTATCACTATATTCTATATATCACTATATAAACTTGTTTTGTTAAATGTTTACTTAATTGCAAGTGTCTCATTTCATTTCAACATTGAACTTGAACTAAGAAGGTACTGGTGATAAGAGTTAAACCTACAACAGATTTCATCAAGAGCAATACTTTTGATATATAAGGAAACTGAGGCATAGAAGAATTAATGACTTTGCTATAATCTGAAGTATACCTAGGACTTCCTAATTCCAAGTCCAACAAAATCCACAAAATCTTTCTGGTATTCATATTGCCTTCTGGGCATGAGTCCCAGCAGTTCAAAACAGCATTCTGGTGTGTACCATAGTAAAGTCTGAAAGTGATACTCATGACCTCCAAGGTACAAAGAGATTTGGAAGATCAGCTTGGTGGTCTGATGCTGCAAAAGGTTTGAAAGAAAGTTAAAATATCTTTATTAAGGAGTTTAATTCAAATTGGGGAGAAGAGAAATCAGATGTTTGCTGGGGTAATTAGATTAAAGCAAGCTTACTATATTTGTGTCTTCTTCAAATTTTCTCTCAGTTGACCCAGATACCCACTTATTTGCCACATCTTGTTATTTCTGTTTCAATCTTAATGCTCTCACAGGTTTGGTTGATTCCCATCTGTTGCTTTTATTTCTGCACATGCTGCTGAACACAGTTGGAGAAATCACAAAATCATGTTGAATGGGTCCACTACAAATTATGTTACATAATGTCAATTGGGTCTTTGAAGGAGACAAGAGATTCATTCCATCTTTGTGCTGGCTGGAGGCTGAAGAAAGCAGAGGCAGAGGCTGAAGGACAAAACCTTTGGATTTGGCAACATTTGGAGGGCTCTAAGCTAAACTGGCTGTGTTTTGAGAAGAACAAGAACGCCAACATTTGAACTCCAACATTTTTGGCGCCCAGCGTGGGACCATATTCTCTCTTGCCTAGGAGAGAGGGCTTCTGGAGTAATTCCGCTGAAATCTCCCAAAGTGCTCCGTGTCTGCACCAGAGTGCTCCTCTCCAATACAGCTGAACTCTCTTCTGCGACCAGCCAGCCAAGTGGAATATATTCTTGAATAGCTCTCTCTTCACTGGCCTTATATCTGAGTCTTCTGAGAGAATGGTTTTATGGGTTTTCTCCCATAGTGCTCTCTGGCCCAAAGAGCTTCAAGGGAGATGTGAACTCACAAAGTTAAAAAGTTAACTTTGTGTATCTCCCGTACTTGTGAGCTCCAATGTGTGAGCTCTAATGTGTAAACTCTTAAAGGTGCAAACCCAAGCACACAAGCATTGCTTCCATCAATTCCACTTAATATCTTGTTTCAAGTTCTGGCCCATAACATCTCCTGGTAGGATCAGATCAATCATACTGAACCATGATAAATTAGATAATTATTGTCTCTATCAATTCTAATGACTTAACACTTTGCAAGGATTACAACAGGTCTTCATTGCAGCAAAGCAATCTTTTTACATCTCTCTAAATTAATCTCTAGGGTAGCTAAGTTGTGCAGTAGATAGACCCTACAGAAGAACCTGAGTTCAAAACCAGTCTTATTTACAGGCTATGTGACCCTGAACAAGTCACTTAACCCTATTTGCCTCAGATTCCTCATCATTAAATGAGATGAAAAAAGAAATAGCAAACCACTCTTGTATCTTTGACAATAAAACTCCAAATGGCATCACAAGGACCTAGACACAATTAATTGACTAAACAACCAAACTATTCTCTATCCCACTTAACACAGAAGCTTTTTCAAATTTTTTTCATCTTTCCTCAAACTTCCCATTGCTTTATATAAACCCATACCCTCAGCTGAAACATCTTGCCACATGTTATTGAAAAAAATGTGACTGTTTCTCTTGCATCATTCCTGTGTCTTCTGCCATAATTTCCTCCTTTTTATTCTCCTGTTTCACATGGTGAGATGTCTTTTCCCTACCAACACAAATCACTTTATCATAGAAGTGACCTTATTCCTTCTCATCTTCTATAGCAGATCTCTCCTGATTCTCTTCCTACCAGTCTGAGCACTATTTTTCAGGCTACTTAGTTGGACATTCATCTTGGTCACATCCATTAAGCATGAGTTTCCCCCATGGATCTTCTGGGCTTTCTCTTTTCCATCTATACTATATGATGAATCCTATAGATTTATTTCTATGCTGATGATTCCTAGATCTGCTTATTCAATCCTGATCTCTCTCCTAAATTCCAGATTTGAATCTCCAACTATTGGATATCTAGAACTGAATGTCCCAAAGATTTTGAAATTCAACATGTACAAAATGTAAATCATCATTTTCATTCTCAACCTCTCCACTCTTCCAAACTTCTTATTACTGTGAAGAATATCTTCCCAGTCACTGAGGCTCATAATCTAGTTGCTATCTTCAAATTTTCATTCTCTTTCACTTCCCATATTCAATCTATTGCCAAAACTTGATGATTCTACATTCATGACATCTATTATATTTGTCTGCTTCTCTCCCCTGACACTACCACTATCCTGGAGCAGATCCTCAACACCTTGCCCATGTACTATTACAACAGCTTTCTAATAGACAAAGCACTTGATCTCGTCAGGAAGACCTGATTTCTAAACTAGCCTCAGACATTTACCAAGTGTGACATATCTGTCTCAGTTTCCTCATCTATAAAATGATAGTTATAATAATATCTTCCTGGATTATTATGAAGATAAAATGAAATATTCACAATATGTTTTGTAAACACCAATGCTATATAAAAGCTAGCTATTATCATTATTCATTGTCTTACCTCAATCTGTCCCCATTCCAGTTCAGCTTCCATTTAGCTATTAATTGAGATCTTCCTAAAGCACAGGTCTGATCATGTCAATCCTCTTCTCCACAAATAAAATAATAAATAAAATCCAGTAATTCCTTATCACTTCCAGGATTAAAACTAAAATTCTCTATTTAGCATTCAAAGTCCTTCATAATCTGCCCTTTTCCTACCTTTCCAATTTTCTTACATTTTACTCCAACCTCATATACTTTGGAACAAAATGGTACTAGTCACCTTACAAGACACTCTATCTCCTGATACAAGTATTTTCTTTGGCTGTCCCTTAAGTCTGAAATTTCCTTCTTCTTCAACTCTGCCTCATCTTCCCTGGCTTTCTTTAAGTTCAAGCTAAAATCATTTTTTCTATACAAAGGTTTTTCCAATCCCTTTTAGTGCTAGTACTTTCTTTCCCAACCCCCCTCCTTTTTCTTATCATCTCTGGTTTAGCCTGTATATGTCCTGTTTGTATATTGTTGTCAGTATCTTGTCTCCTCCATTACACTGTGTTCTCCTTGAATGCAGTGCATTCACTTTCTCTGTATCTCCATTGCTTATTTCCATTGTTCCTGTTATATGAAAAGCACTGAATAAATGCTAGTTCATTGGCTGACTGCTTTCTACACATATAGTCACCATCCTATTTTAGAACCTCATAATCTGGTCTATTACAAAAATAGTTGGTCTTCCTGCCACACAAGAAGACCTTTCTTCTCTCTAATACAATTACCACACACTTTCAAAAATTATATTCCTATTATAGTCTCCAATTTAATTTCCCAATATTATTACATGGTAATCTCCTGTCCACACTATGATGCAATTAAACTAATTTTCCCTCTGTTCTTTACACATAAAATGCCAAGCCTGTCTTTGTTTTTGTGATGGTTATTCCTTATTCTTAGAAATTACTTTCTCCTCACTTCCACATTTCATAATCCCTAATTTCCTTGTAGGCTTAGCCAAAACACTACTTGAGGATTTTCTTGATTTCAGTCTCTTCAAGAAAGCAGAACTTTCTCTACAAAATTATATATATATATGTGTGTGTGTGTGTGTGTGTGTGTGTGTGTATACATGCATACATATATATGTATATATATCATATATGTACATTATGTTTTCTCTGCCTATTAGATTCTAGGACACTTAAAAGCAAGGTCTGTTTCTCTTTTGTATTCACATCTTCAGGATTTAACATTATACTCATTGCATAGTAAGCATCCAATAAATGCTTGTTAACTGATTGTTAATTAAAACATCTTTTTAGGATATGTTTCTTCCATGGTTGAATTCAGTGACAATTTTCAGTTCTGTATTTCTAATTAAATGTTAGTCTTTGTAAATGGTACATGACCTCAGTTATGTCTGAGCATATTGTCAGTATACTGAATTATGCAGTTCCCTCAAAGAAGTACACAAATAGCTACGTATTTTCTTGCACATTTGCTTCCATGGCATCAATCACTTTCTGAAAAACTGTATTTGTCTGCTAAATATTCAAATAAGAACTCTACTATTTGTTTCTAAGGCCTCTGTTCTATCTCCAAACATAGATGAACAAAAAAGATCAAGATTCATTAGTCTAGTATTTAATGTTATCCAAATTTTAACGCCAACATACCATCCCATCTTAATATGCAGAACTTTATTTCATAAACTCTAGGTTTCCAATCAGGATAGACTACTGATTCTGTCCTGTCTAGTCCTCTCCAATCAGTGTTCGTTGCATGTATTAAACCAAGTACCTTTTTAGGGACTACAACAATTTCAGTTGCTGATGAGAAGTAAGACAAAGATTCCCAATATTCCTGACTCAACAATTTGTTTGTTTTGTTCCTGAGTTTTTCATTTCAATATACCCAATGTTTTCTCTTTTCTTTCTTTTTTTTTTTGATTGGACTTGTCATTTTATTCATACAATGCTCTTCTAGCAAAGAATTTCCTTTACTAATACATAATTCTTTGTAATTTGAAGTCTTAGAGGGCTTTCTGCGATACCACAGTTTATCTGCCCAAGTGCACACAATCAGTATATGGAAGAGGGACGACTTGGACCAAAAAGATATAAGCTCATTTTCTAACACAAAATGCCACACCTGTACTATTTCTTCACATATAATTCTATTGTACTGCTAATGTATTATGTATGAAGAGGCCCATATGAGCTCTGTTGTAGAGATGCAACTAGATATATAAAACTGTACATAGTATCTTTAGCTTAGTGTATAACCGTTTAATCCTGGATTCTGTCTTCTCTTTCTCTTTCTATCAATAATATCCCAGTCTTTGTTTCATGGATTGAATCACACAGGATTGCAAAGAAATGTTTTGAACTGCATTGTATTATTGAAGAGAACATCAGAATCGGTGATATCACAGCTCCATTTGGATATTAACGTCCACCACTGGCCATTTATATTTCATTCTCTGAGGGTAAGGGAGGTTGTAACCTCACAGGACCTGGATACTTGTCCTACTTGGATTAAGTTTTTCTTCGGTTTCCTTCCCTTTGAACTTGGGCTTAGTGGAGTGCATGAAGGGGCTCATCAAGAAGGAGAGAAATAGGAAACCAGGCAAGTAGTATAGCCTCTGCACTCAAGGAATTTGTATTCTAACAATGGAGATGATAGTTAAGTTGTGTTGTTCTGTTCATCCTTCTTTTTCAAAAAAGACCGATGACATCACTGAGTGATATCTTGGCTTGTTCATAAAATGGATTAAAGTAAGAGTTGCAAAAGCTGTCAGCTATACTCTTTCTTCTAGTACCACTGAAATCTAGTGCCAAGACAAAAGTCATCACTGGCAATGGCACAGATAGTGGATCACTGTAGAGCCTTCAGTGTCTGACCAAGCTCTAAGTACTCCACAGCCCCTGTTTCAGCCATTTTCTATCCCATTGGAGCAAATTGTTCTTGTTTAAACCATTCAACTGGAGGAAATTGTCACATGTTTGGAACAGTCATCCCCCTAACTTCTCAAAGGATTTAAGCCCCATTATCATCAACTTGGTTTATTCCATCTTCCAAGAAGATTTACTGGGGTGCTGCCACTGCACAAGCTACAGTTTCTTGAAGGCACTAGTGAGATTTGAACAGCAATTGGATACCAAAAGTGGATGAACAGTCTTCCCTGAAATGCTCTGTGTGTGTGTGTGTGTGTGTGTGTGTGTGTGTGTACATGCATGTGTGTGTTTGTGTGTGTGTATTGGGTAATCATATGTCACCTCTCTGGAACTCAGTTTTCTTATCTGTAAAATGAGAATATCTCCATATATAACATCAGAATAATGCCCTAAAATCTTACGAATTGTGGGTATTATAACAGCATTGAATTTAAATATATTCCATAGAGTCTTTATCTATGTCCTTACAGCTTCAGAGGAAATAGAAGAATTTCCTCTCTCTCCCTCCCTCTCTTCTTCCTTCTCTTTCTCTCCCTCTCTTTTCCCACTTCCCTCCCTCCCTCTCTTTTTCTTCATCTCTACCTCCTTCCCTTCCTCTCTCTCTCCCTTCACCTCCCTCTCTCTTTCTCTTTTTCTCCTTCCCTTCCTTCTTCCTTTCCTCCCCCTCCCTCCTTCCCCTCTCTCTTTTCCTTCCCTCCCTTTCTTTTTCTCCCTTCTTCCCTCTTTCTTCCCTCCCTCCATCCTTTCCTTCCCCCTCTCTCCCTCCTTTCCTTCCTCTCTTTCTCTTCCTTTCTCCCTCCTTTCTCTCCCTCCTTATCTTTCTCTTTCTCCCTTTCTCCCTCTTTTCTTCCCCCTATCTCTCCCTCCCATCCTCCCTTTCTCTTTCCCTCTCCCTCCCATTCTCTCTTTCTCTTCCTTCATCCTTCCTTCCCTCCATCTCTTTCCCTTCCACCCTCCCTCTCTTTTTCTTCCTTACTCCCTCTTTCCCTTTTTCTCTCTTTTTCTCCCTCTCTCCCTCCTTTCTCCCCCCCATTCATCTCTCCCTCTTTCTCTCTCTTTTTCTCTCTGCCCTGTTCTTCTCTCCCCTTAGAAGAGGAGTAAATGTTCCCATATGACAGCTAGAATCCCAGTGGCTCAAGTAGGGCAAGTCTGTTTCTTTGCCTAATCATAGATGACCTAAAAGTAATGCTAAAATGTATGTATCTGGGAAGAGACTTTGTAAGACCTAGAAGTCTGAAGATTCTGGGTCTATTGGGGGAGAGGATAGTTGTGTATCAGAGATGATAGCACCAACAGGAAGAAAAACTCGATTTCAAGCCTAGCTTGCCAAGAAACATAGACTTAAATGTAATTGTTCTGTCAGGACAGAATCAATGTAACTGTAAAAATGCCTATCAACAGTCCCATAAAATCTTATATTAGGCTTTATATTTAAGTTTGTATTTAAATTTTAAGATGGTTTTAAGTATCAGTATCCCAAGAGAGAGAAAAGAATAATCATGTCACTAATGATTATGCCTGTTTTATTTTTCTTTTAATATGTGCTTGTGGATCTTGGGTAAGTTAAGCATTTTTTTGTGTGTAAAAAGAATAAATAACTATCCCATACTTTACCTCTCTACTCCCTCCTTTGGACAAAACCTGAGACCAAACTTGAATCAAAACTTTAAGTACATTTTCCTCTGGGATTCAGGGTGAGAGCAATAGACAAAAAATGCAGGATAAAGAAACTCTCCCTTCTTTTGGGTAGCCAGGATCCCCTAAAGATTAAACCCTATTGGGGAATTGTGTGAATAGATCCTAAATGGAGGATAGAGAGGGAAAAAATAAAGTGCCTCAACTCCTCAGGGCTAACAATTATTATAATTGATTAATAGATAGATGGATATATTTATATTTATGCATATGTACATTCATATACTAATAGTAGGGACGAGGGATTAAATCTATGATTTTTATTAATGTCCAAAGCTCCTAGATGAAGGAACTATCTTAACCAATCCAAGTCAGTACTTCCTCTGCAACTTTGTCTAATTCACTAAAAGATTACTTAAGGATTTTTGGCCATTATTTTTCAAAGGAAGGACTTGAACCCAGGTTTTCTTATCTTCCAGGTCATCTCTCTATTATGACATAGTTTTCAAAATACTAAAATACCATAAGAAGTACTACTATCAATTTTCATTGTTTTTTATAATTTCTCTCAAGAAAAGGAAGAATTTTTTTTTTAATTGGATGCATGCAATTAGCAGTAATGGGAATTTGACAAGCACATTCAGCACAGTCTCACCTTGCCTTTAGTTAGAGCAAGGATATAAAAGGAAATATAATTTTAATGCTTCAGTGCCTCATGGATATGATATACTTCTAGCAAAGTAGAACCCTATGAAGTTTCTGTTTTGTATAGTACATTCAGAAAAATGGTACTTTTTATAACCTGAGGCTAAAAATTAAGCATTAAGAAATGCCAAATGATCGCAATGGAAGACTGAATTTGAAACTTGCCTATAAAATATCAAGATCCTCAACACCAACCTTTTTAATTAAAGAGATTGTTTTTTTAATGGTGAACTTATTTAAAACATTCTAAGAGATTTGCACTAAATGTCTCTTTAAAAATATTGTATTCTAATTTTATATGCTAGATCTCAGGACAATAACAACAACCACCAAAAAAGCTATGATCTCCTAACAGCCAGGCATCCTAGTTTAACATCTGTAAAGGCAAAATATCAGCTTTTGCTGTTCATAAAGTAACTGATTGTTCTGTTAACTTCAGCTGACCCAGTGCCTTTTGTTAAAGCAGATATTTTAGACTGTATGAGTGCAGTCTATTAAAAATCGAATCTAGCAGTTGACACTGTTATTTCACTTTTAACCATATAATCACCTCTACTATTTTGTACGTGTTTTATAAGGGTAGAACGTACAGGCTACAGGCCAGAGGAACAAAAGGGTATATTTGTCATTTTTTCCCCTCAGCACACTGTAGGATATTTGAGTCTAAACTCAAGCTATTTTTCTCCCCTTAATTTTAATGCACAGAATGTTCAAGGAAATTAATTTTTTTAGACAGCATTAGTGGAAGGTGATTACATAGCAGTAAGAAGTCATTATTAGTATTAATACCTTTGTAGAAAGAACTGTTATTCATTAATGTTCTTCCAATAGACATAATTCAATACAATTCAGTGATCATTTATTAGGCATGCCATATTAAAGCACCATGCTAGGGTACACAAATAACAAACACAGACCTTTAAGTTCAGAGAACTGACAATCTAATGGGGCAGAGATGGAATGAGGATAAGAAGGTAATTCATGTAAACAAATCAGCATAATGCTACGTAGAAAGTAACAGGATTAAAAAAAAGAGAGAGCTATACAAAATTATCAAAGAAAAGCTGAGGAGGAAGTGATGATTTGCAACTGAGATGATCAGGATAATACCTAAGCTTCTCCTATAATGAAGAAAAGAATTTTAGGCAAATATGAGTAAGGAATGTATTCTTCATATTCAGAATGGATAACCTATGTGAACGAATGGAAATAGAAAAGCAGAGAAAGAGACTTAGTGGCAACCATTAGTCCAACTTGGCTGTTAAACATAGAATGTTGGAAGAATGCTATGAGATGAATGATTTGGAACTAGGTTGTGGAGGATTTTAAATGTTATGCTAAGGAGTTGATACTTTATCTTATAGGCAATAAAGAGCCATTAAAGGTTTTTGAACAGGAGACTGACATGGTTAATATACATTAGAAAATTATTTTGAAAATTCTGTAAAAGATGAATTGGAGAATGGAGAAATTAGCATCTTAGAGACTAGTAATCTATTATCTTAAACTGGATCATGATAAAGAAATAAGCAGATATACCCAAAGAGCTATAAAACTGTGCACACTCTTTGATCCAGCAGTTTCTCTACTGGGCCTGTATCCCAAAGAGATCATAAAAAAAAAAATGGAAAAGGACCCACATGTGCAAAAATGTTTATAGCAGCCCTTTCTGTAGTGGCAAAGAACTAGAAATTGAGTGGACCCATCAATTGGAGAATGGCTGAATAAACTATGGTACATGAATGTTATAGAATATATTATTGTTCTATAAGAAATGATCAGCAGCATGATTTCAAAGAGACCTGGAGAGGTCTTATATGAGCTGATGCTAAGTGAAGTGAATAGAACCAAGAAAACATTGTATATAGCTACAGCAAGATTATACAATGATCATTTCTGAGGGTTGTGTCTCTTTTGAACTACAAAGTGATTCAGGCCAGTACCAATGGTCTTGTGATGAAGAGAGCCATCTACACGCAGAGAGAGGGTTGTGGGGAGTGAGTATGGATCAAAACATAGTATTTTCATTTCTTTGCTTCCATTTTGTTTTCTTTCTCATTTTTTACCTGATTTTTCTTGTGCAGCATGATAATTGTACAAATATGTATAGAAGAATTACACATGTTTAACATATATTGGATTGCTTGCTGTCTAGAGTAAGGGGTGGGGGGAAAAGAGAAAAAAATTAGAACACAGGGTTTTGCCAAAGTTAACGTTGAAAATTATTTATGTATATGTTTTGAAAATAAAATGCTTTATCTTAAAAAAAAGAAAGAAGAAACAAGTAGAATGCTATTTTCCTTTGTACATGTCTTTTTTCTCCCACAGCTGATCCAGATCAAATTTTGAACTGCTAAGTATAAAATGATATGATCTTTAAGTTTTGAAATGTGGTTGGGGATTGCCACTCCTCTTTCCCCTTTTGATGTTTTTCCCTTCCCTGTGCTTATTTCCAACATTTTACATTTCTAAGTATGTCTTCTCTATCTTTTTCTCACCACTTCAGTTACATCAAAGTTCTTATAATCCATGGTTTCATTAACACGAGGCACCAACATGAAATATGTTAGGAATTGCTGTGACTACCAAAAAAATGAATTGAGGGCCAACTAAAATTTACAAAGCATGTTTCAGTTTGCAAAGTTCTATCTAAACATCCAGAGATGAGTTTCTCCAAGCCTAGCTAGATTGGTCTTCAGAAAATAGACATAAAATATGTCTCAGGAACCATACTTAAAGCCATTCCATCATTGAAGGCCCTTCCAGAGATTGTGCTCTACTGGCAAAGGTTTTGAGAACATAGGATCAGCATCCTGCTACAAAAAATTCTGAGTGAAAACTTTAATGGAGTTTTAGAGTCCAATTCTTTTTGTACAGCAAAATAATGGTTTGGTCATGTATACTTATTGTGTATTAAATTTATATTTTAATATATTTAACATCTACTGGTCATCCTGCCATCTAGGGGAGAAGGTGGGAGGAAGGAAGGGAAAAATTGGAACAAAAGATTTGGCAATTGTCAATGCTGTAAAATTATCCATGCATATAACTTGTAAATAAAATGCTATTTAAAAAAAAAAAACTTTAATGGAGGATCAAAAAAAAAATCTTACCTTTCTTTGTCTATGCCTCAGTCTTAACTATGAGGGTTCCATTAGCTATTTGCTATAAATGTTCTGATGGGATAGAGTTAGGGATTTCCCTCTAACCCTAGGAAATATATGGATATTTTAATAGATAATTTAATATTTATAGAAACATACATTATACACACATACACACACACAGACATATATAATCAAATAGATGAATGTAGATCAAGAGCACATTCCTATATTCCTAATTTTTTTATTATATCAAAGAATTAGAAGTCAAAGGAGTTCCCATCATCTGGAGAATTATTGAACAAATTGTAGTACAGGGCATTAGTATGTTTTATAATATGAAAGTAGTGGAGTCAAAGAAATTAAGATACATTTTAGGACAATTTGTATGAATTGATGTAGATGAAGTGATGTAGAAGAGTGAGTCATACTGTGATTACAATGTTGTAAAGGGGAAACAAAATTTTGAAACATAAAAACTTTGATCAATGAAATGAACCATAATAATAGAAGACTGATGTATGCTAAATGACCTCTTAATAGAAGTGTGAATCAGAGATGTCTAGTAATAGGGATACCAAAAATAAAATCATAAAGGAAAGAAAGGAATAACACTGAAGAATTTTTTTAAATCATAAAGGAGAAAAGAAGGAAATTCAAAGGGAGAAACACATTAGCAGGAAAGATTTGAAACTAATGTATTGAAATACATTATAGATGTAGAGTTATAGATATATAGATTTCGTATATAGATATGTTATATGTATGAGATTCAGTTTCATAATCATTTTTCCCTTCCTTCTGAATGAAAATGTTTGTGAAGTTCAAAATAACTAAAAGAATAAAATTAAAGAGAATAAAGAAAAATTACCTGATAGAATTGACTACTTACATTACCTCTACATATGATTCCTGGGTCTGTGTTACATATTAGTTGTCCAAATCTTTAGGATACAAGCTTATATTTGCCAGGAATGATTTCTTTTTTCAATGGCATATTAGCAACAAAGTAAGTCCCTTAATGTCTCTTCGTCCCAACACTATAAACTATATATATATATATATATATACTTTGTTTTAACACTATAAAGCTACAGCATGAATTGTAGCTCAGATCAGGAGAGAGAGCTTGTGTATAAAAATTCTCAACAATGATGAAATTAAAGGTTTATACTGTCCACTTTCCCAAAACAAAATACAAAATTGACTAGAACTAAAAAGAAATTTTTATAAAATGTATGGGATAGTTCTGCTGTTCTCCAACTTTTCCATTCAGAATAATAAATTAAAGAGTTTCCCTTGAAAACCACATAAAATCAAGCCTCTGAACAGAGTCTGATGGAATAAAAGCACTCTCCAGCTCAAGATAGACTGAAAAAAACTTCAAGGTCAGTCTCACTGGGGTGAAAAGGGTGTTCAACCTAAATCAGATAGATTCTAGGAAAGCTGGTGAAAGAGTCTTAATTACAGCAAATCAACAACTAAGATCCTTAGTCCTAATTCAGTAGAGGAACAAATCAGTGGGGTAGCTTCCAGTCCCAGCTCAATATACAAATTCTGGGAAACCAGGCTGTTTCCTGAACAGAGCAGGTAGAGCTATCCCCTGAAAACACAAAGAGCTCCTGGGCTTAAAGCCAAGGTTCAGAGCTGCATAGGAAACTTAGGACAGTACCACCTTTACTCCCAGGACCAAAGTTAAAAAAAAAAAAAAAAAAAAAAAAAAGGAAATACCAAAAGAAAAGGAAAGAAAATGAGCAAGAAACAGGAAAGAATCTTGACCATAGAAAGCTACTATGGTGACAGAGCAAACCAAAACACAAACTCAGATAAAGACAAAATGTCCCCAGAAGAAATCTCAAAGAGTGAGATGAATTGGTCTCAATCCCAAAGAGGATTCTTGGAAATGCTCATTTAAAAAAAAAAAAAAAACTTCAGAAGAAAAATGAGGTAGAAGAAAAAAATGATGAAAGAAATGAGAGTATGCATGAAAGAGTCAACAGTTTGAAAAAGGAAGGAAAATAAATTGTCTGAAGAAAACAACTCCTTAAAAAGCAGAATAAACCAAATTTGTGAGACAGCAGAATAATGAATTAAATTAAGCCCTTTGACATCAAAAGATGTGTGGCTCTCCTCCAAGTTATAAGTAGGGGTGGAAAGAACCCTAAGTTGGAATTCAGAAGACATATTTTTGTCCCCTTCATTATATGTATAATTCAAAGTAAGTCAGCAGCCATACCTGTAAAATGAGGGGAGTTTGGACTAAATAATGTCTAAAGTCTCTTTTGGCTTTAAACCCCATGATCTTTAAAAACTAAGAGAATAATTAATTCCCAAAGTAGTTACATTAGTTCAAATAAATGTCAGGCTATAATGGAGTGTTCAAATTGATCTAATTTCTATTCATTCCATTATTATGGATAATTGAATTGGCTCAGTCTGCTTATATTTATTATTACAGACGACAAAAGATGTTTGGCATGTTTAGGGCTTTATTAGCTGTCATTAAAGATGACCATAATCATTCATTTTTTATACCCAGACACTATTATTAAAAATGCTAAGGGTTTTAGAGAAAAATATTTATGAAACTAAACTGAATAGAAGCCGCATAGTGTTAAACATGTCTTTTTTCCTAAATAAGAAAATAAATCTAAACTAAGAAAATATGTAGTTTGGAAATTAGCTTTATCTTTGCATCCTACCAACTTCATCCTTTGATATTTACAATACATTTTTGATAAGCAATTTTAAATAATATTTTCCCTGGGCCCTCCTAGTATAAGAAATATATACTGAAAGTATTATGAGATGCAAAAAAAAAAACATATTGAATTGTAGAATTTTGGAATTAAAAGAACATTAGAGGAGAATTTATAATCAGAGGACATGTATTTAAATCCTAATCTGCTACTTACTGTCTTTGTGATCCGGGACAATCATAACCAATATTTATATAGGTTTACAAAGCACTCTGTATCATGCCTTATATTTTTGGATTCTCAAAACAACTTAGCAAGTTATTTTATAGATTGAAAAAAACAATTAAGTCTTTGGTTGTTTATTTTACAAGATTACTAGACAGGACAGAGGAGAGGAAAGGAATGAGTATTTATATAGTGCCTACTATGTGCCAGGCATTGCACTACATGCTTTACAAATTCACAACAGTCCTAAGAAATAGGTGTTATGCTTTCCCCCATTTTAAAGCTGAGTAAATTGAGGCAACCAAAGAGCAACTGACTTACCCAGGGTCACACTGCTAGTAAGGATCTGAGGCCAAATTTGAGTTCTGGTCTTCTTGATTCCAGGCCCAGCATTCAATCCACTGTGCCATGCATATCAAAAGAGTGTCATAGAAACTGTTATCTTGATTTTACTAAAGCTAATTATTCTCTTGAACAAAACAATGATATGATTAAGCAGATTTGGAATTATTTGAATAACTAGACTCAAGGAGTAATCATTAATAGTTCATTGTAAGCAGGGACAGTTCATATACTCTACTGGTCTCCCTGCAATGTCAAAAGAGTATGAGAAACACCCCCAGGATATTAACTGGAAGCCCCTGCAGTGAACTGATGGGCACATATAGGAGGACCTGAATCAGGATAAGCAAACATTGATGGGCTGTGATCTGCATCCATGGAGAGAATATCTACATCTATAAGATCACAGATCCATCTGACTGAGTTAACTTGGAAAACTCTCTCTGTGATAATACCACAGGTTCCTTGGTTCTCTGCTTAACATTTTATCAGTTGCTTAGATAGAGATATTATCAATTTTTAAGATGAAATAAAAATGGAAAAGATAGCCATTACACTGATTGACCAAGTCAGCACCTAAAAATTGAAACTTCTGAGAACACTGGGTCAAATTTATGATGAAATTTAATATAGCGAAACTTGGGATCCAGAAATCATTTCTCGAGTACAAGAAGGTAGAAACATGGCAAGACAGCAGATTTTCTAAAAAAGATTTATGGTTTTAGAGTACTATAAATTCAATTGGAAGCAATATGCCGCTATGGTTAGCATGTCAACTCTGACTTTTTTGAGCTACTTTGAGCAAATCATTTAAGCTCTGGGCTTCACTTTTCTTATCTGTAAAATTAAAGGGCTAAACTAGGTGATCAGTAAAATCCCCTCAACCTCTAAACATATGATCATATTAATCATCAATATGGTAATCAAAAAAGCTTTTTTGTTAATGGAGAAATGATTCTCAGAATAAGGAAAGTAATAATCTCATAACATTGGCTAAATCACACCTGGACTACTGTGATCAGTTCTGGACAAAATATTTTAGGCAGGCCATCAATAAACAGGAGACTGATTGCCTAGAGGACAACAATCAAAATAGTGAAAGGCCCTAAGTCTTTGTCATTCAATAATTTCTAAAAAGATTTGGGGATATTCAGTAAAAGAAAAGACTGGGGGAGAAGGGCACAAAGCATTTAGATGTTGACATATAAAGTAGCAATCAGAATTATTCGATTTGGCACCAGAAGGTAGAGATAAGAGCAATAGGTAGAAGTTACAGAGAATACTTGTCCGTTGGAAAAGGAAAACCTTTCCCTAAATCAGAGTGTTCTAGAAATAGAATAGGTTGCCTCAGGAAGTAGTGTGTTTCCCATTCACTAGAAGTCTCTAGATGAAGATTAAGGGTAAATTTAATGCAAAGTTGTAGAGGATGTCCTTATTTGAATAGGTACTTTATTATCTGATTCTCAAATTTCATAATTTTATGATTCTGTAATCAAAGAATATTCTTTGTGAGCCTTACAGGTGCCTGGTGTCAAGCTCCAATTGCAATTAAGTTTCATTAAGTGCTGAAAATTCAAAAGGCAAACGGCTGTAGTAGAAAGAATATCAAATTTCTGGTTAAGAGATCCTGGTTTGGATCGCACTTTCATAATTCCTAATTGTGTGACATCAGTCAAATTGTTGACCTTTTCTAGATGTTTCAACACCAATGATGTACTTATTGCATAGGGTTCTTGTGTAAAAACTTCATTGCAAAGCTACCTAACTATGAGTAATTATTTATTTATTTATTCGAAAAATACTGACAATATACCTACTAGAGTCAGATAAATCCGTTAATTACAAGTAAAAACATCCAGATTAGAGCAGAGACAGTTTCTGCCTTCAAAGAATTTGTTATAATGCAGCTTTGAATTATTTCATTAGCTCTATCTAAAAGCTTTACTGAATATTGAGTTGTGCAACAAAACCAACAAAAAGGTCTAATATGGAGCCAAAGGGGGCACTAATGAAGTGATCTTCATTACAACACTTCTCCGTGGGGCCAGTTATATTAGAAGAATGATTAACAACATGCTATTTCAAACAGCTGTTGCATAGTGA